>NC_143554.1:129757916-130085833 GCF_054136105.1 Typopeltis vanoorti | reverse complement strand
TCTTCATCGTCGCTGTAATTGAAGACCATTTTTCTTTTGTTCTTAAAATTACAGGTGGAATCCTCTCTTTGGGTTGTGCCCTGGAGTTCAGTCTCTATTTTTTCATCAAGTTGTGCTGCTAAGTCCATTGGAGTTGTTCTTTCCAAGGGTTGATGTATTATTTCAGGATCTGCTTCTGGCGAACCCTTCTTACGCTTCTTCCTGCTGACAACTTGATAGTCTGTAGAATTATCTGAGTCCATTAGGGGCTGGTCGTTAACCGGTGACATATTTAAATACATAACATTAACAACATTAACATTTCTGGCTAGATGGGTGAAGCAAAATTGCTTTTCATATTCCCCTTTGTCTTGTAATGGAAGAACTTTGAGTGGAGTGTTTGTGAGCTACATGCTCGCCCATTGAGGGAAGTGAAGTTAGTTGTGTTCAGCTGAGCTTAAAATAGATTTTGATCTTTTATCTTTTATATTTGTTGATTTCGTCTTCATTATATTCTGAGGCTTCCTTGATTAACAAGTTTGGATGGTTGCTTTCTTGGTAAAGAACTTCTCAGCTAGATTTATGAGAAAGGAAGAGATATAAGGGATACTACTTCTCTATGGATCTGGGTGTAATGTAAATACATTGAGCAATTAAAGCTCTGATAACTTTAACATTAACATTTCTGGCTAGATGGGTGAAGCAAAATTGCTTTTCATATTCTCCTTTGTCTTGTAATGGAAGAACTTTGAATGGAGTGTTTGTGAGCTATATGCTCGCCCATTGAAGGCAGTGAAGTTAGTTGCGTTCAGCTGAACTTAAAATAGATTTTGGTCTTTTAAATTTGTAGATTTCTTCTTCATGATATTCCGAGGCTTCCTTGATTAATGGGTTTGGATGGTTACTTGTCTTGGTAAATAATTTCTCAGCTAGATTTATGAGAAAGGAAGAGATATAAGGGATATTAACTTCTCTATGGATCTGGGTGTTTCTTATGAACCAGGGGACATCCAGAATAATCCTCAGGCACTTATTCTGTAATCTCTGAAGTTTTAGAATGTTAGAATTTGTGGCTCCAAGCTGGGGATGCGTAAGTGAAAACCGGTCTAATTACCATCTTGTAAATTTTTAATTTTGTTTGCATGTCCAGTTTACTTTGTCTGTTGCTCATAGGGTATAGCTGTGCTAAGACGTTGGATGTCTTTGAGGAAATGTAACTAATATGTTTGCTGAATAGGAGTTTACTATCAAGAATCACTCCAAGATATTTAACTTCAGTCTGCCATGGAATCTTTACTCCCAATAAATAAATATCCTCCATGGTATGGATTTTCTTTCTAGTAAACAGTATGGCTGAGCTTTTCTGGGGGTTAACTTGGATCCTCCAGTCTGCCATCCACTTTTCTAAAGTGTGTATGCTATTTTGTAGTGTTTTAGTTGCCAGTTTTGGGCTCAGTGAACTTGACATCAGTGCAGTATCATCTGCATATAAGGCAGTGAATGTTGTTATTGGGTTCAGAGGGATGTCTGCTACATAGATTGAAAACAGTAGAGGTGCCAGAAGAGATCCTTGAGGTACGCCTGCCGAGATCCTGCGTCTGGTCGAAACCGTTTCGCCTACCATGACCTGCATGTATCTGTCTTTCAGATAAGAATGTATTACCTTTATTAGTCTGACTGGGAAATTAAATTTTATCAGTTTGTAGAGAAGACCTTAATGCCATACTTTATCAATCGCCTTGTCTGCGTCGATGAAGATGGCAGCTGTATTGAGTTTCCAGTTGAAACCTTTAGTAATGATTTCTACCAGCCGGTGCACTTGTTGGGCTGTACTATGGGCCCTACGGAAGCCGAACTGTTCGTTAGGCAAAATTCCAAACTTATCTGTTTCTCCTTGGAATCTTGAGAGGATCACTTTCTCTGTTACCTTTCCGAGGCTGGATAATAGGCTTATGGGTCTGTAGCTTTCAGGAAGGTGAGCATTTATTCCTGGCTTCTTCAGTGGTATGATTGTGGCTGTTTTCCATGTAGAAGGGAAATGCTGGAATCTAAAGATAGCACTTGAAATGTTGACGAGATGGACTATGGCCTTTCTTGGAAGTAGTTTAACTATTCTGTTAGTTATGCCATCCGGTCCTGGAGCTTTTCTATTGTTTAGATGGGAGATGATATTTATCATTTCTATTGGATTTGTAGGAGTAATATGTTCTGAGTTGACAATGTTCTGTCTTAAGGTTGACCTAACATGACGATGAATTTTGTACATAAGGTTGATATTTAAATTAGTAAACGATGGGTTGCACTGAGATTCTAGGTTATCTACTAGTGCTTCAGCTTTCTCTTCATCTTTGTGAACTGTCCCTTTCTTGGTTTGGATAGGGGGTATGAGTTGCTTTTTGATGCGGATTGCTCTTAATAATTTCCACACAGAATGATCTTCAGTATTGATGTTAGCCAATTTGGTTTCCCATTGATGGTTTCTGTGTTTTTGAAGAGCTTCTCGGACCTGCCTGTTTAGATTGTTCAATACATTTTTATCTTGTGGGGCTCTGGTATTGTGGTATCTCTTCATGGCTCTATTTTTTGCTCTGATTAGGTCCATGATTTCTTCAGGGATACGGTTTGTTGGGTTGAAGACAGTTGATTGTCTGACTGATTCAATTGCTTTCTGAATTTGTATGGTTATGGTTAAGTTATTTATTGCTGTGTCAATCTCTTCCGTTTTACTGATATTGGGTACTGGACCAATATTATCGGGAAGAACCTTGGCTAACTTGTCCCATGGTATGAATGTGTGCAGAGGAAAGAATTGATCTGATGAGCTTGGTCGAGCACTATGGGAATGTGGTCAGAAGATAATTCGTTGACTGATTCCAATTTGAATTGGTATCTTAAATTTTTAAAAATTACAATGTCCAGCACATCCGAGCCACCCGAAGGGCTGAAATGGGTGGGCTCAGTAGGGCCGGCGACTACAACAGAGTTGAGCATTGCATAGTTGAAAAGTGTGTGGCCTTTGGTGTTAGTAGATGAGCTGTATCAAGATGTGTGTTTTGAGTTGAAGTCTCCTGCTATTATTATGGAGTCATTTGGACCAAGTACGGAGTCTAGATCTGTTGTCAGCAGAGGAATGCTTGGAGGGTTATATGCACCATAGATCTTGAGACTCCTAGCATTGAAAGTATGTACCTCCACACCAGTCACCTCCAGGTTTACTGTTTTGGGCTTGTCTATTGTGTTATGATTCAAATAACTCTTTATATATATGGCTGTGCCTCCACCTCTTGTGCCAATTCTGTCGTTTCTGTACATAGCGACAGGATTTTTGGGTTATTAGCTGGTCTTAGGTGTGTTTCATCAATCAAGATGATATCAGCACTGAGACGAGTTGTAAGTTCTTGTAGTTCCAAAATCTTGTTCATCAATCCATTTGCATTCCATGCTATTATCTTAAGAGCTTTTGGTTTGAATTTCTTATTCATGACAGATGGCAGTTATAATGTTTTGAGTGCTTTGCAGGAATCTCTTTCTGGAAGATGTTGAGGGGCATGTCTTGCTGAATTCTTGCAGCATAGTGGCAAGTGAGGCTGTTAAAACGGATGTTATGTTGGAGCTTTCTAGCTCGAGAGATGTAGGAGGCTTAGTTCTTGCAGCCTCAGCATATGTTTTGGTCATGGTTGTTCCTTCTCGTGAGGAAGAAGGCAAGGTGTTTCGGACTGGAAGACGATTTGTTTGGTTGCTTAAAACGTCTTTACGTGGCGGAACAAGATTGCCTTTTATTGGTCCTCGGTTTTTTGGATTGGAAAGGCATCCCTTGTAGTTGTAGATGAGGTCCTCTGCAGTTTGCACAGCATGCTGGAGTTGTGCGAGGTTTGGTGCAAGAGATGGTCTGGTCACCCTCGCCGCACTTCAAGCACCTGTAGGTTGCCTTACATAATTTTTGGGCATGTCCAAATCTTTGGCATCTATGACACTGACCTGCAGATGCTCTTTTCCTTAGAGGCTCAGTTGTAATTTTGAGACCTCATACTACAGTCAGTTCGTAGATCTGCTTTTGTGTGTTGTTTATTTCCACCAGCACCAAAGGCATTGGCCTTTTATCTGCTCTGAGCATTCTGCTCACTTTAACTGGGGACAGGCCCCGTCTGGAGAGATCAGTGGACACATCTTCAGGAGTGATACCTTCAGCTATCCCACGTAGAACAACTTTCAGGTTCTTTTCACTAGGTAAAGTGAAGGTGTGGTATGGGACGCTTGCTTTGTCCAGAAATCTGGTCATCTGTCTGTAATCCGAGACTGTAGAGGGTTGTATTTTAACTACCTCATCTGTGTTTTTAGCCCATGAGAATGAGATGTTTTGCTCTCTTAGGGCTGATGAGATAGGGATCCATTTTTCTTTATCCCTTAATATGACTGGTGGTATCTTTTCTTTAGGACCATTGTGTGCTTCTATCCCTGATGTTTTGGGTTCTTCCACATTGGTGGAGATTTTCCTCTTCTTTTTCACCAATTGGAACTCTATATCACTTTCCAAGGTATGATGTCTGCTGTCTTGGGATGTAGCATCTTCCATACTCGGGGAGTGTGCTAAATCTGATTGCGTCCGAGTTATGGGCTCTTCACTCATGTCAACCATATTATCCTCTGTGACTGCTGCGGGAGGAAATGTGTCAAAGAGCTTGACTTTTCCGTGCCAATTATCACTCAGCAGCTTTCCCAGTCTGAGAAATTCAAAGTAAACTTCCTAATTTGGCCTCATTTAGAAGTTTTGCCATGATAATATTCGGAAATAAGTCACGGATGGAGAAAGACTAGAGATTGCTCAAATGTTCCGAGCAGGTAAAGATAATCCTGTGGACTTTTGAGGGTCCACTAGCAAATCCCGTAGACACACTAAGGTGTCTATCAGCAATAAGATGTGGCGATATAAAATACAACAATGGCGATACTAGCGGCAAGAGGCCTAGCGTATCGCCCTTGTAAATTCAATAGACTTACCTGGATAAACCAGTATAGAAAATAAAGTGCCTGTTTATGGCAGCAAGTAATTAACTGATATTATTACTGAATAAGCATAAATCTCAGAAACATATCAGTCAAATTCACAATTCACCATCAAAAATACACGACACGAAACACTAACACGCGAACCGCCATCTTACTTCAGTCACAAAGCTCTGATAATCTTCAAATAAATATTTCAGTTTAAACAAACATATTAATAAAAAGGTGTGTTTTATTTTTGCACTGGTATAAGTTGAAATTTTTATTATAATTAAGAAATAATAATAAATTAAATTTTATTATATAGGTTGCCTATATTGTTTATATATAAAATAAAGATATATTGCGTAAATAAAGAATTTTATAAACAAAACTATTGGAACAAGAATAATAATTACTTCATCCTTCGATCTGCGCACAAATACAAAATTTAGAAATCTGACATTCGTTAAGAATCCATCATCAACTTAAGTATCTGCTACTTATTACTTTGGAACTTCACCCGTGAGTATGCGTCTCATAATAAGAACCTTTGAGGGTATAAAAATAAAATTCGCAATATTCGTTTAGATCCTTGAAGAGCCTCTCCAAAAAATTAACAGAACAAATGTTTTTTAGCGTGAATATTTTTTTCCTTAACTTTGTCTAGGATGGTGAATATTCCATGTAAACCATTCTGGAATGCAAATTCCTAGTATCTAGTCACCAATTCTTAATTTAAAAAAATTCCAAACCTTTTATAAATGCTTCTTGTATACTAGATTATCAAAACAAGTCAGCAATTAATCAACCAACAGCGACCCAATAGTTACATTAGTTGTTTTTCATTTGTTTTTCAACATAATGCGAGATTTTCATTAAAACGAGATGGTGATTGTCGGAGGAGACTTGAACGGACACATAGGGAGACAGAATAGAGACTGTGAAAGGGTGCATATTGAATGGGCACGGAGTGGGAATGATGAACCAGGAAGGAGATAGGGTCGTGGACTTTGTAGCGTTTGATCTGGCAATTGTGAACTCGTTTTTCTACATGAGGGAAGAACATTTGATAACATTTAGGAGTGGTAACAACAGTTCACAAATTGACTACATTTTGACTAGAAGAAAACATCTTAAGGTTGTGACAAATTGTAAAGTAATTCCAACAGATCAAGTGGCACAGCAACACCGATTGCTGTGCACAGACTTTAAAATAAGATCGAGGATAAGAAACGCTGGAAGCCATGGGAAGAAGAAAATTAAGTGGTTTCGCTTAAAAGAAGAGAATGTGAGGAATCGGTTTAGGGAGAGGGAGTTGGAGAGGATTTCGAATGGATGGACTGGAAAGTATACAAGATTGGTGGAAACATAATTCAAAAGTAATCCTGAGTTATGCAATCGAGGTGCTTGGTGAGACATCTGGAAAAATTAGAGAGCAGAAGGAGGGTTGGTGGTGGAATAATGATGTATACAAGTGGCAGTGACAGCTAAGAGGAAGGCAAAGCAGAAGTGGGATGAGTCAAGAGTGGAAGACGACAGAGATGGTGTACAGAGAGAGAAAGCAAGAAGCCAATAGAGTTGTGGCACAGGCGAAGGCCATGGCACATCAAGATCTGTATGATCAATTAGAAACAAAGGAAGGAGAGAGAGAAATTTACCAACTAACGAAATGTAGAAATAAAGCAACAAAGGACATCTTACATGTGAGGCAGATCAAAGACGCCGAAGGAAGAGTATTATGGAGGGATGTGGACATAAGAAACAGACGAAGAATATATTTGAGGGACTTTTGAATGAGGAAAATGCAAGGACTCACAGAGATGATGGGCAGCCTTCTGAGGGGATGGTGCAGAACATCAGTAGAGTGGAAGTGACGGAGGCCATGAAGAGGATGAGGAATGGAAAATCGGTGGGCCCCGACAGGATTCCGGTGGAGACATGGACGGCACTGGGGGAAAAGGGAATTGACCTGCTGTGGGACCTGTTCATGAAAGTTTGCCAACAGGAAAATATACCGGAGGAATGGAAGGAAAGTATATTTGTCCCCATCTACAATGGTAAAGGGGATGCACAAGACTTTAAAAATTACAGAGGAATAAAATTGATGTCTCACACAATGAAAATCCTAGAAAGGGTACTTGATGGAAGATTGAGGAAGGAGGTGGAGATTCCAAAGGAACAATTTGGCTTCATGCCTGGTAGATCAACAACAGATGCTATATTTGGGTTATGGTAGATGATGGAAAAGTTTCGAGAGAAACAACGGGAGATACATCTGCCATTTATTGATCTGGAGAAAGCATACGATAGAGTTCCAAGGCAAGCAGTCTGGAGGTGTCTGAGGGAGAAGGGAGTTCCGGAGAAATATGTCATGTTGGTGCGGGAGATGTACTGAAATGTGAAGACAAGTGTTCCGACCTGTCTGGGAGAGACAGAAAGTTTTCACGTAACAGTTGGCTTGCATCAAGGGTCAGCATTAAGTCCATTTCTGTTTAACATTTTGAGGGAGGTGATGAGAGAAGATGCGCCTTGGACAATGTTGTATGCAGATGACATCTTGCTGTGTGCAGATTCAATAGAAGATGAGCGAACTAAAATCGAAAAATGGAGAAAAGTACTGGAAGAGAGAGAGAGGTATGAGACTGAGCAGAAGTAAGAGAGGGTATATGTGTTGCACAGTGGGCGTTGGCCAGAAGACAGATCTGGAGTGGAAGGAAATGTCATCAGGAAGGTGAGGGACATTAGATACTTTGGTTCAACAGTGGAAGATGGAGGAGCTGAGAAGGAAGTGGGATGCAGGATACAAGTGGGTTGGAGGAACTGGAGGGAGATGTCTGGAGTGTTATGCGATTAGAGGGTGTCGATCAATCTGAAAGACAAAATCTATAGGACGTTAATGAGGCCAGCTATGATGTATGCAATAGAAACACTGGCCCTGTGGAAAAATAACATCAGCAGCATGCAAGTAGCCGAGATGAGAATGCATAGGTGGATGTGCGGTGTGACTAGAAAGGATCGCCTGAGAAATGTGAGGGGAACAGTGAAAGTTACGAACTTAGGAGCGAAGATACAAGAGGCAAGGTTGATATGGTTTGGTCATGTGATGAGGAGGGAGGACGAATATGTGGGAAGAAGGCTCATCCAGATGGATGTGCAAGGAAGGAGGAAGCCTGGTTGGGCAAAGAAGAGATGGAGGGAGCTGGTAGAAGAGGACTTGAGGATGAAGAACTTGGATGTGATGACAGCCCAAGATAGGAGGATGTGGAGGAGACTCTTCATCAACAGTGACCCCATTATTTTCATTTTTAGCATGTAACAAGCGACATTCGCAGACGCATTGTTTATTTACAAATTACAAAGGGTGTGATGACTGTGCTGGACAGAGGAACTATGTATATATATATATATAATATAATAATAAATACAGAGGAATTGTGTATATATATATAATAAATAATTATTATATATATATATTATATATATATATATAATTATTATATATATATATTATATATATATATATAATTATTATATATATATAAATATTTCGATTTATTAACGTTAATTGAAATATGAAGGTTAGATGTTAGATACTTTAAGATGAATTAGGAATTCCCTTGAGAGTATCAAAAAATCTACCACTGTTTAATATCGTTGACAATCTTCTTCTCTTCTTCTTCTCTCTATCATCATCTATGTGGATGATGATAAGGCCGAATGAACTTTTCCCACCTCTGTCTGTCCCGAGAGATTAAGAACAATTCTGTCCAGTCTGGTGTCGCTTGTTCTGATTTAGTTTTCAGGTCCTCTTTTATTTTATCTCTCCATCTAATTCTGGGCCGTCCTTTGGATCTTCTACCTTCCATCGTTGTATTTGGGGCTTTAGATGGTAGTGTTTCTGTTCCCATTCTGGTCACATGGTCAAACCATCGCAGTCTTCTTTCTTGGATTTTGTCTATTATTGTTATGTCTTATTTTAGTCGTTTCCTTATGTCTTCATTTCTTGGTCTATCCAGCAGAGATACTCCAAGTAATCTCCTTAGCCAACCCATTTCAGTAGTTAATAATTTTTTCCTCTTCAGCGTTTTGAGATTCCAGCATTCACTTCTATAGCGAAGTATTGGGAGTATCATTGTCTCATAGATTCTTACTTTTGTTACTAGTTTGATGTCTCTTGACTTCCATATTTTATTAAGTCGTCCAAACGTTTGGGATGCTTGACTGATTCGTTTGTTTTTATCTTTTGTAATTTCACCATTGTACTCAATAATTCCTCCAAGGTAGGTGAAGTGTTCTGCCTGCTCTAGATTCTTACTATCAATTTTAATTTTCAGAGTGGTGCTTCTTTTTCCTATTTGTATAATTTTTGTTTTGTCTATATTTATGTTTAATCCAAATTTTATACACTCCTCCTTTATTTTATCTGAAATTCACTGTAGATCTTCTTCTGTGTTTGCAAGTAATGCAATGTTGTCTGCAAATTTTAAATGTGTTACATTTTTCCGCTATATTTTGATTCCGGAGTCTTCATTGTTTTAGGACTTACTGGTTGCTTCTTCCAGTATAAGGTTGAACAGGCCTGGTGACAGATTGCCTCCCTGTCTTACTTCGCTCTCCTGTGTGGAACCAGTTGGTTAAGGTGTCCTCCATTCGTTCTGCACTTTCAGATTTCTCATACAGATTCTTTATTATTTTTATTGTTTTGTTGAGAATTCCAAATTCTTCCATAGTTCTCTTCAACGGATTGAATCAAATGCCTGACGAACGTCTATGCAATTAATGTAGCAACTTTGGTTGTACTCTAGTGTCTATTCTATTAGCTGTCTTAAGGTGAATAGTTGATCAATTGTGTTTCATCCTGTTCTGAAACCGGCTTGTTCTTCTGCTAGTGTCAGTTCTATATATGGCTTAATTTTTCTACGGAGTACTTTCGTAAAAACCTTACTTGGAATACTGAGAAGGCTAATGCCTCTGTAATTATCGCATTCTGTTTTATCTCCCTTTTTATACAGAAGTTATAACAGATTTGATTCAATCAGTAGACCCTACTTCCTTTTTGTAGATCCTTTCAAATAATGTTTTTAATGGTTCCAAAATTTGTTCCTTTCCTGCTTTTAAGAATTCTGCATAATGATAATGATAATGGTCAAAAACAAAGAGGGACAACTAACTGAAAGTAAAACAAAAAGAATGGCCAGATGGGAAGAATTCTTGAGAGATTTATATAATAAAAAAACTTCCAGGATATTACGATTCCAGCCACTGAAATGGACGAGGAAACAAATATCTTCACCAAAGAAATAATACCACACTGCATAGAAAAACGTAAAACTAGGAAAGCACCTGGTATTTGATCAATTTCTTCTTTTGATGATGTCGATGTTAATAATCCCGATGCCAGGAGTGTCTCATGTCTCATGTTTTCTTTTAAAAAGACTGTGAATACTTCTGTCCAGTTTCGTATTGAATACTACACACAATTATAGAATTTTTCTACCAGGCCCTAAATTTAGTAATGAAATTGTTAATGTGTTTTGATTAGCCATAGAAGGAAGACAGATATGACAAGATTTTTCTTCGCTACTGCAGACATATTCCTCAATATCTGTTTCAGAAAACGATATTTACTGTTCTTATTCTCTCTTTACATATTTCAATCGATTTTTGGATCCCCACTGTCTCGGAATCCAAATGGAAAAAGTACGTCCTCGAAGTCCAGTGGTGTCAATGTCCTGCGAACAGTGGGCAAGTCATCGGAGTACGAATTATTTTCAAAAATGACCCCCGTCAATTATAGACCCACCGAAGGTTCCCGATGATGCACAGGATGCAAATTATTTCCAGCATAGTATACAATTAACCGCATATTTATTATTAAACTCTCCCTCTCTCTCTCTCTCTCCTCTCTCGTTCTATCTACTTCTATATCCCATTGTTCCACGAAATGTCTTTGCGCTCTCATTCTGTATACTTCTATGTTTCGTTCTCACGAAAAATCTCTCCACATGAACAATTCTGTATTCAATTGTTCCGAAAAATGTCTGACACTGCCTATCTACTCTCTCTCTCTCTCTCTCTCCGTTACTGAGTAATGGATTACCTTTCATCTGCCATTGATCGGAGATGACCGTCTCTCTCCCCTCCAAAGTTGTGGAAAATATTAATGACCAACTTCTTTCCTACCTTCCGACAAGTTAGTTATTCTGAGAACCCCAACACCAATTCCAGCCTCCTTTTTCTGCAGTACTTATCCTAGATATCTTAACCATAGTTGAACAAAAGACTCGTAAAGTACAAATAATATATCCTTTCTTCATTCTCTTACATCTGCAATGACCGGTTTCGTTTATAATTGATATGCAGGGTGATCAAAATTATGGAATCCCAGTGTAGAGCGCCATCTAGTGATCCAAAATGTTTCGAAGCTGCAGGGAATACTTCGTCAGATATATCCGATAAAATAAACGTAATTCCGAAATTAACCACCAGGGAGCGCTGTCAGACCAAATGGAATTTGCACCAGGAAGGGTTTTACACCTTAAATATGTACACCAGATTTTTGCCTTAATTCTGGTCGTTACTACCGTCCACACTGATCGCACTGACCTTGTCCCAAATTGCTTTGCTCTTGCCCAAACAATTTCAAAGCTATTTCCGCAATCCGCGAATTTCGTCGATCAAATAAATATCGAGAAGGTCCTATCACAATGAGCTCTGCAAATTGTACTTAGTCGTTTTAAGAAATGGGATCGTTGGGAGATAGACATGACAGAGGTTATAAACCAGTTAATTCACAAGTGAACGAAGTTTGATAATGCTTCTCTGCAATTCGACACTGCAGTACACATACTGCATCACAATATAAGGAAGTGCTTTAAAATAAAAATCAAAGAACCTAATTTTAACTTAACTTAATTTAATTTTGTGGAAAAGTTTACTTATGAGTTTTCATTTCTATCCATGGAAGATAATCCTGAGACAGCAGTTTTGCTCTCAGGAGTTTGAAAGTCGACTGACATTCTTTGACAATCTTTATTTTTCAGGATGGGACCCCATCCACACATCAGTTGAACGGTACAGGGGATTCTTCGAGAATTTTTCACGGACTCAGAGTGATCAGTCGTACATTAACCACAGCATGGCCCTTACGTTCATCTGATGTAACCTCCTCTGATTTCTGCCTGTGGAGATTTGTCAAAGACAGGATTTGTAGAGATTATTCTGATATTTGAGAGCGCTGAAAGAACATACAGTAGCATGTGCGCAACATTACTCCACACCAGCTGACTTTTGACAGTTGTGTTTCACGCAGTTTGTGGCATACTAGAAAGGGGAGCTCAACGAACAATACAGCCTTGGTGGTTAACCCAGGGTGAGTAATGAAATTGAATAAAATGTTATTTTTTGTGTGTGGGGAGTGTGTGTGGGGGTGTGAGTGCGTGTGAGGGTGTGCTTTCGCATGTTAGTACATCTACATTCAGTACATCATGCTGCGCCCTTGTTCGTAAATATTCGAACTACTGTTTTCTTAGATATCACTACCTAATGAAACACAATTTACTTGATGGTCGGAACAGTTCTCGGCCTCAACTATAAAATATCAACACTATCGGCAAACCTTTTCCTAAGGTGGTGCATCTGTCATAAGCATCGATGTGAAATTGCAAGTTATTCTATCAAGTAATTTTTTTATGCAGCTGTCGGAAGCCAAAGTATTGTCTGTACCCCTTGAAATGGATAAATCGAGTACCGTGCGGTCATAAAATTCTTAGTAAAACCAGGTTTAACGCCAAAAGAAATTCATTCGAAGTTCATACAAGTTTATGGGATCTCTTCTGCGTTTTCGACAATTAAGAAATGGGCTGCCGAGTTTAAACACGGCCGTACCATCTTTGAAGATGATCCAAGTGGAGGATGTCCAAAAAGAGTAACAATTCCAGGACCGGCGAGTCAAAGTGCGTGAAATTGCTGAGACTATAGGCCGTACGTGACAGCAGGGATTGAGAACGTTCAGGCAATTATTCGAATGACTGACGAATTGTACTCAATATGAGTCGTACCTTGCCTCAGTGTGCTTTACTTATGAAGTTGTTTTACCTTAAACAGTGCAATGCTGTAGTGGAATGCTGTAGTGCAATGCTATAAGGTACGCAGGTTATGAAGCCTTCTAGATTTCCGAAGGGAAATTAAAAGGCTTCATAACTTGCGTACATGTCATATGTCAGCTGTAGCACTGAGAGCTATGATTAAGAAGTTTGATGAAACTGGATCACTAGGAGTTAGACCTGTGAGAGGACGGAAAGAAGTGCAAGAAGAGACAGTAACAGACATTGCTACTGCGATGTTTGACGACACAGGCACCAGTACTGGTCCAAGCGCTCGTGCCATAGCTCGCACACTTGATATGGCTTATACTACAGTCTGGAAAATCTTACGGAAAATGCTTCACTTCTCTCCGTATAAGTTCAGTTGTGTGCAAGCACTAACTACCGTAGATTATGATAATCGCAGGACCTTCGTGCTAACGTTTCTTGTACGAATGGAGGTCGACAATGATTGGCCTTGGAGAATATTATGGGGTGATGTACCCCTCATTTTTATCTGAATGGGTCGGTCAACACTCACAACTGTAGAATTTGGGCATCTGAACATCCCCAAGCGATCCAGCAAGTACCACTTCATTCTCCAAAAGTAACCGTGTGGTTTGGCTTCACAGCCGATTTCATAATAGGACCATACTTTTTTAGAGCGTATTACTACTGCAGGTCCTGTAACCTGCTCCATTACTGGACAGATTTATCGACAAATGCCTGAAAATTTTGTCATTCCTGCATTTCAGCAAAGACAGTGCTTGGACACCATAATTTTTATGCAGGATGGAGCATGGCCACACATTGAACGTTCAGTACAGCGCCTTTTACGCCAGCATTTCAGTAATGAGAGGGATATCGGTCAGTTCTTGCCGACGGCATGGCCATCGGAAAGAACTGACTTTTCCTTGAAAGTCAGTTCAAAAATGATTCAAAAAACACAAGGTTTTTGTGTCAATCATGTATTGCATTTTTTACCTGTAATTCATTTCAAAGAACCTGTAGGATATATTTTGAACGAAGAATTGCAAATGAAAAGATTTGCGCAAAATGCGTGCCGCACAGATCAAAAATCAAAAACCCTCTCGCATGAAAATCTTTGAACAATATTTGGAGTGTTAACAAGAATAAAGCTGATTTTTTGGGTGGATTTTTATTATGGATGCGACTTGGATTCACCAGTACACCCCCAGAATCCAAATTACAGTCAAAACAGTGGACAGAAGCCTATGTTTCAGCGCCAAGGAAGACAAGGTCATGGCATCGGTGTTTTGGAATTCTAAATTTTTTATTCTTTTGATAACGGGTAAAACAATAACTGAGGAATATTATTCCGACCTTTGTTTAAAAGTCGGAAAAAAATACGTTAGAAAAGAACCGTTTCGCAGAAGAAAATTCCTCTTTCACCAGTACAATGCACCTGCCCACAAAGGTGTTTGGCAATGGAAAATTAAGGTATCTGCACTATGAATTGTTTATTGTTATCTAATACATCTCAAAACAGAAGCATTCTTCCTACTACTTTGCTCAGATTTTGTTAAAATTAATTGATAAATTAAAGTATTCAAAGTTATCCTACATTGGACCAATTAAGATGAGCGCTATGCACTCTTAAAACTTTCATAAATCACTAGAAATGCAATCGTATGGACAAAGAATCCTGAAGTTTGTTGCGCGGGTTGCATAAGCCGAAATCGGTACGTGATTCCACTGATATATATATATATATATATATATATATATATATATATATATATATATATATATATAATATATATATATATATATATATATATATATATACATATATTTATATATATATATAAATATATATAATATTTATATATATATATTATATATATATATATACATATATTTATATATATAATATATATATATATATATAATATATATATATATATATATATATATATATATATAATATATATATATAATATATATATATATATATATATATATATATATATATATATATATATATATATAATATATATATATATATATATATATATATATATATATATATATATATATAATATATATTGATTTAATAAGTGCACAAAATTTGTTCAGTGCCATCTATTTGATGACGCTACGATATTCAAGAAACATCTGACTGTAACTCCTCCAGTACAAGCAGTGGATCAGTGATACTTAGGAATGAAAGCAACGGCATTAGACTTTAAAAAAACATTCAAGTCACTCACGTATGGCATTAATCTTTTATTTACTTAAAGAATTTAAGAATAAAATTAATTGATGTAAGAAAATATTCTAAATTATTTCACTAAATATTTTCATTTGTTTTAATCTTGTTTAATTTCATTTGAAATTTTTGTATTGTCTTGAATATTTCATCCTTAATTTTGTAATTTTTAATTGCAATTTTCTAACGTTCAGAGCTCAGTGCATGGAATACGTATTCCTAAGACGCATAACGCTAAAGTGATATTTCTTGAGTAGGTAAGAAGCCCAGTTTGGTTCTGAAAATGATTTAATTGCTTAGCCTATGTAATTAATACGCATTCCGGCATGCCAAGTCTCAGTTCTCGAAAGAAATTAATCAGTCTGTGAAGGGGTCCTCACACAACAGCAATTGCTCATGTCAATGGGGACAATAGCACAAAATTATTATGTGCTATTAAACACAATAAAATTAATATTTCATATCATCATCATGCATATCAAGGATTTAGGCCTATCGTGGCCAGTTCCGAGCTTAGAAATCATCGTTGAATCTTTTAAGAGGACGTCCTGGTTTTTATATAAATATATAAAAGCGAACACAAGTTGATTTTATAATTTTATAGTATTTAATATTAAAATCTAGATAGTTATAAAGGATTTGTACAAGGTAACATAATACGTCAATCTCGGTTTCTCAGAAATCAAGATTGACCCCTCCACCAGCCCCATGCACCTCCAGCCGCAAAGTGAATTAGACCTTCCCTTTCGGGGAGTTTGACCTCCCCTTCCGGGAAATCCAATCACTCCCTGAAGTGACAAAATACACATATCTTGTCACTTCATGGCCATTCCCGACCGTCCAACCCACGACTCGCCTCCAACCTTGAAGTGATGTCCCAGGATTAGAAGCCGAAACTCCCAATCCTGCCTCTCCGTCCATCAAATCAAGGTTTGTTACACCCCTCCACCAGCCCACGTTTCAAAACCGCCGAGAGTTTAAGTGTTCCAACCACTCCTTTTATAATTTTTAACAATACTCTAGCGACAATAAAACTGCGTGACGTTTCTCATTTATTTCTGTGAATGTAACGACAACAAAGTTAATATTGTTACGCTCGCTCAGTTATTTGTTACAAGTACATATTTAACAATACTGCAGTAAGAATGGAAATGTGGGACGTTTCTAATTGATTTTAGTGAACTTAACGACAGAAATAACATTTTTGTGTTTATGTTTTCCTTGTCGGATACGTGATTCTTTGAGACAGCAGCAAGGATCAATGCTAGACAGTCTCACTCTGGTGGAGAAGGTGGCACTCTGGCTTATTGTCACGAAGTATCACCTCAGCGCTATTTGCCAGTTTAAGAAGATGCAAAAATACAATAAGAAATATTCAGTATCTCCAGATGCCCTGGTTATCTGGATCTGCTTCATACTGCAAGTTGGGATTCTTTGGTGACCCGTCACCAGATGCCACTTCGAGTTTTTGCGGCCTAAGAAGAAAACATATCGAAACGAACTGTTTTACAAAGATTCAAATAAAATGCACTCTACGCAAGAAAGCCAGTAGATTGTGAATCATTAGCAACAAAACAAACATAGGTCGTCGACTCTGCTTGAGGAACATGAGACTTGCATGGTCATCAAGATAAAAAAATTAAATATAGACACATGCTAAATGGACGAAATGTTATGATGCTACAAGTGACGTCCATGATACCAGATTGTGAAAAACTCTACAGTTCAAAACACCAACTGCAATGTAGTCATTCAAATGAACTTAATTTTTTTAAAATTTAGTGAACAATAAATTATAAAATGGTGAGTGTTTATTGGTTTTTTCTTAATTTTTTTCACGTTTATTTTAAAATTGAGAATTAGGGCTCCCCATAAACATTTCTATTGCCTTTACGAGGTCATGTGAGTTCAACAGTCGTATATAAATAGAGATCTATATAAATGCTAATTTTATATTCGTATATGTTTTGCCAAAGGCAAAGTGTTCTTGGTAACTAAATAGGCTGCTGGTTTGAATGCGACAGTGAGATTAGTCGTAATGTCACCGGTGAAAGATGAATTTCACAGCCCGATGCAGGACGACATTCCTGTTTATGACAAACCGGAAGTGGGTTCGATTTTACACATAAAAAATGCACTTCAAAGAAAGAATTAATACGGACGATATTTCTTCCTTGCGACAAGAACAAACACACATAATAAGTAATACACATCGACAATACGAAATTCCGATTAGACAGAAAGTTGGCCAGGCTAATCTCACCAAAAATGCCGATTAAGGAATAATTGTATCATTGTAAGAAATTGCTAAACGGGGTAGCCTAGTGGCTATGCGCATCGTAACCATATGCCTGGGGAAGGAGTGTCCAAGGTTCAATTACCGTCGGTGACCTGAGGAGTTGAAGGATCTTCCTCAGCCATTGCCAAGTTAGTCAGTCTTGGGAGTGAACAGCAGGGTTTTTTCCATCAGTTTATCTCGCGTTTTTCATCCAGCATGCAGGCACACCTGTTCTGTGAATATACAGGATACAGTCATAGGATATACCACCGCAATGAAGGCAACGGGAAACCACCTTGCTCATAGTTATTTCCCTAAGATAGTACCCTATTTATTCTATTCCAACCAGCAGCAAGGCTGTGGGAATCGAATAATAGTATTAAATTGAAACAAAATTTATGGTTTTATTTTCTTTATTCGAACATATACAAAACGACATCTACAGTTGTGAGAAATGGATTGTTCGCCAAATGCATATATATATATATATTGCAGATGTAATGAAGCTGCGAGGATTTCTGCCATTTTTCCATAGATCAGACACACATTGGTTGAAATCCCATCAGGAATAGTTGTAACCTATATATATATTTTTTGTTTTTTTAAAATAGATTTAATGACTTAAAAACTGAGATTACTTATAAAGATTTAATAAGATTAATACAGCTAGTTTCGGCTTATAATAGCCTTCATCAGGTATTCTTAAAGGAAGAAACTAGTAATAAACATTGAAGTATCTAAAAACTTTAAAATACAGGTGAAATATCGCCACACATAATTGATACATAAAAAACGTTGTATTTTTTCAAGTTGTTCTAACAGACGTGCCATTCTTTATTGCAAGTGTGCGTGCAGACTCACGTGAACGCCAATATTGAATAACTGCAGCATGGCTATCTATCTGGGATGTTATAACTCAAATTGTTGTTTAAGTGGACAGGATTCATAAGGATTTCCCTTGATTCTATAATTTTTCTCTCAAACTCATCATCAGAGCGAAAAATATTTTCTGATCTATCCCAGCAAACGGAGTGGCTTTGTTGATCATCATTAGGATTATTTGAAAAAAGAACATGACTGGATAACGCAGTTGCATGTGATCTTTTGTAAGAGATGTCTCTTTTATGCTCTTCTATAAGTTGCTCAACAGATTAGTTAGTTTGTCCTAAATAAGGGATATTGCAATCGCACCATAATTTATATACACCTGGATAATTTAGGTTGTGAAGAATAGGTTTTGAATGGCTGATAAGAGAATGGATTTTTGGAAGTGTGGTGTAGAACGTCTTGATGTTATATTTTTTAAGGACTTTTGCTAATTTGTTAGAGACTGTGCTTATATATGGGATGGAGATGCTGCCTTTAAAATTACTAGTTCCTGTGGTGCACTGCCTAGGAGGATCCAGAAGAAATTTCGTAATCGTTTTTTCAGAGTAACCATTTTGTTTAAAGATAAGCGAGAGTTGATTTATTTCTTTTTGTAGTGCATCTTGTTCATTCAAGAGAGCGTGCTCTGTGTTCTAAGGTAGATATATTTCTAAGTTTTTGTGGTGGAAAATGATGAAAAAGATTATGAAGTTATCTATTGGTATGAGTAGGTTTTCTGTATATAGAGATTTTTAATCTTTCAGAGCATCGTGTAAGTATGACATCCAGGAAAGGCAAAGAGTTATTATTTTCTATATCAGCAGTAAATTTTATATTAGGATGTTGAATGTTAAGATGATTAAGAAAAGCTATGAGAGATATGTGCCCGTGATTCCAAACAATGAAAATATCATCAACATATCTTTTCCTTTCGGTTTAAATGAGAAGGAAGATATGGCTTTCGTTTCAAAATCTTCAAGGAAGATGTTAGCTAGAACTGGGGACAAAGGTTTACCCATTGCCAGGGCAAGTTTTTGTTGGTAAACGGAGTCCCCCCCCCCCACACACAAACAGTCGGGTCTCTTTTTATGCGGTAGATTCGTTCCACAGAAAACTGCATATACAAAATAGCACAAAAAAGTTTGCGAAGTGGTGGAAAATCACTTTCATTACCATAAGAGATAGCCAGCACATCAGAACTGTATGGTAAAGGCAATGGTTCTTCATAAACAGAATTAGCTTCACCCTCGTTCTCTGCTGATTTTTTTCTTCTGACAATGTAATCTGTGATTAAACTTTGCGATGATGATTTCACTAATTTTTTATACAGCTCCCGATATCCAGACATAAATTTCTTCAGCTCACGTTGAAATTTAAAGGCTCGTTCAGAATTTGTGTCATTAACAAGAAAATGATTTTCCAATTTATTTCACAGTTCAAGACTCGAATTATATTTGCAGTAAGGGGGACAGGTTTTTCTTCCGCTTCACTATCGTTTTCTAGATCTTCGACGATATCTAAAGTTAATCGATATCCAATAATATCATCGTCACTTAAGGCATTCTCCACAAGCAATTTGTCTCTACATCGTTCTGGCAAAATGTTCTGGAAAACAACTTTAATAATAAATAATGAACGATTTGGAGATATTAGCATTAATCTTGGAATTTTCCAAGATGATCCCTTGTCACCATTGCTCTTCAACTTGCTTTGATTACTTTGTGTATGATTCTGAAAAAAACAAAACTTGGATATGAAATTCCTAAATGAAATATTATAATTTCCTGATCTGTTGCATATGAATGACTTGAAGTTTTATGGAAAATCGGCCCAGCAAATAGACTCTTTATTGACCACAGTTCGCATTTTCAGTCCGGACAACACAATGGAATTTGGTTCAGATAAATGCGCCATTTTATCCATTAAACGAAGAAAAATTAATGACACTAGCAGTTTTAATTTTTGCTCAAGAGAAATATATAAAAGCAATTTTAGCTGACGAACACTATAAATACCTAGGAATATTAGAAGCCAATGATATTCTCCACTCGAAAGGTAAACAATAAGTAGCATCAGAATACATCAAAAGAGTTAGAAATATTCTGAAAACAAAACTAAATGGATTAAACACAATTAGAGCAATGAATTCTTGGGCTATACCAGTGATCCGATATACGGCCGGCATAATAGATTGAAGAAAAGAAGACCTGGACCAACTGGGCCGCAAATTAGAAAAGTAATGACTATGCGTCATGCATTACATCCACTAAGTGGCCGGTTGAACCGAGAATAGGTAGACGGGGTCTGCTGCAAGTGAGACAGACTATTGATGAAGAAGAAATTAGTTTAAGAAGTTACATCGACAATAGCTCTGAGCCAATGCTTAAAGCAATTACACAAGAGAGCCTTCTAAAAGCAACAGGAAACAAATCCGATTACAAAAAGGAACAACAAAATAACCGATATGTACGCTGGAAAAATAAACACTTGCATTGCCATTTTCTTCGAAATACTAAAGACAAAATTGTCGTGAAGAAGACTTGCAATGGCTACAATACGGATACATTAAAAAAGAAACAGAAGGATTTATTCTAGCAGCTCAAGAGCAGGCACTACAAACTAATGCAATCAAAGCAAAAATTTTGAACATGAATAATAACAGCAAATGCAAATTTTGCAATTAGAAAGATGAGACTGTAGAACATCTAATCAGTGCCTGCAGCAAGATCTCTCAATCTGGTTATAAATATCGCTATGATCAAGTACGCAAAATAATTCATTGGCAGGTATATAAAAATATGGGTTTCCTACTTCTGATAACTGGTGGCAGCATAAAATAGAAACTCTAATGGAAAACGAAACAGCAAAAATAGAATACAAACTGATCGGCGTTTGGAACACAATAGACCTGACATCACAATTATCGAACATCGACAGATTTTTGATATCGCAGCACTCAGTGATAACAAGATTAACAACTTGAAAAAATGACTAAATATCGAGATCTGGCAACCGATGTTGGCCGACGGTGGCTTAAACACACCAAAGTCATCCCAGTCGTTTTCGGTGCACTTGGTTCAACTTCAAAGACGCTATCCGACTATTTACAGCAACGAAACATCAACGAAGTGACCCCATATGACCTTCAAAAAACAGCATTACTTGGAACAGTCCATATTTTACGACGCTACCTGACGGACTATGCTTAGATTCTTGGGTAGTATCTGAACTGTTCTGTATCACCAGTTATATTTTTGTTTATATGATTTCTTGTTTTGACTGTGTATCAATTATGTGAATAATAATAATAAAAGACTGTTACCAGAAATGGTTATATTCCAAGACAATAGAGTACGAAAGAAACAGAGAAACAGAGCAGTTGTAAAATGAGATGTAAGGCACACACACACACACACACACACACACACACACACACACACACACACACACACACACACACACACACACACACACACACACACACACACACACACACACACACACACACACACACACACACACACACACACACACACACACACACACACACACACACACACACTAAGAGAGAGAGAGAGAGAGAGAGAGAGAGATGAATCAATTTCGTAACAGAATTAGAAAAGGATAGTTCCGAGCCACTTCCAAGCACCTATATATTAATAAAATACATGAACAAAGAAATAAAAAGAAAGATAAAAAAATACGAACAATAGATTTAGTAACATGGGTAACTTGTTTTCTAAATCTCGCAATTGATGGTAAATAAATAAATAAAATCTTGCATAACAGAGAGTGAATACACAGAAAATATTACGATGTTAAAACTGAAAAAATACAATAAAAATGAAAAGTAGTCAAACACCAGCCATAAACATGGAAAATGAAGACACTATAAACATTGAAAAAAATGCAGATGAAAAATATTTGAGAAAAAAATTAAAATTCTTTCCTATGTTTGGCTTTCTGCAGAAACTGCTAACTCTTGGGAAAAAGCACTGATTATTCCAATTTATATAAAAAATGAAATAATGGTGGTTGCAATAACAATAGGGGAAACTATCTGATAACTGCAGGTAGAAAATATATAAATATTGAAAGAGAATCTAGAAAGACAAACTAAACAGTATTTTAGGGAACAAACCGATAGAAGACCAGAATGAATTCCGGAAAGAGCGACTTACATCGACTCTTTTTACTCTCTGAGATTATTAATCGACATTAAAACAACTTTAAAACAACATTAAAACATCGTTTTCGTGTTGTTCAAAGCCATAATCGAAAATAATTTATATACATAAAATATAAAATGCATCAAATTTATTTATAAAAAAATTAAATATTCTTTTAATAACTTCTTTCACAGGTATCAGTAATCTTGTGTTTTGAGATCTACTTCTCCAAATAAAAAATAATTAGAACACCAAATAAAAACTAGATACATATATTTAAAATTTAGTTTATACCCAACAGTTTTAATTTGCATGCGTCAGAACAAAAGTCGTTTGTTATCAGCCAATTTGGTATCGCCCAATACCTATCAGTAGAAAATGGACGTGGCGATCAAATGATGGGAAAACCAAAAACATGATTGATATGATTATGATTAAAAGAAGATGGATAACATCAGTACAGCAATGTCCAACTTTTCAAGGAGCGGATATAGACTCGGACCATAGTTTAGTGATTGCAAACATCAAGTTGAAATTAAAAAAGAAATATAAACCCCAACATCAGAATAGATGAGATACAGCACGAATAAGTGAAGCAGAAATAGGAAGAAGTTACTGACTAGTGTTAGACGAGAAACTTAAAAGTGCGGAGAAAAGATAAAATCTCGAATTAGAGTGAAAAGAGTAATGAAGGCGATAGAAGATGCAGTTGAAGAAACAGTACCAGAAGAAGAGAAGATCAAGAAGAAATGGTTTACACAAGAAACACTGATATTAGTACAGGAGAAAAGAATGTTGAAGATAAAAAGGGATACATCAGAACTAATAGAAGAGCAATATAGAAGAAAGTGTAATGATGTGAAAAAAGCAGTCAGAATGGACAAGATGAAATGGTTAGAAGCCCAATGCAACAGTATAGAACAGTACTGTGGAGAACATAAAACAAGGGAGGTATACAAAATGATCACAACCATTAATAGAAAGTGGCAACCTAAACAGACCACAATTAAAGATAAAAAGGCAAAGTATTGATGAATAAAGAAAAAATTGTACAGCGGTGAACAAGATACTGTAGTGAGTTATATGAAGACAAACTAAATTCAGATGGCATTGGGAAACTGACTGAAGAATTGAAACAGATATCACCACCAGCTAATGAGCATGATATGAACATTTTAAGAGGAGAGGTAGAAAAAGCAATAGGACAGCTAAAACGCAACAAGTGTCCTGATAACGATAAACATTACTGGAGAAATGATTAAATATGGTGGTGAAAGTATGGTTAGAGAAATGCACCAACTATGTAATATGGTATGGAAAGAAGGGAAAATGCCAGAGGAGTGGGTGAAATCAATATTAGTAACATTATACAAGAAAGAAAATAAGCCAGAATGTAAACATTATAGAACAATTGCCTTGATAAGTCATCTTGGTAAAGTGATGATGATCATATTGACAGAAAGACTGAGAACACAATTGGAAGCATACCTTGAAGACGAGCAAGCAGGATTTAGGAAGGATATAACTACAATTCAAAAGAGTTTGACAATGAGGTTAACAGTAGAGAAAGCTAGCAGAAAAACAAAAACATATATACATGCTTTGTTGATTTTCAGAAAGCATTTGACAGTATTGACCAGAAATTGACATTAGCAGTTCTGGAATCCTATGGAATTGATAAAAAACTAATAGCTATATTAAAAGATGTGTATAAGAATGCAGTTGCAGCAGTTAGAATAGGTGATGATTTGGGGAAATGGTTTATAACAAGCAGAGGTGCTAGACAGGGAGACACAATATCATCAAGCATTTTCATCGAACATTTAGAAAGAGCAATGGACAAACTGAAGGAAGATGGCAAAGGAATATCTGTACACGGAATGAGAATTAGCAATCTGAGATTTGCAGACGACATTGTTATTATTGAAGAAGACGAAAGAGAATTACAAAAAACACTGACACTCTTAAATGAGGAAGGGAAGGGACTTGTTATGAACTTAAAAAAAACAAAGACAATGGTATTTGGTGGGTAGAACATGAAACAAAAGATACAAGTGGATGGAACTGATATACAAAATTTAGAACAATTCATATATTTGGGAAGTAAACTGGCATATGACTTGGAATGTAAAAAGAAAATAAAGATCAGGATTGCAAATGGAAGAACAAGTAATGTATGGATCTGAACGAGAGTAATAAATAAGGAATCAAGAAAAAGAATTTTGGCATTTGAAAGAACTTGTTACAGGAAGATTCTAAGAATAGGATGAGTACAGAAAATCACCAATGAAGAGCTCACTCAGAAGATACAACCAAAACAGAATCTAATGCAGAAGATTATAAAACGGAAGCTGCAATTATTTGGACACATCTGTAGAATGAGTTAGGACCGGAAGATAAAGACATTTATGTTTGATATTTTGGACGGTTTAAGCAGAAGAGGTAGACCATACAGAGAATGGATAGACGATATAAAAGACTGGTGTGATATGGGTGTACAAAAACTCGACACTGTGCACTGGATAAAGAAAGGTGGAAGAAGGTAGTGAAAATGGCAACAGATATCAACAGGCAGTGAGCTCATGGTTCGTGATGATGATGATGAATACCTAGCAGTGCACTTGGTAGGTTTTAATTGTATGTGAAAAGGAATAGATTCAATTTAAACTTGAAAGCAATAATAATTCGCGTGTAAATTATATATACATATATACAATTTTCTAAGGGAATCAAACTATATTATCGTTTTGTTTATATTCATATTTTAACACATTAGATTTAATATCGATATTAGCAAAATTAATGCGTATTGTAAAATGTAAAGACGTACAGATATTTACCTACAAACAGCCCATTAATAATAACAGCGTACTTGAATGGGCATGCGTATAAAGTATTACGAACAGCGACGGTATTAGCAAATTTCAGTGAAGACTGAGAAAAACAACGCCGCGATTTTGTTGACATGTATTATGTTTTTAAGGCAATTATTGTTATGTAAAAGAACACCATTTATGAGAAACGCATTCGGACAAGATTGAAACATGTGAGAACATAATGTCTGATATGCAACAGCGCTAAGACAGCGGACGGTTCGTAGTTTATATTTTATTATTTTGCATGACAAAAGTGATCTTTTACTTTTCAGCATTATTTGAAGCCCAATAGCAAAGTTATTCGGCTTCAAATATCCTACAAACGTGTTTGAAATTTTATATTTTATTCCGTATTTTGTAATCATTGCAATATAATCGAAATAAGACAAAGAACCAGCTGCGCGAATAAATAGACCTGTAATCTTCCGTACTAATGAAAACTTCGTTATGAAATTTTTACTCTGGCATAGAATCAGATTCATTAACATTCACTAAGGAAAGAAATGCGATTTTAAAAGACTGCTACACAACAAGTACCGCAAACATTGGTGAAGCATATATAGCTACCCTAATCAGCCAAAATATTCAGAGTTACGGGAAACCATAGAACGATTAGACTTGTCAGGCTAAAAGTAAAAGAACAATTTCTCTTGTCCAAACAAGGATCGACCAATTCACTATGAATACTTTTTGAATTAATTCTATAAAGGAGAATAATAATTTCTCTTATAATGTTCAATTAATAAGAAATCTTGAATTAAAATTAAAATTCATTTTTATTTTTAGTTATTTTAATTTAGTTGTAAAATATCCCTTTCGATACTCTTAGCAGAAATAGCCACTTAATCTGTCGTAAACACAACAGCAGATGATAATTTTTAAAGATAAAAATGAAATATTTTTTAATTTGTTTAGCTGTTGTTGTCGCATGGAATTCCCCCAATTTTCCTCATTCGTCCCTTATGATCGGTTGAGCGCTCTTAGTAAGGGATTTTTTTAAGTATTCATTTTTACTGTAAATCCGTGTATATTCACGACCGGTTTGTCTGTTATGAGGAATGAAAAAAACCACGTTCCGAGAGAAGAAAAATCTCTACCTTCGTGTGAGACAGGCAAATCACCTTTAGTTGAAAGATACTAGATGAAGTTTCTTCACGTCCTGGACGGGAATCGAACCCAGTTCTTTCCGATCCGGGAAGAACTGGGTTCGATTCCCGGGCCTGAATAGATTCGTCTACACCGACTGAGATTGTTGTTTAGTAATCGACTGGAAATTTTTTTTTGGAACATTGTGGGATTTTTTATATTTTCTGTGAAGTTCACAGTTACAATTTTCTCACTCTGGCATCACCATGTTTCTCTCTCTGTCTGCATGAAAAGGTTGTCAAACGCAAACAGGGAAATATCGCGTTACTCTTGTAATTCGAAGTTCAAAAATTCATTTGAACTTCTCCTGCTGGAAATATTTGCGAGAGGAAGCAATTCAAGCCATTTACGTCATTTGCAAATACGTGCAAATGAGAAAATAAGAAACTAAGAAAATAAGAAACTCAAAGATAGGAAATGTAATCTAAGAGTTTCATGCCGAATATAGAACACTATATAAAGTTCGGCGAGTCCAAGCGTAAGCTAACATTTGGAAGTACAATGATAGGGTAACCCTTAGTAAAGGTGGAGCAAGTTCCGATCACTGTCCTTAGTATGTTTCCCATAATGTAAAACACAGCTGCTAGGAGATGTATTACTGTTCTACATTATGAAAGAAGGTCACCGTCCAGACCGGTTTCGATCTTTTTTGAGGTCTCATCAGTGAGTAAGTAAAATAGGCTTTCGCTTGGACTCGCCGAACTTTATATAGTTTCTATATTCGGCATGAAACTCTTAGATTAGATTACCTATCTTTGAGTTTCTTATTCGGCTAAGAAATAATGTGCGCTTAATTTGGATTAATTTTAGTTCTCTGAAGTGAAGCCTTTTGGCTCTTATTTCAGTGAATAAAGAAGTTTATATGTGTTTCGTCGACCTTAAAAAAGAGTTTGACATGTTGAAACGGGAAAAGCTGATGGAAGTTTAACCAAAAAACGATTAGCTTGAGAAACCGAAGGTTAATAGCTGAATTATACACGATCAAAGATACTGCCTGTCACCGACGCTCTTCAATATATTTGCGGAAGAAATGGTAAAAGAAGCATTTGATGAAGAGAAAAGAGGAATCACATTAGAGGAAGACCAATAAAAAATATTAGATTTGAAGATGATCAAGCAATATTAGCTAATGCTGAAGATGAATTACAGCACCTAATGCAATAATCTGAAAGTATATGCTGAAAATATGGTATGAAAATCGACACAAAGACAACAAAAAGTGATGAGAGTCTGCAGGAAACTGGGAAGTGTCAAGGAATGGAGAAAATGTAGGGTAAGTGAGACTATACAAATACCTTGGTAGTATAATACAAGAAAATGGAAAATGCGACATGGAAATAATAGAAAGAATTATCAAGGGAAAATATGCATCTTATTGCAAGAAATATTTCGTTATTAATAAAAATTAAAGAAAGGGCTTGAATTAATGAATTAATTGAATAAATAAATTTATTTATACATGGACAATTGGGAAGGAAAAGCTAAAATTCAGAAGGCATTTGAAATGTGATTATGGAGAAAATAAAGTGGACTGAAAAAATTACCAATCAAGAAGTATTACAAAGAGATGAAGAAGAAAGAAATTTACTAAAGACGATAAGAAAAAAAACATAATTGGATAGGACATCTATTAAGAGGAGACAGCCTAATGAAAATAATGATAGAAGGAAACATTGAAGGAAATCGACCAAGAAAGAGACGATTAATCATGCTTGATGATATATTTATTGGGTCCAAGAGGATGTATGATCATTCAAGAAATCAAGGAGGAAGCAAAAGACAGAGGGAATTAGAAGCAAATTTCCTGAGAAACCGCTTTGGCCAAGATGGAGACTGATGATGATATCAAGTTTACACTTCATGAAAAGTTCTTAAAAGAACTGGGAGATGGACTGAGTCCTTGACTCTTTATCCCGTCATCTGAATGAAGAAAATCTGTGTTATTGAGCTAAACGCTCTAGTCATGGCTGGGTAACGGCAATAGCGGAGCCTCCGTTAAAACTTCATTGGCTACAGCATTGCCATTTGTTACCCTGGAAGTCCTAAAAAGGATTTGATTCACTAAACCATTTCATGAAACGTCCTTATAAGGACTGGCTTAAAGGTGCGAAGCAAGAATGCTTTTCATCTTCCCCGTTATCTGTAGAGGACAGTGTAGAGTTAAGGTGTTATTGAGCTATTAAAGCTCTGATCATGGCAGGAGGGTAACAGCAATAGCCAAGCTTCAGATAGAATATTATTATTTCATTGCCTACAGCACTGCTAACCATTACCCTCCAAGAGTGTTCGGCTTCTCCGCCCCATCTATAAATGGGTAGTCCTTATACTTATAAGGACTGCCTTAAAGGGGCGAAGCAAGAATGCTTTTCATATTCTCCGTTATCTGTAGAGGATAGTGTAGGGATAAGGTGTTATTGAGCTATTAAAGCTCTGATCATGGCAGGAGGGTAACAGCAATAGCCGAGCCTCAGTTAGAACTTAATTGGCTACAGCATTGCCATCCATTACCCTCCAAGGGTATTGGATTGAACTAATCAATCACCGCATCTCACGGTCGATTGATTCCCCCTTCTTCCCCCGCAAACCTATAAATGGGTAGTCCTTATAAGGACTGGCTTAAAGGGGCGAAGCAAGAATGCTTTTCATATTCCCCGTTATCTGTAGCGGACAGTGTAGGGATAAGGTTATTGAGCTATTCTTAAAGCTCTGATCATGGCAGGAGGGTAACAGCAATAGCCGAGCCTCAGTTAGAGCTTCATTAGCTACAGCATTGCTATCCATTACCCTGCAAGGGTATTGGATTGAATAAATCAATCTGGGGTGGGACTACACCCCACCTATAAATGGGTAGAATTCAGTCAAGAATTCTTATATAATAGGCAATCAAATTCAAGATAAGTGTGAAACACTTTTATAGATTATTTTAAGAAATTTAGATACTTACTAAGGCTTCTTTGAATATTTTACTAACTATAACAGTTTACAATTTATTTCATAAACAAATTTGTTTTTCTAAAAAGTAATGCATACAAACATACTTTGGATATAAAATCAACGATCGTAATAAACAACTTTTTCTGTCAATGCTACTTATAATCTCTTGGATGATCCTAAGAGAAGTACTGCGGCATATTTCTAATTCAAGTGAAGTTAATTCCATTAAAGGAGAGAAGAGGAAATATAAAATTTCAAGAAGAAAGAGAGAGAGAGAGAGAGAGAGAGAGAGAGAGATGCATATTAAAAAAAGTCATAGAATACGACTGACAGATTTTCATCTCGATGTCACTGGATCGTTTCTTCAGATAAAAGTAAGATTGATCACATCGAGACCACCTCCGCTGTTCGACCAACAGACTGCATTCGTATTTAACTGCAGCATGGATGATTGTGATAGCCGTTGGATTTATTTTAAACACTTTCGGTTTAAACAGCTGTATCTAATATAATATTTAAATGTTATTTAATATAAATCAAGAAACGTGATGGTTGATTGACTGTTTAGATGGAAATGTGCTTCGTCTGAGAACCAGACATTTGGGAGGAAGTTCGGATCTTTATAGTCATTTGGCCAGCACGCGTGCACAGTATTCCTGGGGTGGAGTGTAATCTGTTGCTGTTAAACAGTGACCCACCTGAAAAGGCATTTGGCTCCTTAAGGATTCTCTGTAGTGATCCCTTTGTAATCCCTAGTTTTGCAGCTGTTCGGCGTTGACCGCGTTTCGGAGACTGCAACACATGCTCCTCATCAGGCCGTGATTCTCATCTGTGCTAACAGTTCGTGAGATCTCCGAAGGCTCTTTGAATTGCAGCAGAAAGCTTCCCTGACATCGGAACCTCTCGATTAAGATAATGCTTGAACTATTGCTACGCGCACGCTCACCGAAACGACGAACAAACTGATTACAAACAAGTTGCAGGCTCGTACCACTTGCTCTGTTAACTCCGTATGAATGAAAATATTGCTCAAATGAAAATCTTTTCTTCCAACATCAGCACGATTGCTACACTTAAATTTAATTGTGCATTTAAAAAGTTTAAAAAAATCAAAACAGCGTGAGGTGTTTGCGATTTGAGAGAATGAGGGATAAGAGGAAATAGAAGTGATTGAATGTTAGACATGACACGTCGTTTCAATGTCCGTAATAAGTGATAAAATAATGGATATTAGTTTAATTTTACGGTAGTGAAATAAAGACTGCGCAAATGGATTCAAAATGCGTTCTGAACAAAGGTTCCGATAAAGAAATCTTCCTTCTTCTTTCGCTCGAAAGCAACACACAGACGGTTGTGAGTGTATGAAGAACAAAATAAGGAAAAATACTCTTGTAAAAATATAACATTATTTCTAAAGAGTAGCGGATTCAATATGCCTTACAGAACTGAGTTTCGCATTCTATTTTTGAAGATTTTGTGCTCAGCACGTTCTTGTCAAGGTTACTTATTTGGTTGTGCAGCTGAGTACAATTTAGTGATCACGTATTACTTGCTTTTACGACAAAGATTACTAAGAAGATTCAGAGGATTAGATTACAAGACAAGATTACATCAGATCAGAACAAAAGTTTGATTCAGAAGCTATTTCTTTACCCCGGATCTTTCTTTATGTGGCGCCAGCAGTGATTCTGAAATTTGGTCTTCTGTGAACAAAATCCATGTTAGTGGGAACACCGGCGAAAAGCACAGTGAACGTCTTAAAAAATATTTTTAATGAAGTTTTCGTCTATCAAATATTTCAATTTTATTACTTTTATTTTGATTTCCGACCAGTAATCCAGCTCATCATATTTTCCATTCCAATTAAATGGAATGGACGAAGTGATGAGCTGTGTTACTCGATGGACATGAAAAACAATAACATAGTAACAAAAACTAAGTATTGAAGGATAGAAACTTCGATTAAAATGTTTTATTTATTTATTTTGAGTATGTTTGCTGATTGCTGTTAACCACTGTTTCTGCTACCTAGATTTTGTTCACAGAAGAAAGCTTTTGATTAACAGGCTTGATTACGATTAGTTTGCTTACAGATAACCCAGTCTGAAACACGATATTTTTAAATAAAATTTATATTGGAAAACAGGAGACCATATAGAAATCACTCGCGTTTCTCTATTTTTACTTGCGGCGATACTTACGGGGCTGAAAATTAATGAATATTTTATTGGTCAAATGGTTGAAATTAATACATTTGAGCCAATAAAATATAACGATACAAACTCTAATTTCTTGCTTCAAGCAAAGGCTCTTTAACAATCCAACAACCAACAAATTATTCTGACACCATTGAAATATTTTCAACAATAACCAACCAGTTTTATAGCGACAGACACAAGCCATGCAACGCAAAAGGATGCTCTAAACAAGATAATCTTGTCCACTCCCTATGGTAGAAAGACTCAGTTTGCAAGCAATCCTCATCATGAGGATTGCTTGAGAAAAGAACATGACTGGATAGGGCAGATGCATGTGATCGTTTATAGGAGATGTCACTCTTATGCTCCTCTATACGAAAATCTATAAAAGATCACATGCATCTGCCCTATCCAGTCATGTTCTTTTCTCAAACAATCCTCATGATGATCTAAAGAGTCACTCAGTTTGCTGGCATAAATCCGAAAACATTTTTCGCTGCAGTGATGAGTTTGAACGGAAAATCGTGGAGTCCAGGGAAATCCTGTTTAATCCTGAACATTTGAAAAACAATTTGAGTTACAACATCCCTGCTAGCCATACTACAGTTGTTCAATACCGGCGTTCACGAGAACTTGCAAGCTCGCATGCAACAAACAATAGCGCGTTAGATAGAACAACTTAAAAAATAAAACTTTTTTGTGCCAATTATGTATTGAATTTTTCCCCTGTAATTCTCAGTTTTTCGTAACTTCAATTTTTATTACTGTGTTGTACCTTTAGTGGATACCTGAAGGTAGAACACAGCTGAAAACCTGTAAAAGGCTGAAACTAGTTGTATAATTTTCATTAAAACTTCATATTTTATCTCGGTTTAAGTCATTAAATATTTATTCTTTAAAATGTACCGTTACAACCGAGTAGAGTAAATGTACATTGTTATATTGCTTACAATGAAATTAATTTCCTACATTGGAATATGCCGAATATTATGGAACACTTTTCCGGCCTGCTTGTCTGAGAACCAAGATGTTGTGTATTCAAATACTACGTTAGCGCGTATGTATGAAAGCCTTTAGGTGGTAGACTGTTTTCATCATCATTTGATGCCGCTATGCTTGTTGAATCGAGTGGTTTTATAAAGTAACGTTTTCGCCTCTAAGCAGGGGACACCAAATTCTGCAACCGGGCGGTAGTCTTACAGAAAATTTTCATATTTTGTTCTCTTGGAATATATCCGAAGAAGCTGTACTTGGAGAGATTAGATACTCTACTGTGTACGGTAGAATACTGGGATATCAAAACTTTTTTTCCAGCAGATGAATGTTCCCACAATCTGTTAACCACTCTTCAATGAACTGTAGAGAGAAGCAATGAATGGTGTCATCTCCATCACCACAATGAATGCATCTCTCTCTCTCTTTGTGTGTGTGTGTGTGTGTGTGTGTGTGTGTGTGTGTGTGTGTGTGTGTGTGTGTGTGTGTGTGTGTGTGTGTGTGTGTGTGTGTGTGTTGCTTAAAATGGGGATAAAAGGCTTCGTTCACAAATCGTGTATTTCGAGGTCTCTTTTCCAGAACAAACCCTCCAGGGACGTCGAGGTTGGTAAGTCTGTCATGCTCTATGGAGTACTACATCTTTTCTTTTCCAAGTACTTCGGATCTGAAAATATGCCACAGACGATATTCCTAACTGTTTCTCGAGAACAGATACGCGTCTTCAAAGTCCGCAGCATATGCCTGAAAATCTGTTTCTGCTCAGGAAAAAAAACAATTTATGCTCATCCAGATTACAATTATACCACTAAATGATATGCTATTAGATCTTCCAAACATTCATATGTCAATTATAGAACACCGCACGCTCTTGTCTATACCAAACCGATTTGAAAATGTGTAGTTATTTCTCTCAGTGGGAACGACCTAGTTTACAGGAGAGAAAAACTCAATTAATCATAACAGTTACACACTCCTTGTTATAAATGACGTACTTCGCTTGCACGTAACCAACTCGGGTCTGGATAAGAGGCCATTTCACTAACAACTCTGTATACCCCTTCGAACTCTTGGTTTCAACACCTTGTCAATAACGTAAAATCCTGGTCTGAATATCTTTTGCATTTCGTCAACATAAAATCGTCCAGATTTTTCGTTTCCGCTTGTGTCTTCGAGTCGATAGGTCACAGGAGTGATAACGAACACGTTCTTTGTAATAAAGATTTCCTAGGCCCACGAAGGTGTCGATTCTTTGTGAAAAAGATGTTTTTGTCCGGAGATACACAACGCCCCTTTCGTAAACAGTACGGGCTTCGGTTCTCATTTTGTCCATATAACCGTTCGTATACAGTACTTTTCTCTCGTTCCCGTGATTCACTTTTTCAGGAGCCATCCCGATAGTTCCGTGTTTAGATATGTTCTTTGTTTAGGTAAATTATACCTCTTAAAAGTTCAGGTAACACATGAACATACCGGTAGGTCTTTTTATAAGTGAAATAACGTAACATGTGCCCTCGTAAAGTACGGCGAAATCGTTCTATTAATGATTTTTTGGTTGTAGAAAAGAAAAAAAATGTATTCCGTCTTTTTTCAAGTAAGACACGCTCATGATTATTCCAAAATTCTTTTCCTCTATCCACCTACATCTGTATAGAATCCTATGCATATCCTGTGATACTTCTAAACTCTTTTGTGGTTTTGATAGGATGTACCCATGCTTTACGGGGAAATACATCAATAATAGTTAATAAATATTTAAAACCATTATTAAATCTAGCAATAGTACTTAAATAACATTGATATTGGTGTGCAATTCCAACTACTTTTGTTTTCAATCGTCTAAATCTACGTTTCCCTGGTTTATGCAAATTATAGGCTGGTCGCAACCAAAATCTGCCCATCCATAAGAGAAAAGGATTCCAAACCCATCTTTAAAGAAACACTCTTGAAATTGTTTGCAAGTATCTCTGACATAAGACGCAACACATTAGCATTTACTTTCAAAAATCACGATTTTGGGAAATGCTACTTGCACGTCAATCATCGTCCAAATCACTTCAGGATTGCACTGAATCACTCTATCACTGTTAATAAAACGATCATGACCTCCATCTGCTCTCACGGTGCGGGTGAGAAGAGAAAATTCCAATCCTCCATTTCCCTGCAGCCATCGTTTGATTTGTGGAAGCTGAAATCTCAACACATCCCATACCTCAGAACCACCAAAAACTCATGTAGCTGAACGGGATTCTAGACATATTTCGGGATGAATACAAACATACTCTATTAGTAGGAAAACACTTAACACTAATTGTAGATGTACTCAGATGATTTCAAGAAAAAATTTAACTGATGACTTAACCTAAGTCTTACTGAAACCACTCACCCACGTGCTTTTCTCCCCATTGGCGAACTAATCACTGAAATGACAAACAAATTTTTTCCGATTTTCAAAAACACACACAGCACCGTGACGTAATACACAGCTAACCAATCACGACTTAGAGTACAAAGCTTCCTTATCACGTCAGTAACTAATTTTTTATAATGGGACAATATGACCCCCTCTTATCACACAAGACTTCCTTACCTTGTTAGAAATTAATTTTGGTTAAGGAAACAATACCACCCTCCCCTCATCAAAAGTGCCTTGGAAAGAAAGTCGTAACGTGATTACCATGCAACCTCCAAAATCGTGACATCAACTACATGCAACTTGAAAACATCACAATGGGGCAACACAACGTACAGCCGGAGGTTGTCAAGGGGGATGAATTTTAATTAATTTTTTGGGTCCCACGGCCGAGTGGTTAGCGTATCCGCTCTCCACTCAAGATGCTACTGGTTCGAATCCGGCCATGGGCATGAATGTTTGCGTTTGTCCTACTAACTCTGTGTGGAAAGGGCATCTGCGACCCTAACACTTCTTCTAGCACAAGGGATCCTTCCCAAAACCCAGTGAGATACGGGAGTGACCATACGACGCCTACGGACGTCAAATGTGATTTTTTTTTCACCGTCCCACTGACGAGTGACTATGAACGATGTTCTCGCTGTCCTCGAGTTGCCCGGTCCAGAAATATTTCAGGTGCAAACTTTGTTTGCTTACGCTTAGATAAAGGATTAAACCAAGAATATAATTGTTTGACATCTTTCATTTAAAGTATAACCAAGTGGAAAAACTTCCAATACATAGCCACAGACAAAATATAGTTAACAGAAATATAGTAACGATGATAAGAAGTGTCGTTGAAAGAATGCAATGCATTTGAAGTATTGCACTAAAGAAAAAAATTATTAATAACAACGAACTGTGATTTTATGTATTTCTTTTTATATTATGTCATCTTTATGCATTATGTTTTTCGAGAATACAGTGCAACATAGTTTCCTAATGTTCCTATACATTTGTTCAACTACTTAGAATTATATTCAGGTGCACATAAAAGCTACGAAACATGAAACTACAATATATTACGCGAATAACTTATTAATTACAAGCATGAATTTTAATTTGAAATTCTTTAACAAAATTGGTTCCACTGAGACTAATCAACAGAAGTACAGCTGGAACTTTGCGTTATATCAGTTACTGAGACAAAAACATAAAATTTGATAGAAATGCAATGGTAATTTGCTCGGGAATAAAACGCCACCACAGGACTATTATTTATTCAGGAAATGAAACGTCCAATCTCTATAATGGACGACGTAATTACTGATGGATATGAAAATAAAGGAAATGATGTTTCCGAAGCAGAGCATCCATCTCCAACAGATTAGCTCCTACAGCTTTTGGTGCGTAGTAATGTGAGTAAGTCGTCCTCTGTGCAGTCTCACATAATATAGAATTTTATAGTAATTAAATGTTATCTATCATTTACTACGAAATATATCAAATGTATCGAATTCAGTGTAATGTCACATTAAGTATATATATATATGGAAGGAAAAAAGTGTATATTGTAGAAAAACGTTGTTTTTAATTATCGATATTTTATCTGGATTTTACTTGTCCTATAAAGAGATTCGCTTCAATTTCAGAATGGTATTCCAAGCATGATCGTTTCACAATGACACTGGTGAGAGAATATATAACAGGGATATTGAAGACGTCGTTGATAACCAGCGTATCCGAAATTGTTTCGACGGAGAGTACAGCGAGGAAAGGAATCAAAATATGTGTACTAACTGCGTGCACGATTGGATTTTGCTATCAAATTCACAAGTTTTTGGAATTATATTTTCAATACCCCTGTATTGAGATTAGAAGAGAGAAAATTGCTGACGAATTAGAGTTACCGGCCTTCACTTTATGCCATAACATTCCGTAAGTTAACTTTTAATGCTTAAACTATATTGATTTTTAAGTTAGTTAAGTTAATTACATATGTGTGTGTGTGTGGGGTGGGGAGTGTTCAACCTTGTAGCTAAGTTCTGTTTAGTGATTTCGTTGTTTATGCCTCTACTGACTCTTGTGTCACTGATATCAGCATTCATTGTGCATATTTCTGGTCTAAAACATCACAAGTTTGTTGAAATGTTAATAAGCTGTAATCCGCTTGCACTGCATTGTTCTTTTATTCAATACTACTCATTTCAATTCAGGAGAATTAGAAAATGAAACGTTATAGAGTGCGGAACAAGTAGGAAGACACAAGGTCTGAACAACGGCCCTAAAAGTGGTCCTTAAGGTTAGATAGGAGACTCTTCTAATTTTATGTAAAGAAGTATGAGAATCAGTCACTTGGATTTAATATTCGTCAATCGTTCTTATTAATTAGTTGGTTGGTTTGTCAGAATATGTCCAAAATATAACTCAAAATATGCCTGCTTTGTAGAGTGCGTTCTTCTAGGCGTTTCGCAGGCACGTTTCCGTCCGGGAGGAACAGTATTGTCACCCCCCCGCCCCGTATGAGACCAATACTGCTGTTTGGCACGATCCAGAATTTTTGTTCCATGATTTTTCTTAACCTCTTTTTAAAATATACTTGCATAAAACTTACCTGCAAATTCCTTGTCATTCTCACGTTCAGTTTTGATTCTCGTTTTATAGATGCGTACTATCATAGCTCTATCAGAGATGTAGAGTGACTGCTAAAGTCACTCTACGACTGGAGTAGAGTGACTCTCTCTAAAACTTTTATTTAACCATTTCTGGTAAAAAAAATCGACTGAAGTTACTTTCCATACTTCAGGTTTCTAAGGATCTTCTATATCAATTATTGATTCCGATTCATTCCACTTGTATATTTTCTACCATTTGGTTTTTACTGCTTCTTTCCTTTTACAGTCGTTTAAAGTAATTACACCAGATATCCATAATATCTTTATTTCTACTTTTTATATCACCTTTGTTATCAATAATTCTTTTAGAATATTTTACAGCATTTCTAAGCTCCGATTTTAATCTCCGTGTTGCTTCCTTCATGATATAATCTCTTCTTCGTACCAGTGTCTTCCCATGACTATTGTTTAGCTATGTTTTACCATATATTACTTTCCTTTCATCCCCCCCACCTCTCGTATTATTTCAGGACACCTGCTTTCTTGCAAAGATATTTTAACATCATTCATTCTTTTACAGGACACTTTATTTAACTTCTTATTATCACTACGAAGCTCTGATGTTTCGGTGTTCCAGAAGAAACTTCATATCTTTCTTGTGTAAACCAGGGAATGTTTTCTTCAGATTTCGCCACCCAGTCTGTAAGATTTGCTTATTTCCAAACTCTATCGCTCGTAACTTTTTATCCAATACTGTTTCCATATTTGATTATATACACTGCTTGGAATGTCAAGTGCTACACTCAGTGGACGACCCACCATAATCACTGAAATTGACCGTAGGGTACTACGAAGGATAGTATGTAAAAAACTACCATTCGTCGACAGACAAGTTGAATGCAGAGTTTCCGGGAATCCATTGGAGTATAAATTTGCAGAAAAACATTGAAAACCTAAGCTCACAGCATGCGTTCCATGGTATGACAGCAATATGCAAGCCTCCCATTACCCTAACCAACATTCAGAATCCTCTTCAGTGGTGAAAACAGTACCATGGGACGTTTATGTTTGGAAGACTGTTTTATGGAACAACAAATCATGCTATACCCCTCTACCAAGCCGATGGATGGATGTACGTGTGGTGGGTGCCCAGTGAGCGTCTCTTACCAGAGTGCGTAACCCCATCTATGAAATTCGTTGGCGATGCGACGGTATGGTCCTGATTTTCCTAGTTTGGACTGGGACCTTTGTTTGAGGTGCCACGAATATTGAACTCTGAAAGGCATCCGAACATCCCGGACAATGCGATGCTTACTCTTTGTAGCTTTTCTATGGAACTGTCCACGAATCTTTCAGCAAGACAATGCAACGTGTCATAAGACCGCTGCTGCTACTGTAACTGCCTGGTTTGTTTGTGGACATGAACGTCATCACACTTGACTGGCCTCCACAGAGCCTTATCTCGACCTTATTGAATATCTGTTGGATGAACTGTAGAGTCGGGTGAGGTCAAGAGATGTCCGTCCCACAAGTCTAGGACCTCATTACATGCCTACAGGAAAAATGGTCCAAACTTCCCATTGACTGCTATCGCACGCTTGTGTATAGCATGCTCCCTAAGATTGCAGCTGTCTTCGAAGCGAAAGGAAGCCCTAAATCTCATTACGTTGGTCGCTATGGCTGTTTGTTGCTCACAATATGGTGTCCGTTGACTTCTTTCCAAGCGGTGTAGTTTACTTATGACAAAATGTGTTTTTTTGTATGACTTCTGTTCAATTTTTCATCTTCTTATGTTCAGTACAATACTCATTTTTATGCTCCTCAAAAAGCTTGCGCTTTTAAATCCCTTGAACTCGTTTGTCCTGAGATCGATTTCGTTCTTTTGCCGTGTTGTGCGATATGATTGTTAATAGTAACATAATCACTAAGGCTCCTTTTATTTATTCTGTTCTCTCCGTGTGAATTTAAGATAATCTTTTTATCATGTATTTGTTTTCAAAAAGCATGTCTATATATACGTTTCAGATTCGTTTCCTACTCTGCTTCATATCTCCAACAAGAAGAAATTTCTCTTTTAATTTATGTTAAAGAAAAAGGGAAATTTCTGGTGCACTATCTAATGACGCGAAGCGTTTAGCAACCTCTTACCTATTAGAAGCCTGAGCGAATATATTGTGTTTCATTAAGTTTGTATGGTATTTTGGGTGCGTGTTTCTTGTTCATAGTATGTCCTTAGCTCATTTCAGGCTATTGTAGTTTGTAAGGTTTCTGTATTCAAAAGGTTATTTGTTTATCATGTCTGGGATGTAGAAGCTTCGCGTGGCCTTTCCGTAGTGATTATTATATTTATATATGATACGATTAGTTGTTTGAGGTCTTGTTATACGGTCTGTATTTCTGACTGTCCTGTAGTTGGCATCGAAATAATGTTTTAGCAAACCTGCATAGTGACATAAGTCTTTTGCTCTTAGTATTTTGTTTTCTGACATTGCAATGTTTATAAGGTCGTGATTTTCTCTTTGTTTCCAAAAAATCAGTTTTATCATTTTGTACTGTAATGATTTTAATCTATTTAGTTTGTAGGGTGCACAGAAATCATACGTTGTTAGAGCGTATCTTAGTGTTGGCATAGTGCTTTTTATATTAGTGTTTTTAGGCGTAATAATAATAATAATTATAATAATTTTTTTTAATATCTATATTTTTATTTATTTTTAACTGTAATAACATTTTGTTTATCATCATTCAGGGTATTTACATATATGCAATAAAGCATACTATTACAATTTTTTCATTACAAGTGTAGAGTACAGCGATTTTTTTTAATATAAATGTACTTAAAAAATTAATCATAATAATAATAATAATAATAATAATAATAATGATTTTTTTTAACATATGTATTTATTTTATTGATTGCTAAATATTTATACACACAACAAACATCTTGTGTGACACTGCACCTTATAATTTTACAGAATTCAGCACTAAGTGCTGCAATTCCTACATTGGATTTCGATTAACATTTTTAATAATTATTTTTTGCCTTTATATTATGTATTTACAACACATTTTCTTCTAATATTATCAATGAAGATCATCAGACGTTTTTGTATAATTTTTTATTTTTTATTTAATTTTTATTTTATTTTTTAAAGTTTCAGAAAGAGTGATTATACATACAAATTTCTGCATTTGCTTATAAGGATTACTTGTAGACGAGTGAGGCAAGTTAATCCCACCAACATCGAAGCTTGGGTTAGCTTTTATGAAGAGAGTGGGATTTAGCCTTCACTATATGCTAGTGATTTGTGATGTGTATATTAGTGTTAATGGTTTTTTAACTTTGTTGGTATATTTTCCAGAGTTCGTTTTTTAATGTTCTGTAGTTATCTACGTGTTTTAACTTTCTTCTTAATAATAATAATAATAATAATAATAATAATAATAATAATAATAATAATAATAATAATAATAATAATGTCTTGTGCTTCAAGCCAATGCAGAATCAATTTGGTCGGCTAAGGACCAAAATCATCGTTTGACCAGTATCCAGATGGCTTCTAATGCAGTGAGAATCATCACACATTGGGTGAAAAGTCCGTAATGTCCTCACCGTTCCTTAAAGGCTTTTTGTAATTTATTTGAGGACACGCTTAGTGATGAAAGCCTATCGTTATTGGGACTTGACCCTCAATTGAGCCCTCAAATAAACCATTATGGATGCATTGAGAGAGGGAGGATGCATTAAAAATTGCATATCTCTCTCTCTCTCTCTCTCTCTCTTCCCAGCTAAACAAGAAAAGAAACGTATGAAGATAATTCTATTTCATATTAACATAAGAAATAAAGCAATAAGACATATAAGCATTTAATTTTGCGGCGCAAATGTTCTGATCAAACTAGATCAGAAAATGTTCTTCATACCATATAATCAAGTATAAGAGAACATAATTAAGAAATCCTGCGATTGAAACGAAATCTTTTCCTCTTTTAATCAAAAGAATATTTAACTATTTCATCTTTTTTCACTCAAATGGAACTCTGAGTAGTTCCTTATTTTCATTAATCCCCATTCTAGAGAAGTAATACAGATTATTTTGAAGAACATTTTCTGAACTAGTTTGGTCAGAACATTTGCGCTGCAACATTACTTGCATTTCATATTTATATGTTTCATTGCTTTACTTCTTATGTTAATATGATCTAATGGTGAAATGAAATATTTATAGTTTGATTTAAATGTTTCAGAATATTAGGATATACATTTTGTAACCACTTCCCAGAGCGATGCAAACGTCGTAGAGAGAAATGTTTCCAAGATGAGAAATATTGTGACGAAGACACTGAAAATGTATACGTAAGTATTGCTTTCTGTTATGCGTTTTCTTTAAGTAAGGATCAAAACTTTTATAAGTAAATATGAAAGGTTTTGTTTTGTTATTTTTACGTGGAATGCAATTGCAAGTTTCCATTTCACAAGTTCCAATGTTTTAAAAGGCGCACAAAAACAAGAGCACTTCGCTTCGTAGATTTTGATGCTTTCTTACTTGGTAATTAGTAGGATGCGCACTTTTTTTTTGCAACGAAAATAATTGAATTACATCAAAGCAGCAAAGAAACTTCTAACCTCTCACTTTATCGATTTTGAATTTAACAGATTTTTTCGTCAATTTTTTTACATAAAAGTGTTTTGATTTCTTCCATTTTCTGTATTTTAGCATTTCATTCTTGTCCTTACAACTATGGAGAGAGAGAGAGAGAGAGAGAGAGAGAGAATGTACTTATTTGAATCGATGTACCATTCCAGTTATGAATTTAAGATCTTCTTTCAAAACACTCAGATTGGATGTATAGTAATAACACGTTTCGTCCGTGCTATTACTTAACATTGCAGAACATGTTAACACAGGTTTAGACAAGTTGAGGCATATGCGTATCGCGTTTTATTCAATTATTGTTTTGAAATGCTAAAAAGACTAGTGAACAATGATTTACTTAAATGGCATATGAAGATGGTGCTCTGGAACGTACATAATAATTGTTATAAACTGAGCGAGTTAGTCAATTTGACGATAGACAGACCATTCTAAACAACAACCTCCATATTTTTTCTAACTATTTATTAACATTTATATAACATTCACTAAAAACGGCCTTTTTGGTGAAGTAGTATTGCAAAATCAAGAATGTTAATGGGGCCTCATTATATACGTAACTTTTCATGTCGTGTTAGCTTGTTGAAGAACAGTTGCTTTGACATGAAAAATTAAAGCAAAGCTGTACTCATAATCGTTTCTTTAAAATAAAGAAACATCTTTAAAATAAACTTCAGTTGATAGGTGTTTACAGTGAATCTGCTTATTCTGGTGATCCCGCAGCATCAGTGCTCTAAGTGGAGGAAAGAAAGCTCATTTCTTAAAATGTTTGTTTTGTCAAAAGCCAAGAAAAATTTTCCTTCTGATTCATTGTTCATGCAGGGAAACTGAATTCCCGCCATCTGCTATTTAGCACTACATTGGGCTGGAGTGTCGGATATTTTAAGGTGAATATATACATCATTTCTGATATTAAGCTATCCCATAAAATAAAATAATTAAATAAGCCATAAAATAATTATTTCTGGACTGGGTTGTTATAGTAGTGTAGGCCATGTGCGCTCGTACCAATAATTGTACGGACACCTTAGCAATTTAATTCCAACAAACCTAATACCCGGTATGTCTATTTTTGGCTTTGATCACTTACTGCACCCTTTGAGGGAGGATACCCGCCAATGTGCGGTAGACAGATGGAATTTTTCTCCATTCCTCTATCAATGCAGCATTGAGTTCAGCAATAGATGGAGGACGTGCTGCTCTGGACCTTAAAGTTCCACAAGGTCCCTCAAGGTGTTCGATGGGGGTTGAGATCAGGACTCTGCGCAGGCCAGGGCAGTCGTTTAACAACCATCTCATTATACCATTCCATAATAGCCGGCTTTGTAGCATGTGGGATTGTCGTCTTGATAGTAAGACCGGTCTGTTCCATAAAAACTCCACAGCCTAGGCATCTGATTATCCAGAATATCAAGATACTGAGCTGCCTTCATGGAACCACAGACAACGACCAGTGGTCCCACTGTAAACCAACTGTATGCACCCCACACCATTGCTCCTCTGCCACCAACCTTTACTGTGGGTACAACACACTATGGTAACAAGCGTTCAACAGGCTGTCTCCACACCCACGCCCTGCCATCAGACTGGAAACAGGGGAACCTTGATTCATCGCTCCAGAGTACCGTTTTTCACTGATCAATCGTCCAACTCATACGCTCTTCCGTGGAAACCCAGTAAACGGAGTTCTTTTCGTACAGTATTAATGCTCACCATGGTGATATTGGCGCTCTGGAACTCATCACGGATAATTTGTGCAGATTGTAGCCGTGTTTAGCGGACCACCCGTTTTAACACACTTCTGTCCACATCAGTCATTTTCGGCGGTCGCTCTGGAGGCGTTTTCTTGCACCAGTGATGTCAGAACGTATCCATTTGTTGATCATATCGCCATCTGCTGATTTTGGATGCTCCAGTTAAGCGGCAATGGCACATATGGAGATGCCACCAATGTGACAGTTCACAATGATATCTCTCCCTGAGTCACTGAGTTCACGTCGTGTTGCCATACCACTTGTATCAACTGCTACGATGAAATACTGCATCCTGCTATATGTACACCGATTTTTATGTTATTGACAAACCTGGAATGTTCCACAATTTCAAATAAAAGGGGGGGGGGTCGGGGCAATTATTGGTAGATAGTGTATAGTACTTATAGCAGTAAAACCTGAAAATGTGTGAGATGATATATATATATATTATTTATTTATTTATTTATTTATTTTTTGGTTCTTATAGTTGCCTTCTTTCACTGCTGGTATTGAGCACCACGAGTTTGTACGACGCTATGGACCTAATCTTGAGATAGTTTATCAACGTCCAGGAGACAAACAGCAATCCTGGCATAATATTAGGTATGTCATATTCTCTTTCTCTCTCAATTTTAATCAGGTGCAATGGAACAAATGTTAATTAAAATGTAAAAGTTTAGCTGATTATGTTTAAGAGCAGGTTTATCTAACAACCGCTTTATCCAGTTTTCATGTTATCTCAATGTGTTGTAATCAGGGAAACTAATCCGTCACAACTATTCGAGTGATTCCAGATCGTCCTGACATTATTTTTTATAAGCATGAATTTTAAACACTCAGATATGATGGAATATATCAGAGGACATTAAAGAAGGCAACTACACAACGAAACCGGAAAATCTGAGTCTTCTTGGAAATCTGAACGGCAGAGTAGAATATGAATACAATATATATAAACGTGTGTTGAGAAAACTTGGAGAAAAGAGGAAAGCTAATAGTAATGAAAAACACTTGCTATATTTCGCTTCAGAACATGGAATATTCATTACTAATATAATGTTACAACCTAAAGATGTGCATAAATTCAAATCGAGGGGAAAGCACAAGAAATGAGAAAAGCCTCATTGACCATCATTGTTGATAGCCTATATCAGGGGTGGGCAAACTGCGGTTCGCGAGCCGCATGCGGCTCCAAAAGCTACTCTGTGCGGCTCCCGAGACAATGTTGATTTTCATTTTCATTTTTTCTAATCTTTTATATTAATAATCTATAGTAGTATAATATATGTACCAATATTAGAATATTTTGTTTCGTAAATGTTTTAAAGATAAGTAAAAAACATACATTTTGAAACTTTACATTTTTAACTTTTGAATGGTATCGGTCAAAAGGGTTGTTAATGTGGATTTTATTATCGTATTTGGCTGGTAAAAAGTGGTTCGACATTTTATGGCCTGTGTCGCTCCAGCCAAAATTAGTTCCAAAAGTGACTACTATGATCGCTGCATTACCCACCGCCTCTGTTGCCTGGACTTTGCGTCATCACTCTTCATGCTTCATGCAGTACACACAAGTTACGCACTTGTGGTGGTAGCAGAACATAACTAGTGCAGTAAAGTATAGATAAGTACTTTTCTGATAAATAAATAATTAAGATTGATTTTAGTGAAAGTTATAAAACCCTTGTTTAAAATGACTGAGCAACAGCAGAGTATAAAACGGATATATGAAAAAGAAATGAGAATATTTAACCAATAATGGGAGGACAATTTTAACTGCAACAATACGAAGGATTGTTTCAGTTCAACGTAGAAACACTTTATAAATGATTTTGAAAATAGGTTTGAGAAACTAAAAAAAAAGAAAGTTAAAGCCATGTTTTGAATTTCTTGTGACTCCTTCTGTGATTGATGTCATCAACGATGGATTTCCTGTTATTGTACCTTTTACCGCGGATGATGCTTCAACAGAGCTTATTGAGCTGCAGGAAGATGTGGGTTTGAAGCTAGTACATAAAACCTCATCTGTACATGACTTCTGGAAACAAATTCCAGAAGCAAAGTATTCCAATCTTCAGAAAACAAGCTTCCGACTACGCTCTGTTTTTGGGACAACTTACTGCTGTGAATCTCCCTTCTCTGTAATGAAATTTGAAACGTTTAGTACGAAAACAAGAACTAAACCTCTCGAGAAGTACTGGCAAACGGAAGTAAACGTGTCAGCCAGACAGGTATATGATGAAGGTATCCGCAAGAATTAGTGGAAATTAAAGAGTCGGTAGTGGAAAAGAAGAAAACATATAAAGTTTTTAGCAAGTAAGACAGCACATGATCTGAGAGCATACAGAGAAAAATGTAAAACGCTGAGTAGCTAAATAAAATTCATGGGAAGACTGGTAAGAATACAGCAGATACAGAGTAGCAAGATGGTAAAATATTCTGGAAGCTATTCAGAAAGCTTAGAGTTGAGAAACGAAGTTCCTCAATTCTAAGTTCCATTGCAAATGGAATAAAATATGAGAAAAATGACGTAAAAATGAAGAAAAGAAAGATATAGATATTTAGATGTCTGCAGTGATTTTGAATGATTTCTAAATGAAACAAGTAATCCTCATCTTCTGATGGTAGAATATAGTCCACAGAATTCAATCATAAGAATAAATTAATAGTAGAGATAGAAAAGCCAACAAAAACCTGAAAAGTGGAAAGGCAATTGGAATAGATAAAATTCGGCCAGACATATTCAAATATGGAGAAGCATCACAGTGGTTGTACTGCATAATTCAAAAATCTGGGTCAGAAAGCAGAATTAAAGGGGACAGAGCACTCATAACATCATGTATAAAAAGGGAAACAAAGCTAAATATTAGAAGCGCAGAAGGATTTCTCTACGGAGTGTTCACGGTACAATTTTCGTAATCATCTTTGAGAAGAGGCAAAGAAATACACTGCTAGGAAATAAGTCCCCGAACACCATAGTGTGAGGAACAAAGAGCGATGACACTCACCTTAATAAAATGTAGGATCTCCTTCGCTGCGGTGACTGCAGCAATCCTAAGAGGGCATACTTTCGCAAGCGTGGGAGCATCATATTCTTCTCATTTATAAAGTTTCGAAATAGCCTATAAACACGAGACTTGTTACATCTTACCCACGGCAGTGTCCTTTGACTTCTTTCCGAGCAGTCCATTGTGCAAAGGAAACTGAAGACGAAGGTGCTGAGTTCAGGCCAAATGGAAGTTGTCAGAATCAGATTTTCACTTTAAGATAATTAGTTGAGAAACTATAGGAAGGTGCCAAGAGAATAGCTGTTCAGAACGCTATAAGCATCCGATATTTATAGCGTTCATCACAACGCTAAAAGTATACATCGTATACTTATAGCGTTGTGACATTTTCAGATGTTTAACGTGAGCGGTCACTACTAAAGGAGGTATTTGAAGTAGGGCGATGTAAAATCAGGAGTAAGACAAGGGTGTACGCTGTCTCAACACTTAATCATCATCTATATGGATCCCATGAAAATTGTAATAAACCTGATATCAAAATCGAATATATTAATCTCAGCTCTGCGCTTTAGTATAACGTCTGAAAATGATGTCATACTCTTAAATAAATTTAGATTTCTTATCTAAATTGAAATTTCGTATGAAAATCAATTATAGAAATACAGATAGTTCAGAAAATGTGCAAGTACGTTGAAAAATGACCTGCGTACTGAATGAAATCATACAAGAAGTAAATTACAGTTATTTAGGCAGAGTTTTAGTGAAGTTGGCAAATTAAATATGAAAATGGACAACGGAATTATTAGAACTGGTGTGCTAGGAAATCAATACTTTCATATATGAGATAAGAGAGAAATTAGCCAAAACAATGAATGAGCAGTAATCATGACATTGTTCGAATCAGTTTGAATCTGCTTAGATCCTCAAATGCTAGGTTAGAAATACGACAGTTGAAGATGGGAAAACACTGATATAAGGGGGGGGATTCTAACAGAAATTAGTGGTGCGAACAGATGGCATCAACGGCTGATATCAAGAAGATATCAGGAAGGAGCTTGATATTATTCGCATTCAGGAATGTGACCATAGCTAATATAAGTTGGTGTAGTAACTTAAACAGAATGTTAGAGGAATGGATAGCTAAACAGTTGTCTGTTGTCAGGATGGCAAGAAGCTAAGTCAATGGATACGGTATGAATTGTCTTGTTACTGTTGTTACATGCCATCCGGTCGTTTTCGACTCTTGGCGATCTTGAACAAGGGCTCTTCATCTCACTCGCTTTCTTGTCTTTTCTTTTAGCAGTTCAAGTAAGTTCTTTTGTTCGTCCAACAATTTTGCGATCTTTCTCTCCTTCTCATGCTCTCAATTTTCACCAGCATTATTGCCTTTTCCAATGATTCGTCTGCTTGCATGATATTATTATTATTATTATTATTATTATTATTATTATTATTACGGGCAACTCCACGGAGTCATTAGACTCATCGAGGGAGGCCCCAAATCATATTTATCACAACTATTCGACATTCATACAGTATCTATCATACCTCGCCTTAAACTCATTCACTGTCACAGCATCCACCACAGACCCAGGGAGCGCATTCCACTCATTCACCACTCTAAAAGTAAGAACCCAGCTCTACCACCTTTACTAACCACACTTTTGCCCAATTTCCATGGATGTCCCCTAGTCCTCCCACAACCAGCCCTGTTCTCAAAAATATCTTCTGAATTAATTTTATAGAAACCCTTCAGTAATTTCAATGTCTCAATCATATCTACCCTCCACCGCCTATCAACCAATTTTTGCAACCCACAAATCCTCAACCTGTTCTCATAAGGTTCATTCTACAGACCTGCTATCATCTTGGTCACTCGCCTCTGGATCCTCTCCACCTCCTCCACATCAAGAAGAAACCTAGGTGACCAAATCTGGGCACAGTAGTCAAGATGGGGTCTTATCAAGGCTCGATACAGAGGAACAATAACCTGCTTGTCTCTTCTTGTCAACGTATTCTTCAGCAACCAAGTGATTTGATGAGCTGATTTGGCCACTTTTGCGATGTGCCCCCTAAACTTCAACTCCTTATCCACCAACACTCCTAAATATCGTGCCTCATCAATTTCCTGGAGTACAGTTCCACCAGTGTTGAAAACTGCTGCTAATCTTTTCACCCCAAAATATATAACCTTACATTTTGCCACATTAAATTGACATCCATTCTCCTTAGCCCAGACCTCCAATCAATCCAAATCATCTTTCAAAATTTTGACGTCATCTGCATTCACTATTTCCCTACCCAACTTTGCATCATCCGCAAACAAATGAACTGTTCCTCTCAGATCCTTTCCTATATCATTAATGAACAAATTAAACAGCAGTGGTCCAAGAACAGATCCTTGTGGCACACCACTAGTCACAGGCCGTCTTGTGGACTCTACTTCTGAATAAACCACTCTCTGATATCTCTCCGTCAACCACCCTCCTATCCATCTCACCAACCGTATATCCATCCCTATATGCTGCAATTTACTGATTAGAATTCCATGTGGTATCCTGTCAAAGGCCTTAGCAAGGTCCAGTAGAATCACTGCAAACCCATTACCCTTATCCAGTTCAGCCGTCACTGTGTTATAATACGTGAGCAAGTTACTGAGGCATGACCTACCCTTCACAAAACCATGCTGTCCTCGATACAGTATCCCATTTTCTTCTATTGAATCTTGTATTTTCCTCTTGACCATTTTCTCCAAGACCTTCATAACGATTCCTGTTATGCTGATTGGCCGGTAATTTTCACCAGCAGCCTTGGAACCATCTTTATGCAGCGGAACTATTTTCCCCTCTTTCCACTCCCTTGGGAATGACCCAGACCCGAGGCTCAAATTAAACAAAATGGTCAAGGGCACTGACAATTCTTTAGCCGCTTCACGTACGACACGAGCTGGTATACCATCCAATCCCACAGATGTATTGACGTTGAGGTTCTGTAATAGACTAGTTACCTCTACTTCATTCGTCACAATTCCAGTATAAGCTGTTGGTTCTTCCATTCCTGCAATGTCACCACCTGGATGATATACTCTTGCAAAGTGCTCGCTCAGTAATTCCACTATATCGACTGATTCGGTTACCTCCCTACCATCAGCATTTTTTAAGATCATTCTACCATGAACATTTTTCCTTTTACTCGCAACATATTGAAAAAACTGTTTGGGATTCTATTTAGCCTGCATGGCCAATTTTCTTTCGTAATCCGCTTTTGCTTTTCTTACCACCCTTGTTACCATCCTGGCCTGATCTTTATACTGTTCCTGCGCCTGCTGGTCACCTTTCTCCTTAAAGTCCCTCCACAACTGTTTCTTTTTTTGCAGCTCAAGCTTAATAGTGTTATTCATCCATTTAACCCCTAATTGATTTATTATTCGGACTCTTGGTATACAGTCAACCATTGCCTGCTGCAAACACTTCTTAACATGTTCATTGCCAAGTACGCGATATCGCGCGATGCGAGCTCACACCAAACGGCCGATCACGCGTTATCGCGTGAACATCGCTAACTAAATAAAAAAATTAAAAAAATTTTGCCACTACACGAAATTCTAATTTTCAGCTTGGCAATGAAAGTGTTAACCACCTCCCATACACTATCAACATCCAGCCCTTGCAGTTTTACATGCCATGGCACTGAGTCAAGCACACACCTAAGCTTGTCATACTTACCAGCCCGGTAATTCCACATATACCCTGTCTTAATTGTAAATTCCACTCCTTTAGCCACCTCCCAAGTCATGACCTTATGGTCACTCTCACCAATTGGTGTCAACATGGTCATGTTCGTTACAGCCACATTCTCAGTTGCAATTACTAAGTCAAGCATTCTCTGCCCCCTGATATTTTACACTACATGCCGCCGCAGATAGTTGTCCCTTAATACCCGCATAAAATCCAATTCCTTCCTCCCATGTGCCCTCTCCCCTTTCCAGTCAATGTTACCATAATTGAAATCACCCAAAATAATTACCCTCCTTCCACTCATTTCTTTTATTTGCCTATGCATACTATCCCCTCCATCTATTCCATCACCTGGTCTATAGCAGCACCCAATTGTATATTTTGTTCTGCTAGATTCTATCTCACACCAAACAGCCTCAAATGTGCTCTTTTCTCCATCCTGCAGTTCAACTTCTATACTCCTTGGCTGAAACTCATCAGCTATCATCAATAACACTCCCCCCCCTTTTTTTATTCACCCTGTCACTCCTGAACACTATACCCGTGGCAATCAATCCCACTAGCTTTATCATCTTCTGTCAGCCATGTTTCACTAATACCAACAACCTGTGGCCTGGAAGTGCCAACCAAGGCCAAAAACTCTTCCTTCTTGTTCCTAATACTCCTGGCATTAGTGTACATGAATTGCAGAAACCCGTTAGTCCCATCCCTACTTTGATGCCTTATACTAACTATCCCATTCTGATTTGTTGTCTTTCCTACTCGCTCGGGCATATTATACTCATTTATACACTCAACTGTCTCCCTAAAGTCTGCATATCTACTCCCCCCCTCCTTAATAAATCTAGTTTCCCTGAGTCTGTACATTCACATCATTCATCAACACTTTTTCAAGCCTCCGTACATATCACCAAAGCACATTAATTTCTGTTTATCGATTACTGCTCCCAAGGAGCATTTTGCCTTTACATTCTCGAAAACATTTTATTAGTCATTCTTGCGGTCCATGGTATTCTTGTAGTCTTCTCTATGTCTATAATTCAAATTAATCCGTTCTGTTTCTATCTTTCTTCTTAATGGTCCTAGTTTCACATCCTTACATCATTACTGGAAATACCATTGCTTTGACAATCCTAACTTTCGTGTCCTTACTTACAAATAATTTTTGTTAGGATTAACGTCTTTCTTTCCCCATGGCTATCTTTCTTTTAATTTTATATTCTCATGACGAAGATGAAATTAAAAGGCCTTCTAAGTGCCTAGAAGACTTTTAGAAGAATGCTAAATGCAAACTGCATTTATAACGATTCGTAAATTGACTTTATTTCGTGAAGAAAGAAATTTGTTCACGAATATAAGATAATCGGCCCCCTAAATTCGGGAATGGATTCATGATGCACTGAATTCGTTCCGTATGAATTCTGATTCGAGCAGATTCGATTATCTTTTATGGTTGCCTTCGAATTGGACTATGGTTGATTCATGTCTCAATAATTCATTGACTTTATCCACCTAATGGAAAAAGTCAATGGATAAAGTCACGTGATCCCAACTGGTTGGGATCGCCTGACTAAGCTAGCCAATGAATAAAGGCAGAGCCACTGTCAGTTACTGGATCACTGTTGAACAATCTGATTAATATCTCATAGCCACTACTTAAAGATAAGCACGGCTGCCAATCACAATATCCAATTTACCTGAGTTATCAGATCACCATTTACCACATTTTGAACTGTACTCCAGGAAATTGATGAAGTCATGGATTTGGGTTGTTAGTAGATAGGGAGTTAAAGTTTCGAAATATATGAAATAAGAAAGAAATTAGCCAAAACAATGAATTAGAAGCAATCATGACATTGTTCGAATCAGTTTTTTAACTTAAGGATCTAAGGTCTAGGTCTCTTTATAGAGACTTGGTAAAACCTCATCTTGACTATTGTATGCAGATCTGGTCACCTGGGTTTCTTGGGGATGAGGATTGATCCGGAGGCGCTTAACCAAGATGGAAGCAGGTCTATGAAATGAACTTTACAAAACAGGTTGACAGGTATGTGGGTTACAGAAACTGGTTGATAAGCGGAAAAGGGGGATACAATTGAGACATTCAAATTACTGAAAGGTTCCTATAAGATTACTTCAGAGGAAAATTTTGAACAGCTGTGTTAGTGGGAGAACTCGTTGTCATCCATGGAAACTGAGCAAGAGTATTAGAACCAGTTTTTTGTTTGGATAGTGATGGGTGAGTGGAATGGGTTGACAGAGTCTGTTGAGTACCATGACTGTGAATGAGTTCAAAGCAAAGTATTATAGATGCTATGCAAATCTTGGATACTTCTTGACACGATGTTTAGAGCCTCCCTCGATGAGTCTAAACAGGCTAAAATATGGGTTAGTATTATTTGAAGATTTCAATGACCAAAATTCAAACTAGGTTTGCAAATGTAAGGTAAAGAACGCTCACCTGCCCAACAGAAGACCAAATAATTCTCATCATTATGATCACAACTTGAATTTTTCTAATCACGGAATTGAAGCCAATTGAAATGAAACAAAAACTTCTATTGAACCATTGAATTCGATCCAATTCCTTTAGCATTCCAACCCGAGACTAAAATTCCGCTGAAAATTTCCCTAACTTCCGAAATTGAAAATTCCATTGAAATTCTAACTAAATAACTCTTGAAGGGATCGTATTAGGGTGAAAGCTGAAGAGCTAGAGGTGACCTTCATTCCATCTTTATGGAAAGCGGATAAGTGATTAGTGCTTCTGATCTGTATGATCCTCACCTTCACGTAGAGCTCCTTTTAGTGGGTGTCCACTGGATACTGAACAAACGAGGATGTACTAGCAATGTGGGACTTAGACCACCAAATGTTATTCAGTAATGGTTTCAATCAGAAATGAAAGTGACAGTACAACATGATAGCATTTAGTAATGGGTTGGGCGTCGTTAATTCAAACACGGCCATCTCATATTTCGCCAGGGAAAAGTAAAAGTGAAAAGTCAGCATAATGGAAGAAACTCAGTGTCAGCGGAGTTGAAGATAGGCAGCATAAGAGGTATGAAACGAAAAGAAATTAAACTCGCAGAAGCACTAGACATGCAAGACGTGCATATAATTGGTGAAATCCTGCTAAATATTAAATATAAAAAGATATAATCTGGAGATGATGATGAAAGTAGTAGCGATAGCATTCAACGAAGATCAACTGCTTGACTGGAAAACAATTTCAAGTATAGTTATGCGGTCAAATTTCAAGTTGGAGAACTGGATAACGAAACGTATTTGTACCCATGACTGCACAGAGACGTCTCCAAAGGAGAGTTTGTCGGAGAATGTTTCTAGTCAACAGAAAAATCATCTTGCAGAAAGAAAACAACAGAAATTCCTGTTGTGAAAACTAACAACAGGGTTGGAAATAGATCCCAAACATACACAAATGTTTTACGAAAATTTGGAGTACACAAAAATGCAAATAATCATGGTAAGCGACTACTGGATTTCTCTGGAATCCAGTAGTCGCTTATAAAATCCAGTAGTCATCACTAATACCATGTTTCAACATAAACATGCACACAAATTCACATGGAGAGAAGATATGAACAAAAAAAAGAAAAGTCACTGATTGTAACTGTATTAATGTTGTTATTAGTAGTAGTATTGTTACGTAACACCTCCAGGGAGTCCAAATACTCATCGAGGGGACACCTACTCAACAACTGTCTCCATCACTCAATCTACCAAATACAACGAACTGCAAATACCATCATCATCATCTACATCAACGCCAACTACTGCCCATCATCACCACTAGTATTTTCACAGACAATCAATCACAAACATTCATGACCACAGCGGGATTCGAACCCGCAGCCGTTTGGCTGGAGAGCGGATACGCTGACCAATCGACCAACCAGACCGGCATTTTGTCAGCAAGAAAATTATCTTGTTGGAAAGAAAATATGTAAGAAAGTCTTTAAAATAATCAAAGTTTAGCAACCATAGAGGTAAACTGTAGACTCAACTATACAGCACAAATATTAGTCAAGAAAAAATGAAAGTGTTCAAAGACAAAAACCAGACCTCGGATTCTCGGATTTTGAAGAAAGCATTAAGGCAAGTAATAAAGTTGTCTGTAAGGATAAAAAATTTATAACTTGCCTTTTCCAACAAGATATAAAGAAATGTATATCTTGTTGGAAAAGAAGAAAGCATATCGAATGTTCCTTGCAAGCAAGTCGGTAGATGCCTTAAGACAAGTGTCTTCAACGTATAGCAGCGGGCTACCTGTGGCCCTCGGGGCTCTTTTCCCGCCGGCCATTTTGAAAAAATAAATACTTAACATTAAAACGCGATTAAATAAAAAATAATTTCAATGAAGCCCGGGGCCTCTAACCTATATTGCGGTATTTAGAATTGTAAGATGCTTTCCAGATTCACAAGGAACGCTGTGCATTTGATACTTTACATAAAATCCAATAAAAATAAATATTAAATAGCCATACTTCTTCAGCCATCTACCAGCGGCAAGTGGTACTTTAGTATTAGTACTAAAGTAGCAGGTAGATGGCTGAAGCAGTAGTTCGTTGGAGTGCGCTGTCTAGTGCCTTCCAGATACATTTCGAAGATTCTCGATACTTCGTTATTTTCACCTATAAATACAAGAGGATTTCATCCACACTTAGTCAGTCATGAATAGTGTGAAATTCGTGTATTAGCGCACGCAGGTTCGCTATGTCAGCCATAGCCTATTGTGGTTTTATATTGCCAGACTTTTTTCATTAGTGTGAGACATATTCAGTGGATAATAACCGTTACAGGGTCATTTTGAATCATTTTTTGGGTTCCCCTTCTGTCTCAATGGCGTCTACGATTAAAAACTGCAAATCAAGCGGTTCTTGTCGGGATTTTAATGAAAAAGAGGACCAATTTGTACTTTTTGTGCCGATAGACAATAATCCAGTGTGTTTAATTTGTCGTGAGTCAGTGTCAGTATCAAAAGAATATAATATAAAACGACACTATGAGACAAAGCATGCGTCCAATTTCGATATCACCTTCAGGGCGGCTTCGTGTGGACAAAGTGAACCATCTCCAAATTCATTTAAAATGCCAGCAGGATATTTAAAAAGCAGAGGGAAGAGCGCGAAGCGTGCGTCAAGGTAAGTTATGTAATAGCTGAAAAAACTGCTAAAAGTTCAAAAGTTTGGACACCGAGTTTGTGAAAGAGTGGCTGGGGATATTCTGTGCTCCAATCATAAGGAACTGTTTAAAAAACAGTGTTTCTGGGGTAACTGTAGCACGACGTGTCGAAGAACTTGCCAATGACATTGAAGAAACTTGAAAAAAATGGTCGTCCGAATTTACGTCATATTCACTTGCTTCAGATGAGAGCACAGATGTGAAACTGGATATCTTTGTCCGTGGCATTGATTAACAATTCACTGTGACAGAAGAACTGCTAGCACTCGTACCTCTGAAGGGAACGACGAAAGGCACTGATATTCTTGAAACAGCCAAGAAAACGCTCCAGCGTTTCGACCTCAGCTTTACCAACCTCGAGGGTGGTAACTGATGGTGCTCCTGCTAAGGTGGGAAAGAACGAATGGTTTGTTGCGCTGCTACGGAAAGAACCGGAACTAGAAGGAAACGATTTTGTCCATTACCACTGTTTAATCCACCAGGAGAATTTGTGCGCGAAAACTATTGGATTTGAGAATGTTATGAAGTTATTGTGACTGTCGTCAACATTATTAGGACAAGAGGATTGAATCATCGCTAATTCCAAGAGTTTTTGACACAAGAGTATGAAGCAGATCACGTTATTATAGTGGATCACGTTATTGGTTGAGCAGAGGGAAGATTCTTAAAAGAGTCTTTGACTTATGGAGCGGAATTCAACAGTTCATGCAAATTAAGGGGAATCCGATTGCGGAATTTAACGATCCGAAGTGGATGACAGACTTTGCCTTTGTGACCGACATCTCGCTGCATATGAATGGCCTAAATACGCGGCTACAATCCAAAGATCAACTGGTGCACATTCTGTTTGAGTACATCGAGTTGGGCCTCCGTTAGGCTTTGGCCAAGCTCAAACGGAGGCCCAACTAGCAAAAAAAAGACTTAACTCATTTTAAGCTTCTCGCTAAGTCCATCTGTTCGTCTCTTGATGAATACACTACAAGCGTAGCCGTGTTGCGAAGTCAGTTCGAAGAGAGATTAAGAGAGTTTCGTAACCAACAGTCTTCTTTAGATTTATTTTTCAATTCAATTCAGTGCCATTGCTACCGAAATGGAGCTCTCAATACAAATGGAGCTGTTTGAATTCCAAAAGAACTCTTCTTTGAGAGAAAAATTATTCAATGTGTCCCTGCTTATATTTTGCAAAGACTACATTGCATGCTTTGAAGATGTGCGCTTTGTTAGGATACGCACACTTATGTGAGCAGTTCTTCTCCAGAATAAAGCATGTGAAGCCCAGGACAAGAACTCAGAATACGGACCAACATCCCGAGAATATTCTGCGCATAGCGACTTCCAACATTGATGCCAACATCGACAAGCTGGTTAAGGAGAAACATTTACAAGTTGCCCATTGACATTGTGCAAACGAATGTTTTCTTCATTAAATTATCCCTTTTCAAGTATTGATTGTATTTACTTATCATGAACCTGACTCCTACGTACGCTCTTAAAGCTGAGTCTGTTTATTTTTATCGGATTTTATGTAAAGTATCAAATGCACAGTCTTCCTTGTGAATCTGGAAAGCATCTTACAATTCTAAATACCGCAGTATAGCTTAGTGGCCCGCGGGCTTCATTAAATATTTTGATGCGGCACACTCTGTCTGAAAGGTTGAAGACCCCTGCCTGAAGAGAACACAGAGAACAAAGCAAGAGCTATAATGTAAGAAAAATGTAATTTTGGCAAGATTTTAGTAAAAATATAGAAGATAATATCAGGAATTGCAAAACATTGCGAATGGTATTAAAACTCTTAGAAATTTAATAAAAGATAGATTATACGAAAATCGAAACTGAAGATATTGTTAATTCTGGAGGTGTAAAGTAATTGCTTTGTAAGACTGTTAAATGAAACAAGGGTCACATGACAGTGGCAGATTATATTCCTTAGGAATGCAATCAAGAGCAGCTATCAGTATTTGAGGTAGAAAATAAGTACCAAAAGGCTGAAATGTCAAACGTTTATAAAGATTTAGAGTGGCTACAGTGCATAATTCAGTAGGTCGAATTCGGATTTAATGGAGTGCTCACACTTTCCATCTTTAAAAAGAAAAGAAAATTGAACTTGAGAATTACAGAAGAATTTCTGTAATAAGTATTCTGAGATTACCCAATCATACTTGACAAGAGGGGTAAGAAAAATTGCCGAAGAGAAACTTGGAGAAGTAGAAGCTGGGTTCAAGCCAAATGGAGGTTAGCAAGATCAGATTATCACTTTACGACAAATGGTTAAGAAATCATAGGAATATAACAAGGTTATGCACTTAAGTTCTGTAGATCTGGAAATTGATGTCAAGGTGCCAAGAGAAAAGCGATTCAGAATAAAAAGCAATGCATTGTCTATATTTAAGTTGTAAGCCAGCATATTTGAAGGAAGTAGAGAATGGTGGTTTGGTGTAAAATCATGTGTGAGACAACGGTGCATTCCCCCCCCCCCCCCCTCTTATTCATTATGTGTGTGGATCACACTATGAAAGAAAGTGGCATTAAATTATCGAAAGATATCGAACTTGATTTCTACTTTGTCTTAAGCGGTGATATTATTGACTGTTTGTCTGGTCTTGGTTCTTACAACAAGTGTGACAAGATAGACCATCTAAACTACACACATTGGAAACGAATTGGGCGATTTTTTCTTAATCTTCACCATACGTTTTTTTAATATAATGTTACATGTTTTTTTCTTATCCTTACGGATATGTGTAATGCTGTGTATTATGGGAAGGTTCACTACCCAGACCGGTTTCGACCTTTATTGAGGTCTCGTCAGTGGGAGCCAGACCCAGAGGTGGTGATAACAAGGTTGAAGTAATGCTGAACTTATATTTACCTATACGAGTTGCCACAGGGTGTTTTGACCTTATTATATATATATATAATCTACTTTCCAGCTTGTGATAATTTGTGTACCTGAAGAAGTCGGCCTTCCGACGAAACTAGTTGTGTTTTAATTAAAGTTTTTATTTTACCTTATCTCGGTGTTCCTAGGTATTAAAATTATGATTTAAAATATATAAAATTATATATATAATTTTTTTTTCCAGCGCATATGTACAAGAGATTGGGATTTTTCCAAAAAAGTGCACTACCTTATTTTCCAGTCGATATTCCACATTAAAAACGAAGTTTATGGGAGAAATAGGTAATATTTTTTATTATGATAATAAAAATATTTCCTTTTGGTCAAATGTCCTTTGTTATGCAAGAGTCATTATGATGTTGCAGGAAAGATGCACGTTATTCAAAACATTTTGTTCATCGGTGTAAAAATCTGAGTGTATTTAGGTATTTAGGATTTGGAATTCACACACACACACACACACACACACACACACACACACACACACACACACACACACACACACACACACACACACACACACACACACACACACACACACACACACACACACACACACACACACACACACACACACACAAAAGATAACAATGTGGTTCAATTTTAGTTACAATCGGATCGTTTGTTATTGGTAAAACATTTCAAGATGATATTTTATAATTCCTCGCAGGCTAAATGGAGTTTAACGAAATTGGGATCTTAATTAAAATCTCAAATCACTTAAATTTCAGTTTAACATCTCTTTTAATTAGATCATTTGTAATGAGCATATTAATCAAAATAAAATTATAGTCAAACGTAGATATGTTAGCCAAAGAAGAATGAGAGAGAGAGAGAGAGAGAGTTGGTGTTATCTGACGTGCTGAATATTAAAACGGTCAACAGAAAATTACTTCGTTTTTTCTGAAACGAAATCACCCGAGATTTCTGAGCAAAGAACATAAGACGCTTTCAATAACATGGAAGGTAACAAAATTGTTTTCTTAGCCTGTATTACAGAGACCAGTGCTTAAGCTAAAGGTCATAGTTTATACCGTACTTTGAAATGATTGAACATTGCAAGGTTAGTCAAATGAGTAGGGAAAATGGAGAAGAAGGAATATTCTCATTAGTAAAACTATCGTACAGTTTGAGGCCAGTGAGAAGAAAATCATTTTCGTCAGAACGCTAGAGCACAACGTTTATGTGTGATTAGAGGGAAGAGAGAAATATTGTCAGCGCACAAAAGCAGAATGCGAAGTTATATTTTTCAGATGTTTGATAAGTAAGCCTCTAGTCAAACGGAATCGAATGCCTTCTGTATGTGATCGACAGCAAGAGTTTCTCGAAATGTTTCGTGGTTTATGTAGAAAGATAGATATTTGCTATGGGACTATGGTATTGCTGTGAATGAAGAGACTGATTCATTTGGTAGTTAATTAGGTGGAATAGTATAATAGAACTGGTTGGAAAAATCTTGAAGCTGATCTAGAAGACGAAGAACCCTTATCATAGCATTTCAATTAAAGGTGAGTTAGCTATTCATATATGAAGTGGGAGGATTTTTCCTCCAGGAAGCTCGAAGTTTCCACCAGGCAAATCGTTCAAGAGAGCATACGCAAGTTGCATACCGAAATACAATACATCCTTTTCAGCATAAGGATAATCAAATTATCCTATTTCCATGGTAACGAAAAGCTGGGGATACTTTGCATTCGTCGTCATAAATACTTCGGATTATTAGTGTTATGTGGGCGCACGAGAGGTTGGCTGGTCAACCTACAGTATGTTAGACTCGTGTATCGGAAGTACCGTGTATTATTAGCATAACAGGATACCTTATTACTAGCACTTAAAATATTTATTATTTCGAGATGTTTAACAAGATTGAAACAATGCAGAAATATAACGGTTAGCATCGCTAATTTTTATAAAAGACTGTCTATTTGTGGAGTGTTATTATTTAGAATGGGTTCACGGACAATTCATCGCGGGGAAAATTCATCGCACGAACTATTGATTGCGGAAAAAATTCGCCGAAATTGTTATTCGCTAGAAAATTGAAATGATATTGCATTGATACCGATATAAGAAAAGTAAATGAAATGCAAGATAAATTTCACAAAATATAATTTTATTATGTATCTATGTATTAATCCGCGCGGTTAGCCGAGTGACTGGTTGCTTCACAACCATATGCCTGGGAAAGGCGTGTCCTGGTTCGATTCCCTTCTCTGACGTGAAGAGCTTAGGATCTTTCTCCCCAGCTTATCTGAGGTTTTTCCTCCCAAAATCAGGAGAAATTTTCTCAAAACCTTGAGAACAGAACGCTTCTACAGACATAGGATAGACTGGGCTGCATAGGGCCAACCACCTTATATAACGGTTGCGGTTGTAAGGAAATAGAATCCCTCGACACCTATGTGCATATATTATATACACATAGGAAAGGTAAAAGAGGGAAAGATCTGTGTTATTTATTTAGATTTTCATAATTATTTTTATTCTTATACAGTGAAAGTAATATTTTATTGATCGGCGAGTTTCCTAATTTCTGTTTCGTCTTAAAAATATAAATATTCTTTCTTACTTTGATACTGCAGGTTCTGTTGATGGAATATTAATATTTACAAAATTGGAATAGGGTGGTTTAGGAAGAAAGGGCACCATATTTAATATTATTTATTATGCGAACTGTTCACTCTTTTTCTGCGCACTTAGAGACCCATCCAGATTTTGAAAATTTTGAAAATCACTCCACCTTTCGTACATAGGAAAGATAAGTTAGTGTTACGGTTTAGGATCATTTCGTACATAGTAAAAGATAAGATGAGTGTTACGGTTTAGGATCATGAGATGACAGCAGATAACTGCTGTCATCTGATGATCCTAAACCGTAACACTCATATTGTTGTCTGAAACTGTGAGTTCAAAGGCTAAAGTTTTGTGAGGTGCGGTATCTTTTCCTCTGTTTTTCAGAATCTTCTCCATCCAAGAGGCTGCAGAATCGAATCCAGTCAGAGGAATGGATGCTTGTGATTATCCTACTAACGGTTTACCATATGTGGTACTATAACCTGTCTTCTGGCGCGATGTGACCTTTGATGTCTTTTCCGTCATAAAACTTTCAAATCAAATCATTCAGAAGAACAATCTTACTTACTTGTACCACAGATCGACAAGGCAACTAGATTCGAACCTATAACGGTCTTACATTGGGTGTGTGTGTGTGTGGGGGGTCTAGTATTATGGTACTAGAAACGTTGCCATAAGGTTATATCGCTTATAATAATAAATAAAAATTGTTTAATGTTTTCTTTAAATACAGAAAGAATAGGTTCCGAAATTTCTTCGCACAAATATAATCATGTCAACAACTTCTTCATCCTTCAAAAGACGACACTGTCTTTCCCCGTTCAAGACGTTGCTTTTCATCTATTCAACTACTAACTCTGTACGGATATTCTAAATTCTCCCGCATGTTAATTAAACTTTTCATGTTTCAGGCTGTGCACCAAAAAACCTAAAATGAGGCTTACTGCAACTGTCTCACAGCCAATTTGTTACTGGTTTATGCCTTTTTGTACTGATACATCCACCGAATCTCTTTCCATAAATTTCCATTCCTCTACTTTTGCTAAGCCTATAATAACACAAATTTCTGTAAATTCATTTATGGACCTACCACTAATACAGATTAGTTGGACTTTAAATAAAAGAAGATTAATACAAATATTAATGCATTCCTTGTAGATAAATTTCTACATACGCATCCCACTAATATGTTATTGATTCCGCATCATTCCCATTTGGGATTGATATAAAAATCTAACAAAATACAATAACATGAGGGAAGCAAATCAAAATTAACTGAATAATTTTGCTTTCAAACAAACTCTTTTGAAGGCAACATTTTGATAAAGAGATACGTATTTAGATAGTCGTAATCCAAATTTATCCTCAGAATATTCTGCTTAAATCTAAGCGTTTGTCCAAGTTGACCTAACCTGGTGTAAACCACTATAATATCAATCTTGTTTTAGAGTAGCATAAAGTGATTGTTACGTTAGGTTTAGTGTGATTGGGAATTATTATGAATATAATATATGCATTAACATTGTAAACAATTTTGGATAGAACTTGATTTAGTACCGAGCTCCTATCATGTGATCTAATGGCTAAGATATTTTTATATTCAAGTGTCTCTGGTTAATGGAGTACTACAACTGACTGATGTCAATGCTATTGTTATTTCGTAGAGATTTGTGGCGCTAAAATTGCAAACGCCGTGTGAAACGAATAAAGTGAAAGTAACAAATTGGTTCCAGTCAAAAATCTTAGTTTGAATGTCTCAAAAACTAAATATGTAAATTTTAACTTGCGAAATACAACTGGCAAAATGAACTTCACTGCACAATTCATTTTGCATGATTGGAATTGCAGGACAAATTCAAATTGCAACTGCTAGAAAATAGAAAAAGTCAGTGCAATAACTTACTTTAGATTAAAAATTAATAGTAATTTAAGCTGGAAACCTCATATTACCGATGTCGTAAATAAAGTAAGGATTATGTTAAACAGACTTTACTACCTAAACAGATTCTTAAATTTAAATATGCTAAAAATATTATATTCTGCCTGGATTCAAAGCACACTACAATGTGGTATATTAAGTTGGGGAGAAATCTATCGCAGTACGCTGAAACCTTTAGTCTCGACTCAGAAAAAAATAATTAAAATCTTAACTAAAGACAAATATAAGGATACTGCAATGTGTAATAAATACATCATACTAAACATACTATCGCTGAGATATTTATACGCCTATAGGGTACTATTATTCATAAAATACGACAACGAATACGTAAATATCAAACACGATGCTTTCCTTAGTGGACATAAGGGGGCCTAAAATATATAGTACCAAAAGCAAATAAAGAAGTAGCACAGAAAAAGTATACTTATTTAGTGCCAAAAGTATTCAACATCTTTAACAATAAGAAATGAAACTAACCCAAATAATACAAAACTCTAATCAAAAAGTATTTATTTTCCCAAAGAAATGAGGAAGCTCTGTTCAAAATAATTGTATAAATTATTGGTTTTTAACATATTTGTATTCAAAGATCCAGTCTCACGTGTAAATCGTAAAAATTTAAATACTCCGCGCGGTTAGCCTAGTGGCTGTGCGCTTCGCAACCATATGCCTGGGGAAGGAGTGTCCTAGGTTCGATTCCCGTCTACGACGCGAGGAGCTTAAGGATCTTCCTCAACCATAGCCAAGTTAGCCAGTCTTGGGCGTGGACAGCAGGGTTTCCCCCACAGTTTATCTGGGGTTTTTCATCCCGCAAGCAGGCAAACCGGTTTAGTGATTATACGGATTACAGTCAGGAATACCGACCCAGCCATAGGTCTGAATCGTCAGCTATGCCGGTTCCGGAGCCCGGATAAAATTTGGGGGGACTGAGATGGTGCCATACCTCCCCGTAAAGGGGACTCACAGCCATGTATCATACGATTATTATTATTTAAATACTATTTAACTATGTTAAAAATGTTAATTTTCTTGACCATAACAGTTATAAAAATATTTCTAATGGGACTACATTGATCAAGTACATATAATAAACAATTATAATTTACCAACTAGTTTCATCAGCTAAGACTGTTGGCATCTTCAGGGTACTTAACCGATGTAAGGCACTAAAAGTAAAAAACTGTTGCAAACTATAATCAACCGATTCAAATATATTAGACAAAAGAACATAGCGCGTACAAAACATGCATTGAGCGTGCATGATCTCACTTGTTATTTAGTAACGTTCTATGGTTGGCACTGTAATTCAGTTCTGGTGAGTTAACATACCTAATAAGGGTTTTCCAGATCACGGGCAAGATTAGTCCTTGGTTCCTGTTAAGGTTTTGTGTACAGCGGGCGACTGCTGTGGCTTCTTTAATAAATCGGGAGCGGAAGTCCTCCTCTATATAAGGAATTGTGCTTCTATCCCACTCTATGACATGGTTCGTTCTTGAGAGGTGAAAAGCTAATCCCGGTTTTTCTTCTCTGTTATTATTGACGTCACCAATGTGTTCTTTTTGCTTAATTTCAAGGCTCCTTGAAGTCTGGCCGATATAATTCAAGCAGGGTATGTTGTTAACTCCAGCATATTTGAAGAAAGGATGGTTATCTTTTGGAGATCTTAAGAATTGTCTAATCCTTTCTGTAGGCTTGAAGGCCACTCTTATTTTATGTGGTCTAAGGAGTCTTGCAATCTTATTCGAAACTGTACCTAAGTATGGAATGACGATGGTAGAAATATAACGTACATCATATGGTCAGAGAAAAGTATCTTGTGGACGAGTCTTCGAGGAAATCCATTCATGGTAAGGTTGTTAGATATCAGGGATAGTTTTCTTCCTGGAGGTCCTGTTGCTCTGTTGTAAGGAGAGAAGCACGGTTCTTCAGCATGAGCACAATGCTAAGTTTCTGAGAAATGTGGTGGGAGGAAGTGAAATGTAAATAATTGGTAGGTTTGCGATAAACTGAGAGATAATACACCATTCGTTAGCTTCTTAATTAAAGTGTCCAGAAATGGTAATTGGTTATCCTTTTCAAGTTCTAGAGTAAATTTGATTGTGTGGTGTAAAGAGTTGATCTTGCTTAGGAAGTCTAACAGGTCCTTTTTTGTGTAGTTCCAAGCAATAAAAATATCGTCCACATATCTCCACCATACTGTGGGTTTAGGGTCTATTTGTGATAGGATTTTACTTTCTAAATCCTCCATAAAGAGATCAGCACAAGATGGAGAGAGGGGGGGGGATACCCATTGCAAGGCCAGTCAATTGCTGATATATGGTGTTATTCCATGTGAAAAAGTTTGATGTTAAACAATGACGGAACAGAGAAGTAATATCTTGTGAGAGCAAACGTCCTAAAATGTTGATGACTTCCTCCACAGGGATGTTAGTGAATAGAGATGTAACATCCAGGCTGGCAAGTAAATCCGTATTGGAGATAGAGATGTTGTTCAGTTTCTCAACGAAATGTTGCGAATTTCGTATATAAGTATCCAAATTATGGACGTATGGTTTGAGGAGGCCTGCCAGGTGTTTAGATAACAGATGAGTGGGCGAATTGATTCCATCTACAATCGGGCGTTGTGGTATTCCATATTTGTTTACTTTAATAGCACCATATAGTCTTGGAGTTAGTGGATGCATAGATTTCAATCTTCGTTTTAAATCTATAGGCCAGTTCACCATGTGATGTATTAAATTAAAACTTGATGTCATTGTGATTTTTTAGTGTAGCATCTGTGACTAGGACACGGTAGGTTGATGTATCCGATAGTAAGCTGTTAATCTTATCTTCGTAATCACTGTGGAATTATCCTTATCTGCCTTTAATATGATAATCTCTTTCTTTTTCTTCAAAGTGTACAATGTTCTTTTTTCCAGAGGAGTAATGTTTTTGTTAGGAGTTCTTTAAGATGAGAGGATGATGCTACTTTTTAATCTAATATCATTAGCTATGGGTTCCGGTAACGACGAGACTTCCTTTTCTATATTACAAATGATATCCACTTTAGGGACATGATCAGGTGTTATCGCAAAATTGAAACCTTTTTAAAGTATACTGATCTCTGGTTTTGTTAATACGTGATCCGATAAATTAAAAATAACTTTGTTATATGGCAGAGAAGGTTTAAAACGTTTTGCATAAAGATCGTTAAATTATTTGATTTGGTTTCGTTTGCTTGTTGTAAAGGCTTTGTCATAGCTCGTATTAACCATTCTGTCCAAAACTGACCATATATTTTGGTCTAAAATACTAGTAATTTTACTAGTAACGAAAAATAAAAAGACATGCGCGCGCGCATATGTGTGTATGTGTGTGTGTGCGCGTGAGTGCGTGCGCGGGTGGGTGGGTGTGCAATGATTCTTATCCCATAAACATGATGTTGGCATTTTATATTATGTATTTTTTAGCTTACTGTAATTTCCAAGTACATTGACAAAATACAGGGTGATTCAAACAGATGGAATCAATTTTATACGATGCATAGTTCAGGCTATATTTCCTGAACTATGCATTCTATGTAAATGATTTACATGACATTTGAAAGAGGAGGTCCTAATATTCGAAATACTATCGGTAGACCGCTTGCCTAGCGCACAGCCGTGCAGCATCGTCAGTTGTGAGCAAAATGGCTACTATGCAGCACAAAATGTTTTGCACTCGTAAGCTCATTCAAAGTGAATCGGCGACAGCAGTGCCGCGTGCGTTTTGTCGTCGTTTCAACATTAAGCCTCCTACGAGGAAGAGCATTTGTCGTTGGAATTGGTAAGCTTGAGCAAACAGGTTGTCTGTGTAAGGGAAAAAGCTCGGGCTTTTAATGAACTCACAAACGCAAAAAAAAATGTGTGCTGAATAGTAGCCATTTTGCTGACAACTGACGCTGCTGCAGGGCTATGCGCTAGGCAAGCGCTCTAGCGGTAGTATTTCAAGCTTTAGGACCTCCTCTTTCAAACGTTATGTAGATCGTTCACATACGATGTATAGTTCAGGAAATATACGAAATTGAATCCATCTCTTTGAATCACCCTGTATTATACCATTCCCTTCTTGTAATAAATGCTCCGATTACATGAATTACTGCCGATAACGCGGCCATTATAATTTCCCTAAGGAGGAATATTACCCTCCCTTATTTTCTCTATTTAATATATTTTTTTCATGGAAATATTTATTTCATGGAAATCATTTAATTCATGGAAATATTTCTTTTATCCCAATTCATTCTTCGTAATATTTTCTCCCCCTTTTTTTCAGGTACAAATGTTTTCACACTTGCTTTTGTGATAGGTGGCGTTGAAAGTAAACGTGAATCGTTCTTTTACGAACAAGGAGTTTTGTTGAACGTTCATTCCACGCATACATTATCTGATATAATCAGCGAGATGCACTTTTTACGGCCAAGAAGACTGTACCGAATATACGCAAAAAAAGTGAGCTTCAGCCAATTTTTTTAGAATTAATCTGAATCATTATCTATGAAAAGTAGATTTTTATTTTTATCAGAGTATGTGTTACAAAATTTTTTCCTTTACAGACAATTAGAAAACTTCTCCCATCACCATACGAAACTAACTGTACTGACTATTTTGCACTGAGGAATGTTAGTAGAGAATTCCAACCCATGACACGTCAGGTAATCCTTTAAGACTGCTTGATATTATTAATCAATATTGATGATTTTTTCTTCCTTTAAGCCATAGCATCCTACTTAGAAGATAGCCGATGAAGGCAATTAACAGTCAGAGCAATGTAGACAAGCGCATGTGCAAGACTCAGGGACATGAAGGACTTAAAATATAAGACCAGAGTTCGGTTATAATTGAAGTGGTCGTTGGTAACATTCAAAATAAATTCAGTATTTGATGAAGTCTATAATGGATAAAGCAACGCAAGTGGCGTTAGCATGACTCGACACTTAGTGAAGAAGAAATAATTTCTGAAAATGTAAATAATACATGGATAGATTTATTGCAGATGACAGAATTGGAAAAGCTTTTATTTAGTTGAATTACTTTACCAACAGAAAGAGAAACTAGCAGACACACACACATAAGAATTACTTAAGAATTATGTTACACATGCCTTCCACTGAATTCGAAACCTTTATGCAAATGTACCTAAATGTCACGTATTTAGTGTATATGCAAATTACTTGGTCGCCACGTCACCACGTGTTTTAGACAACTATTTAAAAATGTTCCTGGTCAGTAATCGTCAATAGTGTTGATCACAATGGGAAAAACAAAGGATCTTTCGGAGTTCGATAAACGGTTATGGTGGGTGCCCGTGTCGGTAGAGCCACGATTTTTAAAACAGCAGAGCTGACTGGTTTTTCAAAAGGTAAGATATCCCGAGGGTTTAATCAGTATAACTGACATTTCTTGTGAACGAGAATCGCCATCATCAGAGAAGGCTTGTACGGACAAACAGAACTTCCTGTGTGCAGCAATTGACCAAAACATTTAATGAAGGCTGTTCCCACATCTCACCGAACTATGCGCAAAGAACTGAAGAGGATCGGTACCTCTTCTGACCTTCTATTGGGCCAGAATAAAAAAAATAACAGCTGTATGCCTATACATAAATAAAGGTTTCTACTTCAGTGGCCAGTAATGTATAAATTTCCTCCATTAATTATATAGATATATAGATTATATAGATTAATTATAAGAAGGACTAAAATATATTATTTTAGTCCTTAAAATAATATATTAAAATAATATAATGTTTTAGTCTTTTTTCGATTAATTTCCATTTTTAGCCTTTTTCCTGAATATTACCGGACTATCCGTTTACGGCATAGGAATTAAAATATGAAATTAAAATATATGAATTAAAAAGCAAAATTTTAAATAAAGGATCTGCCATTACTGTTGATGGTCACTAAAGGAACAAACTACATTTAGGAAAGGCAGAAGTTGCTTAGATGATATTTCAACAATAAAACAAATCACACACACACACACACACACACACACACACACACACACACACACACAAATTCAATTTAAAGACCTACTTGGAATTTAAAAACTTTGAAAGAAAGACTTTAAATTCTGAACAGAATTAATGGCACATGATAGAAGACCAACATAGTCGTTAAATAGAAATTTTGAATACGAATACCACTTTTGAAAGGTAGTAAACTTGTAGTACATTGGTACTAGGTTGGCTAATGGGAACGGGCACGTTTTTTTTAGGGGTCAAAAGTGAAACGTTTTTTATCATAAATCCAGGAATAATCATCAATCAAAATGCAACATTGCAGGTGATCACATAGAGATATCGCAAGAAAACTTTCAAAGATACGTTTATCATTTACATACTTCATTAAAATGCTGCAACTATGACATACAGAAATAAATAGCTCACAGTTAATAAAATAGTCATTATTATTATTACGTAACACCTTCAAGGAGTTAAAGACTCATCGATGGAGCGCAGCTGTCCGTCTCCACGACTCAATCCATAAACTACAGCGTGCTGCATCATCATCTAAACCAACATCATCTATTGCCCACCACCATTAGTATTTTACACGGATAATCACAAACATCCATTCTACGGCGGGATTCGAACCGGCAAACTTTTGGCTGAAGAGCGGATACGCAAACCACTCGATCAACCAGGTCAGCAAACTAATAGTAAACTAAACCATGGAACAAGTAATGCGTTTTCAGTATTTACGACATCAACAACTTTTGTTATTGATAATGATGCAGACAAATACATTACTTCGTTATCAAGAAATACACGGCTAGTTTTGTGTGTCTTTTACTAAAAAATCATCCTTCACGCATCTTCGGAATATAATTGTGCCAAACGGAATAACCACCGTCATTTCTAATCTTCCTGGTGTGATTACAATTTCCATTCTTCTGATCCAAACACTATCTCTAACAGAATTAAAGAAATAATTTTAAGAGGTCTCACAATCTGAGATCTCTTTCCGAGGCTTTATTCTCCAACAAGAGTGTGTGTGTGCGCGCGCGCGCGCGCGCGTGTGTGTGTGTGTGTGTGTGTGTGTGCGCGCGCGCTCTCCAAGATAATACTTCGACCTCGTTCTACATAGTAGCTCATAACTACGAAACAAATGTCAAATAGATATATGATTTCGATTGGGCCAAAAGCAGCAAATTCGCAGAAAATCTTTGAGAAGTCAATTCAATCTGCAGTCTCTTGGAAGAGCAATTGTGTGAAGCTATGCTTCCACTCGCGAAACATCCAGATGTCATTATAATAGCATCACTCAAAGAGAAGGCAGACCTCTTGTCATCATTATTCTTTTTCAACTCCATCGTAAATGATGATGATAGCAATTTTTTTCTAATGCTGTGAGAACATGCAAGGCTGCCGGTCAGTGTTTATGAGTTCCCATACAACGCCCACAGAAGTTATTTCCTAAGCTCTCGTCACATCCACTCTGTTCTTTGAAAGGCACGCTGTATTTTCCAAATTTCTACGACTTACAGCTGCTCAAGAAAACGATCCACAGATTCTATTTTCCCCTTAGCCTGCACATGGAAATGATGTGCTGTAGCATTTCTGAGCCTTTCGTGTGTGTGTGTGGATAATATGTTAAAATAAGGACAGAAAATATAAGGAGAAATAAGAAACGGCTATTTAATTATTTGGAGTAATGGCAGAATCAACTGAGGCTATACAGGCCAGGGCTTTTATGCCTTCAATGGACTTGGTTCTTCGAGTCAGTTTGCTTTATTGAATAAAAAACCAGACTTTTCACGAAAATCCTTACCCCTCCGTGTGAGACACGGAAACAAAAGAGGAAATCCAATTAAATTTTTACAGAAACAATGCCAATGATATTATATGGTTGAAAATGCAGAATAGAGAAACTGATATAATTTGGAGAAAAACAGTAATGAAGAATGGAAGACTACGAAAAGAAGTAATTAAATATAAATCTAAAATGTAAACGGACATAGGAAGGCCTAGAAAAATAATGAAATGGTTACTATTCAGACCGAGCCAGAATGTAACACGCTAAGAAGATAATAGCATAAACAGTGAAAGAAAAGAAGATGATATCATTTTAATCATTTTAACCATTAAAATATTATTAAGAATTCAAACTTCAAACTTAAATCACATGATTAATATCATAAGGATTCTAACTTAAATCTTATAATGAATAGTATATGAATTGTAACTTATATCGATCTTCCGTGATGTCGTCTACGGCATTTTTTAATAAAATCATATCTTTCAGGAATGCTTCTTCCGATGTGTAGCGGAGAAGTTACTGGCTTCAAACAAATACTGTACACTCCATCCCTTCTATCATCAGTTTACTGGGACAAGTGAAGAGGAAAGCTGTAAGTTGTCATCAGATATATTTTTTATGAAACTAATCTCTGCAAAGCAAGCATAATGACGATTTTCAGTTCATTTTTTGTTTCAATTGGACTGCTTTTTTTACTCAATAGAAAACAAAATGCTTCTTCTGTTTCAGTCCGTAGGCAATGGGTTCGAATCGCATTTTGGTTGGCAGTTTGTAAGTTTCTTTAAATGATATATGGGTTTTCTCTCCTGGTGTGAGCTCACCACTCGGTTTATGGTGGTTCGAATTAGCTTAAAATGTGCATGGTAAACTATTGGTAGAATGACTTTCCTAGCACCTTACCATCCTCTCGAATATACTGTATATCATGGACAGAGAGGAAGAGAGAATGGTCGATTGAAGTAGGCATGTTTTTATCTTAACTGAGGGGGAAAAAGTCTCCAATAACGAAACTAATTTTCTTATACAATTCTAAGATCTATAATTAAATTTTACGTTTTTCATTTTTTTTTTGTCGGAGTCCCATAAATGAGAAATTGTTTATCCCATAGTACATTAGTATTGTGAGTGATAGACAGAAAGTTGTATTCTTTAGAAAACGCTCAACCCACTACAATTGAGAGATTACACTTGCTTGTTCTGATGAATGTGATTGAAATATTTGTAAAAATGTAGGCACCAATGCTTGAGTAAAAGAGAATGTACTGAATTAGTTGGGTATCATATATTTAGCGTACGATGATACAACGCTATCATTATATCAAAATTAATAAATAAATTACATGTATCCTAGTTTACGGAAGGAAAAACCCGGCCTGTATGACAATGGCTTACTTATCTTCATTGGAAAGTCCTTCTGTCACTACTTAAATATTATGTCACTACTTAAAGTGACATAATTCAGGATGAATTATGGCACTTTAAGTAGTGACATAATTCATCCTGAGTATATTTCGTAAGTGTAGCGCTATGGAAATGGCATTTGTACCCATAGCTAAAGCAGCCCGAAGAAAAAACCGTTCCAAGATAATTTCTGGTAACCGACTAGAGGAAATATTTTGAAGCTTTCTTTGACGATCATTTCCTTATTTAGTCGATCTCTGGCACAGCAAGCCCTTTTTTTTCTATGGAAATTCGGATTTTTGTGCCTTAAACTCAAGAAAATCGACCGTAGAACTCACACTATTTCAGACAATAACTACAGTGTCAGGGTTAGAGACTACGAGACTGGCGGTACTTGCTTGCTGTCTCTCTCAACCGGATACCGTTTATAATTAGTGAATATTGGTCCAGCTATCTTTGATTGGCTACCTGTGGAGACCGATCTGCCTTCTTAGTCTTCATACGTTAGATACATCTAAAACGGTCTTGTCTATGCCCGTTGGGAATAAGAGGTGTTAGTAATTTTATATTATTTTAATTCATAAATGTAATAATATTAATTCCGGTGATCTTATTATGGGATTGGTCGGTCAGATAACGCATGCAATCTCTGCATGCGTTATCTGACTGCAGATAAATGATATACAACGATTGTCATGTGCAAGAGCTTCTGCAGTTCAGTTGGTTTCGTTGAAGCCCATTGTCGGAAAGATCTCGGTTCGAATTCTATCTAGGATGCGAAGAACTTTTCTAAGGACTTTTCAAATCATGGTGAGTTAGCTGATCTTAAATACAGAGCTGGAGGGGCTTTTCATCCTCTTTGGAAATTCAATGTTCTCGAAGGTACGTTTATGAAAGATGGGAAAGTGAGATGTAAATTTTTTTATGAAAAACATTTATTAATTTTTAAGATTATTTAATGTTTAAAGATCCAGTCACTATATAGATAATAGATTAACACACACAAAAATACATATTTAGACATAAGACTAATCGCCTTATCCTACAAATAATGGTTACAAAAGCCATTCTGAACTGATCGTTGGTTAGGAATCTGTAAATACTGCGCATTACTATGATTTTCATATGCTTTTTAATTATTATGTCTGTTTTAAGTATTTCGTCATTTTTGTAATATCAGACAGCGATAAGTGTTTAATATCTATGGTTAAAATGTATATTTTTCAATTTATCTTAGCCGCCCCGATCTGTCCTCGAAATTTCACATTTTGGGAAATGTGTCAGCACTTATGCGGAGATGCCTGCGAGTAAGTACAATATTTACTGTGCTCTGTTATTACTGCCACAATATTCATGGCGTTTCATTTTCTACTCTATTTACTGCACAATATGTTGGAAAATACAATATCGTTTTTTTCCTTATCATTAATACCACGTGAAAACTTTGAGGGGAGGTAGAGAACATCAAAATCAACCATATTCACAAAGGAAAGCATGATCGGAAATGCCATCCGAAAGCGATAGGTGGCGCTGTTCGCCAGCGTTCCAGGCGAGCAATTGGGGGCTTCCTCAATCAAGCTTTCGACGTCGTACGAAGAACATGCTTCGTTTTACGCATGTTCTTCATTTCACACACCTGATGTGAAACCATATTATGTATCCAACTACTATTGAACTGTTCAGTTACGCCTAATAAAGTTTTTTACACTACTTACTGCCTTGTGTTATTTCTCTATCCTTGTGTCCCTGTTAGTACCTTCCGGTGGCGTTTCCGGTCATGCTTTCCTATGTGAATATGGTTGATTTTGATGTTCCCTACCTCTCCTCAAGTTTGTTCTGGAAGTTTGAACCACCCTGTATATTTCAAAGGCTTGTAAACGTGTTTTAAAATTATCCGAGTTGCAATTGCAATTAACAACTCACCCTCATCATTGTAAAACATACAGGAGACGAAAAGTGCAGTCTGTATTCTGCATTCCCAAATTATCGTGGCGGCAGATCTGACGTGATACAATGTTTAGGTATAGGCTAAAAACTGAATAGTTCATTTACTGTAAATTAGAAGCAATATTCAATTCAAAAATAATCTACGTGCTTGTTCAAAATATAGCCTACCTCGAGAATCAGCATTAATCATAATTAATCATTTACTTTGATTTTATTGCCTATGATTTTAACAACAGATATTTTAAAATATTTGTACTTAAATTTAAAATACTTAAAACATGTGAGCCTGCGTACATTTTTTTTTTTTTGCTAAATCCAGTTGAAGGCACAAGAAGTGCAAGCGATTCTTCAACTGAATATCGGTAATTGCCAAATAATGGACTACCTCTCATGAGGAGACACTGCAGTGTCAGAAACTATACAATTACATTAAATGATTTGTTAACATTAAATTATTTGATAATCAAATTTACATTCGAATTATTTATTCGATGAGGAGTTCCCAAAAAGAGATTAAGCGCATAATTAAGTGAATTCTCTGTTTTAATAAGAAAGACGATTACGAAACTTCTGTATATCCTATCTATATAATAAAACTTGCGTAATCACGACACTAAAATCTAAAATTTTAATTTACGCATAGATATTAACAACTGAAGCTGCCTAATGCAGTCCTACTAAAGCAGATATATATATATATATATATTGTCGTTTACAGTTTAATTATCAGATGAATAGTAAATATGAAAAATAAAAACGAAGGACCTGTATTTTTATATGGAGCAGAAAACTGGAGCATAACAGAGCAAGATGCAAAAGCGTTAAAGATTTTTGAAAATAAAATCCTCAGAAAGTTTATGGACCTGTAAGAGATAACACAAAAGCTGAGTGGAGAAGAAAACATGATCAAGAACAGTATGAACTCTAGATCCCACTTCTAGCTGATGAACTCAGATTGCAGATTGAGATGATTTGGACATGTGGAAAATAAGGGTGATGAGAGAATTGCTAATCAAGCAAGATGAAGCCTGATGGAAAGCGATCCAGAGGTAGACCGAGGGTGCGCTGGGAGGATAACATCCATAAAGACTTAGCTGAGATGGGAATCCAGGACTGAAATGAAAGTATTCAAGCATTCAAGGAATTGAAGTGGATTTTGGCTCAAAATTTGTCCAGTACTCCTCCTCCTCCTCCTCCTCCTCCTCCTTCACTGGCTCAATAATTTAACAATACACGCAGCTAAGAACTTTAGAAGTTCAGTTAGCTGAAGAAGAAGACTTTTGTTAAAAGAAATTCGATGTTTACGAAGTTAATTTACGATTTTCATGAAAGATGGCCAAGTGAGTTATAAATTAGTTATGAAAAAAAATTCATTAATTTTCAAGTATATCTAATGTTTAAAGATCTATTCGAAAGTTTAAAATACAAAACGCGATATAGATAATAGATTAAATAAAATAATTTTGAAAATTTATTTTAGAACCCACACATATGCAGTGGAAGTTCAAGATATTCAGGAGAATAGTCATTATGTAAGTATAATATTACTGTTAAGGCTTGTATTAATTAAACCAAAATTAAAATAATTATCCTATATACTATGCACCTTCATATTATACAAAGGGCAGCATTCTTCAAGCTTAGCTTTTATTAAAAGGTTAATATCTCCTTTCGTCAATCATCCGAAGATTTATACAGTCATGACTCGGTGCATAGACTAAAGCACATGACAATGTGGCAAATAATAATTGCCATTCCTTGGCGAGAGTAATTTGTCACCAGATGGCGTTTTCTTTATAGATAAATACCCATTTCTAACTGACATAGTGTGAGAAACTGGTTCAAAGTGTGTGCGGTCGATGTTTTCTGAGTCGAATTGTGAGGTTGCAATCTTTTTTTTTTTTTTTTTTTTAAAAAAACTCACTACATCAAAGCTAGAGCCCTGTTATTTTCATTGTTAGGTTACAAAGTTAATTAAGCTGGAGAGTAACATGTTCATACATAAAATAATAGATAAATAAATAAACAGAAAATAAAATTACTTATATAAGTATACATTTGAATTGCAACTGGAATGGATAGTGGCCAGTAAAAATGAAAAATTACTTAGAGTCATTAAATCAGGGTTTTCTGGAAACTAAGTGGGCTGAATGTGTACCATCCAAATTCTTGGGATTTTTAAGTCTCCGTTATTATTAAGATTAGGGTGGTTAATCAAAATTTCAGAGGCTTCTTTATATTTCTGTTCATACCAAGCTGTTGTATGATGCAAAATACTTTTCCAATCAATTCGACGTAGAGTGTTAAGTGCGTGATCTGAGAGGCCTGCTTCACCAAAATTATTACATTTAATGTGTCGTTTGTGTTCTTTTTTAAGGATAGGGATTGTAGGTCCAGTTTCCCCAATATAAGGTAAACTGGACGTACAATCTCTATCTGTAAAAAAGAACACAAAAGACACTTTAAATATACTAATTTTGGTGAATCAGGCCTCTCCGATCACGCACTTAACACTCTACATCGAATTGATTGGAAAAGTACTTTGATTCATGCAAAAACTTGGTATGAACAGAAATTTAAAGAAGCCTGTGAAATTTTGATTGACCACCCTAATCTTAATAATAACGGAGACTTAAAAATCCCAAGAATTTGGATGGCACACATTCAGCCCAACTTAGTTTCCAGCAAACCCTGACTTAATGACTCTAAGCAATTTTTCATTTTTATTGGCCACTATCCATACCAGTTGCAATTCAAATGTATACTTATATAAGTAATTTTATTTTCTGTTTATTTATTTATCTATTATTTTATGTATGAACATGTTACTCACCAACTTAATTAACTTTGTAACCTAATAGATAATGAAAATAACAGGACCCTAGCTTTGATGTAGTGAGTTTTTTTTATAACACCAGATGTGAGGTAAATAGATTTAACGGTTGATCAGAAACTTTAGCATGCCATCTAGATTGTAGTGCAGCTTGTTTCTTTGTATATATACGTATACTCTAGAAGATGACCTTCATGTGAAGGTCGAAACGTCGAGTGTATATTTTGATTTATATTAAGCTAAAGTTTTACTCTAACACGGTAGTTGTATCCATAATTTTTCGTAATGTATTCTGATCACCGTGTAAGCATGAAAGAAAGGATTTGTCTTGTTCCTCTTCAACTTTAACCTGCTCAACCTAATGTTGACTCTACCACCAAGTTGCTTCATCTGCTTTTGTCATACGTGGAATTTGGAATGAGTTGCTTATCTAGTTGGTTTAATTGGCAATAGTAGTTTGCCATGAGATGGCGTTTTCTTTATAGATAAATATCCATTTCTCAATGTCATTATTATGAGAAAAAGTGTGCGTTCAAAGTGTATGATTACTATATCTGACGATCTTTATAGAGGCCATTCCAAGCAAAAATTCTTTAAGATATATAATCTAAAAATAATCGAACAATCGATTGTATAAAAAAATTAAAAAATATATACGCATAAAAATTATAGGAATTTAATAAAGTATATAATCTGTTCCCCTTCCCTTCAAAATTTACACTAAGTTTTTTAGACACGATATTTGGACCACAAGAACAACTTAACATCGACGCAAGAGTCTTCAAACCCGTAAGCAGACAATTAATAGTTTCTGTTACACGTCCCTGTTTTCACTTTGTTTACTAAATCACAAAGTCCTCAATATATTAAGAATCTTATTTAAAATTTCGAGCAAAAAATCTAGGTAAGATTTCTTCAAAATTAACCAGTAATAAACCTTCATAAGAAGCAAAATCTTTGTGAGTAGAAAGTACAACAGTAAAGAAAATTACTTATAATTTCATAAATGTTCACTCATTACTTGTCGAATAAAGAAGCTAAAATGATTTGGTTTCGTTATTTTCAGTGCGAGAGTTGTATATTGGTTATGTTTTTCATGGACAGAAATGTGGTGGAGTACTCGTTTGTACCCAAATATGAGGTAATTGCAATTTTATTATTTTTATTTTGAATGTTATTATTATAATCAAATCCTATTTCATGGTTTATTTGACTAATTTATTATTACTCGTTATAATTAAGTTACACTCATTTATAGGAGATAATACTATTCCGATATTAAGGTTTAATTTAATACACTGCGAATAAACATAATTTTGTTTTTGCCTAATTTTACAATTAAAACTGTTCAACTGAAATGAGTAATTTTAACTGTAATCTTAAATATCACATTTCTTTCATTAAATGTCATCAAAGAAGAGAGGAATTAGTATTATTTCGAATCTTTTTTGCATTATCAAGATCCAATTTTAGTAAAAAGATATGTATTTTCTAAAAAGATAATAAAAACGAAAAGTATAACATAACGATAAAAATGAAATAAAATGAAATAAATAAATAAATGAAATAAAAATCTCTCATTAAACTAGCCATGAATCAATGACTATTTTAACAAAGAAAATCCACCATGCGAATTTGGTTAAACGAACCTTTATATAGGTGACCTATTTCATCTATATTTATAATTGTTCATATGCAATAATATCGCGCAATTTTAAATTGCTCAGAGTTCAATTTTCGAGTACAATATTATTCTTATATTCATTCTTGTCGATTTTTGTATCTTGTTCTGTGATCGATAATTATAACGATGTCTGTAACAGATTAAGCAATGAACTAGATTGATCAGTGATGCATTTGAGAAAACAAAATGAATCGCAAGTGAAAGCACATTGTTGCTAATGTCCGATCACAGATGCGAGAACCTTGAATGGTACAGTGCCAAGAAGAGTCAACTCATGTTGAAGGGGAGAAAGTAATAAGGCGATGTATGAATTCGCCACCAACACGCAAAATCACGTGCTTTATACGTAAACTGTTGTAAAAGCAAAACAGTTATCCCTTTTAAAACTAGAATCTTCATAAAAGAAAAGCTAATTGTCCGAGGTATAATAACAAACACTCATCCCACGAAATACATTGATTATCCTATTATCGGAATGGATTCGCCTTCTTCTGCCATGCGAAGAAGTGTCGAGGGGTCTCGCATCTGTCGTCGGACAGGTTTATAGCTTTTGACCACTACACATGGCATCATAACTTGCCTCAAGAAACGGTCGGAATAAAACCGAAATTGACATCACGCGACAAATTTCGATAGAAACGTAACGTTTCAACTGAAGCTGAGTTTAACTAGACAAATATACAGAAATGGAATAATCTTTCTACCCGAAAACTTGGGATTTTCTTTCACCTTACTAAACAGTCAAACTGACCCGAAGAATATAATTAACAAAAAACAACATTGGGCATAGTCTTAGTTGCTGCAGAATCATTCCAAAACATAACAACACTTCATCAAATTCCATTACATCAATATGGAATTATTGGTATTAGATCTAAAAGGTTTTGTCAGAACATCTTCTGGGATATACAGTCTAACATTTCAATTTTATTAAATTTTCTCAAAGAGATTATTACAATACACAATTGTGACAGATCGGTACACATGTGCATACAATATATATGCATTATCTACACTCTCTACTAAAATTGCCTGGACACTTGAGCAATTTAATACCAGCAGACAAATATAATATCGGGTATGTCCAGTTTTAGCTTTGATCACCTACTGCACCCTTTGAAGGAGGCTACCCATCAATGTGAGGAAGACATCAGGTGGAATTTGTCTTCATTCCTCCATCAAAGCAGCACTGAGTTCAGCGACAGATCGAGGACGTGCTGCTTTGGACTTCAATCCCGTTTCACTTCGTCCTACCAGTTGTTCGTCGGGATTGAGGTCAGGACTCTGCGCAGTCCAGGGTAGTCGTTTAATACCCATTTCTTCATACTATTCCATGACAGCTGCAGCTTTGTGGCATGGAACATTGTGTCTTGATAGAAACACGGGTACGTTCCATCAAAACTCCACAATGTAGGCAGCACCTGATTATTCAGAATATCAAGGCTGAGCTGCTTTCATGGAACCACGGACAACAACTGATGGTCCCACTCCACATCAGCTGAATGCACCCCACACCTTTATTCCTCCGCCACCAAACTTAACTGTGGATACATCACACTGTGGTAACAAGCGTTCATCAGCTGCCTCCACACACTGCCATTAGATTGGAAACATGTGAACTTGATTCATCCCTCCAGAGTTCCGTTTTCCACTAGGTAATTGTTGAATTCACACGCTCTTTCCACCAGGCCGGAAGAGCTGCCTTGTTCGTTGTTTTGATATTCGGCTTGTGTACCGCTGCTCTTCCACGGAAACCCAGTAAATAGAGTTCTTTTCTCATTAATGTTCACATGGTGTTACTGGCGCAATGCAACTCATCACGGATGGTCTGTGCCAATTATAGCCCAGCCGGGTTTTGCGTGCCAACCGATGTAACACCCTTATATCATTGTCAGTCATCCTAGGTGTTCTTTTGCACTAGTGATGCCAGAACGTCTCCATTTGTTGATCACACGCCAACCGTTGATTTTGGATGCTCCAGTTGAATGGCAATAGCACATATGGAGATGCCAGCAATCTGACAGCCCACGATGACACCTCTCTCGAAGTCACGGAGTTCACGTCGTGTTGCCGTACCACTACTTCGACTACTACGATGAAATACTGCATCCTGCTATATGTACACCGGCTTTTATGTTATTAACAAACCAGGAATGTTTCACAACTTCAAGCAACGGGGGGGGGTCCGGACAATTATTGGTAGATAGTGTATATACAATATTGTATACATTGTAGAATGCATATCCGATGTATAATCTACTCTTCCTAAGTAATGGGGAGTACATTATATATTGAACTCAAAATAGTTTAATGAAAATAAACCGGCTCGAAAAAAAAAGCTCGCAGTTTAGAAATAACTTCTTCCAACCTGATCATCGGAATAACTAGGAAGGATAGACTAAAAAATGGATTTAAATAAGCGCCTACACATTTTAGGAACAGAAAAAAAAAACATCGTAAATATTTTTGTATGGGACAGTATCAATATACTATTTCTTTAAAACCTAACCCGAATTTTGCAGTTGTAGCACGGACATTCACTAAAAAAAAAAAAAAAAAAAAAAAAAAAATATATATATATATATATATATATATATATATATATATATATATATATATATATATATATATATATATATATATTGAATTAGTTCTTTTACAGAATACTGTAGTAAATTAAAAATAGTAAAAATCTCCTATTAAATTTGAAATGCATAATTTAGATTATCATCTCATTCTCTATTGCAGTGTTTCCCAAACTTTTCCGACGACGGAACACTTCACAAATCCTGAAATTTTCACGGAACACCTTGGTTATTTTGTAATGCATTTAATAATTAATCGTTAATTTAGCTGATTTTTAGTATTAATTAATACGTGATCATTACTTATTAATTAATTAAACATCAATTAAACATAAACATCATTAAATTAATTTGTGCTGATTTTCATTGACATATCCCATTCTGATCACCAAAAATTTGAGATTTGAGAACCGGATACAGACTACCTTGGTATTCAATTTCAGTGGAAAAATTTTCTTTATACTTCCTTGCTGATTGGTCACTAACATTTGCAATACAGATGTTATTTCGTTCAGTTTTGAGAACAGAGGATACGCCGCCCATTGTTGTAATCCGCTTGCAGGCAATTTTTATGACCGGTCATAAACAGCGGAATTCCCTTTCCTAAATGTTGAAAGGTTTCGATGTGTGAAAATTAACGATACACAGATGTTATTAGGCGTTCTGGGTCTGAACGTTTCGACATATTCACGAACATAATTCTCCTCAGAATATTTCCACTATAAAATATTTATTAATGAAAAATGCTTAGAAAACTAAAATGACAAATTCCAGGAGAACTTCTCGCGGAACACTTATTCACCTTCCGAGGAACACCGTTTGGGAACTCTGCTCTATAGGATGTGTATTGCTTGGAAAGTCAACGGGCACCATACTAAGAGGACCAAACAGCCATGGCGCCTTACTTAATATGATGTAGGACCATCTTTCACTGCGATGACTGTAGCAGTTACAGCAGCAGCAGCTTTATGACACGGTGATTGTCTTCCTGAAAGAGATAATGGTCAGTTCCGTATAAACGCAACAAAGTACGAAGCATGGCATTGTCCAGAATGTTCAGATACCTCTGAGTTCAATGTTCATGGCAATACAAACAGAGGTCTGACGTCAAGCCTGGACCATACCATTACACTGCCACCTCAAAGTTCATAATTGTGGTTACACACTTGGGTAAGATACGTTCACCGGGAAATCCATCACACCAACCACCGTTCATCTTCTCTATTGAGGATTCAGCGTTGTTCGTCGCTCCGAACACAGCTTTTCAATTCCAAGCTTTCACGTCCCACTGTACTCACTCTGCACCACTCAAGTCGACGCTGCATGTTGGTTGGGGAATGTAGAGCTTGCATATTGCGGGCCTACCATGGAAACCCATGTTGTGAGACGCGTCTCTGAATGTTTTTTGTGCAGATTCGTGTTCGGGTCGGTACCCAGAACTCCGCATTCAATGCGTTAGATGACGAATGGCAGTTTTTACATTTATCCTTCGTAACATCCTACAGTAAGGTTCGGTGAGTGTGGCAAGACGTGCACTGCTGGTGTCACTTGCAGTTGACTCCCTGCACTTCCATCTCAGTATCGTATCACTGTTTGTTGACCTGGGATGGCCAATGTTTCGACACAGGTCGAACAGATAGGACTGCAACATGGCATCCTATCACTACGCCTCTTTCAAACACCGTCAATTACCTTCTCACAGCCATTTCAACCCTCCCCCAACAGTTGCACTAACTTGGGAGCATCATATTCCTCCAATTTATACCGGCTAGAAAACACATGACTCGTTACATGGCACGATATATCTTTTGCCCATGGGGGAAGGGTGACCGTTGATGTCTTTCCTAGCAGTAACTCCTCTTTCTGGTTGCTAAAGTTGTAGATGACAAGTTTAGAAGTTGTCATCTATAACTAATTGATCAACTAACCTCAAGTAGAATTTACTTAAGAAGCTTCGTAGCCAACTATCGCTCGAATATCAGCACCACGGAGAACATGACGCTTTGTCACATTTCACTACAGAGTGGACCTCAAAAGGTGTTCTCATCTGGACTGGAGAAGGTAACACGCACTCTGTTATTCAACTAGGATGCCACACAGAACTGTAGTGTATCTTCCATATCAAGAGAGATTATCCTTCCTATCTCATATAACAGAAAACTTAAATCATTTTAATTTAAATTAAAATTAAAAAATAAATTAAGCACATTTAGTTAATTTAATCCCTTTCTTCCTTTCTCTCTTTTCATTTCTCTCAATTTGTTTCATTTAAATATGAGAAGGTGCTTGCGTAGACTTTTGTATATAATCAAATATAATCAAATATCAAAATTTCAACGAATCCAATTGCAAGAAATAAACCACCCTTTTACGTTTATGTGATCTTACTGATATAATCAGAAGTGTTAATTATGAGCTTTTCACCTGAAAAAATGTTCAAATGTTCATTCTTTTGCAGTTTTCTTAATGAGACTATCCATTTATTTTATTGTTTACAAAAAATATCACACTTTAGTTACAAAAAGACGTTTTGAATTCTCTTTTAGATTTTAATAAGGTTTTCTGTTTGCCCTTCTAGAAGGAAGAGTTGCTCAGCTACGTTGGTGGATACATTGGCATATGGATGGGAGTGTCTGTGATTGCTGTGTATGATGTAATCGAGATGCTGTTTTTAATAGCTGTGATCTCGAGCCGTCGCATTATCAGTGGAAGACGTGAAACATATAACACTTAAACATTGGTCCCAGAATGAAGAATTGATTGAAGTGCATTGTTTAAGTATCAGAGAGCCAAAATTGAACAAACTTGAGTAAATATTGCCCACGATATGTTTTTGGGGACGAGCTAATGTGTTTAAAGAATAATAATTATTTATTTACATATTTCGCAATATCTTAAAGTAGTTTTGAATATTACGTGTGAAGTTTTAAAAACTTGTCTCTTTAATCGTTTTAGACATGTTGAGTTTTGACGAGGTCGCACATAAATATATAAAATTATAATCTAGAAAAGTGATTTCCGGAAGGATTAAATTCCTACAAACTGAAGTACGTATAGTAAATAATATAATTATTACGTATAGTAATAATTATAGTATTAAGTTCCGGTTCATAATGGCATCTTCCTGGTCAAATGATTATATCATAGGAACCCTACATGAATAAAATAAACGTAATTCATCCGCTACAAGTTTTAGAGCTCTATTGAACTTGTGGTACCAATCTTAATTCTCAATTAGGTTGCATCATTGCTTCTGTCCCATAGGGGGAGAGGGGGTAGTGTTTTTGAAATCATATTATCAAAATTGTTGTAATACAGTAGTCCCTCCTTATCCGCGGGGGATACGTTCCAACACCCAGCAGATACCTGAAACCGCGATAGTACCAAACCCCATATATTGTGTTTTTTCCTATACGTACATACCTAAGATAAAGTTTATTTATAAATTAGGCACAGTAAGAGATTAACAACAATAACTAATAATAAAATAGTACAATTATAAAGACATATTGTGATAAAAGTTATTTTGATATGAATTGAATCTTAGCAACCTCAGTATACGTTAGTAGTATGGGAGAAACTCTGAACTAAATAGGGGTGGGGTAAATGGTAGGGGAAGCGACTGCGGAAACGTGACGTCACTGCCATCTATTCCCCCAGTGAAATTCCAAGCATTCCATAATGATGACGTCACTGGTCGGACACTGTGAGCCAAATAGTGGTAGGATAAATGTTGGAGGGTGTGAAGTAGGAACCGTGCCGTCATTGGTCGGAGACAGCATGAAGCAGATCAAGATAAGATAAGGATTCGTGTCGTGCATGGTGGGACACTTTGAACCAAATAAGGGTAGGGTAAATGGGGGAAGTGACGTCAGTGTCATGGATGTGTGTGTGTGTTGTTATGAGATGTAGACAAGTGAATGGTTTGCGTATGGGATTATGGATGATATTTAGGGATAAGAGAGAGTATGGAATGTTTGGAATTTCGCTTGGAACCCCCATCTGTCAGTGAAATACTGTGTGTGTTTTGGTTCGCATACGGTATTGCGGGTGATGGTTAGAGATAAGGAATCGTGACGTTATGAGTTTGGATATTTCTGGGGAACATATGTGCAATGACATGTTTTTGTTCCCGTATGGTGTTGTGGGTGATGGTTAGAGATGAGATAGAGTATAGTGTGTTTGGAATTTTGCTGGGAGCTTCCATCTGTCATTGACGTCACGTTTTGTCTTTGGTTGTCTATAGTTGGCAGTATGAATTTTCCAATATAGGTTTGTGGTATTTCATTCCTGTTATTGAGAATGACAATTTTTAGTTTCGAGTCAAAAGATGGTGGCAGCTTTTAGACCTTCTTTGAATAATTAATTACAGAGTATCATGATTGTCCCTCAAACACACACACACACACACACGTTTTTCTTTCATGTTCACATTTCTACAATAATTAATTATTGGCTATCACTGGTGACCCCTCACCCCCCCCAACCACACACTCACGTTTTTCCCCATATACATAACTGATCCAAATATTTTGATTTGTCTAAAATTTTAAGATCTTAAAGTTCATTACTTTTTCTAATTAATGTTATCGTTATTAGAAAACTTTTTCGCTATTGGAATTTTCAGTTTAGATTGAAGAGAGAGATAAAAATGAGTTCTTTTTTGAATGAAAAACCAAATGGCATTTAAAAAAAATAAACGGAGATAAAAATGTATTATAAGAACTTTTGTATCTAGTCTAGAAAAATTCTAATGATAATTTATATTAACTTAGATTCTCTCAAGAATGGGTCTTCTTGGAACTAATAAATTTCTGAATGCAAATAGATATTCCAAAATAGTTGAATTATAACCATATTCACAGCACAACACACACAAACACAAGGGTGAAAGAACGAAATTGCTGTTAATAACCTGAAAATGTAGTTGATTCTTTTTCCTTTATTTTTCTGTCCATTTCGTTAATTTCATTCGCACTGCGGCTCATGCTATGTTTTTCCCACGGTTCCTGTCCAAAGTGAAATCATAGAGTTGAATTTCCAATTCAACTCTATGATGATTTCACTTTTGTCGTGGCTATATATGACTTCCTTGGTTTGGGTTTGGAAATCTGCGTTAGCGATTTCTTATACAGGTAACCCTCCTATAACGTGGATGTTAGGTTTCGCAAACCTATATTGAAAATTCGTACTGCCAACTATAGGCAACCAAAGACATGAAGTCATTGACAGATCGGAGCCCGCAGCGAATTTCCAAACACACAATACCCTATCTTATCTCCAACCATCACCCACAATATCGTACGCGAACCAAAACACACAACGGATTTCACTGATAGATGGGGACCCCATGCGAAGTTCCAAACATTTCATACTCTACCTTATCTCTAAACATCACCCACAATCTCATACGCAAACCATTCACTTATCTACATCTCATAACAACACACCATGACACTGATGTCGCTTCCCTCATTTACCCTACCCGTATTTGGTTTTAAGTGTCCCACCAATCACGAAGAAATCCATCTCTCATCTTGATCTGCTTCATACTGTCCGACAAATGATGGCACCGTTCCTACCTCACACCTCCGAACATTTACCCTACCCCTATTTGGTTCACAGTGTACGACCAGTGACGTCACGTGTCCGCTGTCACTTTCCCCACCATTGACCCTAACACTATTCGGTTCAGACTGGCTCCCATACTACTTACGTTATTATCATTATTATTATTATTATTTTTTTATTTTTTTGAAGTCGAGAACTTTCACCTTTTTGACTTAAAAAGGAAGCAGTTTAGGCTTCTCTTTGGCATATCCGAATTGCCAGCATTATAACTCTTTCGCTTTGCGGCCATTATTAAGTAAAATAAGGGTTACTTGAACACAGGCACTGCGATCCCGCGACAGTCTATTGATAACTGAGAACTACTCAGAACGGCGCGCAATTCCTGATTTCCGAAAAGCTGCAAGAAGCGTGTAGCTTTCTTCACCTTTGCAACTAGTTGCCTGGTGTTGGACTACCTTTGGGATCAGTCAATTTTGTCCATTACTAAAAGAAAGATACCGTGGTGCTCCGCGAGACGGAGGGATGGAGTACCATGACTACTATACAGTAGAAACCAAGTGAAGCGCAGCGACCGCGATTCATTCGTTAATCAATTGAGCCTACGTAACTCAGTCGGTATAGAGGAAGCCTTTTGGTCGGAAAGACCAGGGTTCGATTCCCGTCCATGACGCGAGGAACCTTTATCTGGTCTCTTTCGACTAAAGAGACCAGATAAAATCCGGTCTCCTGAGGGGAAAAAGGGTTTTTTCACCCGGAGATTCGGGTTTTTCGTCCCTAAGAACAGGCAAACCGACCCGCGAACACACACACGGATCTATAGTCATAAATACGGTCCCTTAGGGGATGCAGCAGAGGAGTGAGGAACTGACTGCATTAATGGGACTCAACCGTCCTAAGGGACGGATGAGAAGGATAGAAAAGAAAGAGCCATACGGCAGGGTTTCCCAAACTGTGTTCGCGGAAAGTGAATAAGTGTTCCGTGGAAAATTATCAAAATTTGTATGAGCTTGGAATGGTTTTAAATGCTGCGACAAGTTCAGACATGTTTGAAAATCAGGCGCTCCTCACTTTGCGTGTGAATTTTGCTATTAAGGCCACCGTGCTCTGACCTTGACTCAGCCGCTCGCGGTTGTCGACACCCCCGAGGGCGAGTGATGTACGGAGATATGTATTCTAGGAAACGTGCGGACACAAGCAAGGTCATTACAATGTGCTGAGGCCTGGAACTCCTGTAGTGTGTGCTATCGCATTTTTGTAATGCGAGACAGCCTGCTTCTGCGATAGTGTGCGCTTAACTTTCCATTGAATTCGAGACCGATGATTCTCGATTCTAACCAAGGTGTTTCGTTAAAATTTCAGGATTTGTGAAGTGTTCCGCCGTAAGAAAAGTTTGGGAACCGCTGCCATACGGCTTCATTTCGTCGATGCAAAATTAGATAGGCGAAGTAGATATTAGAACCAACATTATTTCCAACTGGAGTGTTTGTAGAAACTATGCAAATTTCGTAAGTTGACTTGCAAGCTTACGTGAATGCAAATCTCAGCATTAGCGAGTTGCCTTTAGCTACTTAAGTCAAGTAGGTAGTGCAAGCTAAGGCAACTTGGGAATGCCGAGAATTGTATTCTCGTAAGCTGGCAGGTCAACTTACGAAATTTTCATAGTTTCTACACTCATTCGGCTTTGAAATATTTGCGGATGTAATTATCAATTGTTTATTTTTGGAATTTTCCATTTAATATTTTCGGACTGAGATTGACCGCGGATAGTGAACCCGTGGATAAAGGGGGTGGGGACCAGGGTACTCATGTTGGTTTTTTGTCTTGAAAAGACGTCTTCTGCAATTTCATAATCTCTTAACTAATAAAATAGATAAGTTCTAAATCTCGTGATTGATTCTGCTGCATTTTATCTTGTTGTTGATCTGATAACTGCTTCAAGTAGAGGTACGACTTTCTTAATTTATTTTAGTCTTTATTCTTTGTAGTCGCCAATCAGATAATATGTTTTAGAATTAAGATTTATTATTGTTATCTAGTGTACAAAGGACAGAACGAGGGACACTTTATATAATTGAACTTTTGCATTCATTTCGGTGAAACGAACGCACAAGTTCATTTATTCATTCATTTAATAGCATCGGTGGAAGAACAAACGGACGTAGAACAGATAATTAATTTAAGAAAATAACCGCCTTACTCCTCCAGTGGAATGGTAATGCTGTGTTCTGCAGCTAATGTTATTGTGTTGAACATGTAAATGAATAGATCACCTGAAGATCTATCCGGTGATCTAAAAAATCGAACCTGTCCATAGGAAGAATTCTGACACATATTAGACAGTTAACTCACCCCTTCCTCTGCCTTCGCTTCCTAGAGGATTCGATTGTAGGACTTTCCAAGCACAGAGCGACATCATTACAGGTTGAATTATGGTGGATCGAAGATAAAAACCAGGAAAATAAAGTGAAAACAAGAAATTAGGGAACGAAAATTAGGATAATGAAAACTCAGCTAAGAATGTAACTGAACAATAGACAACCATTAGTAAATGTACTGCAGAATTATTTATTGATTAGTACATAAAAATGAGTAAGAAAAATAATTATTTAATTAATTACGCCTTAATCGTTCTTAAGTGTAACGAGGATGAAATAAGCTAAAAGCAGTGCGAGACCTTGTAGCTCTGAGATAATACTACTAGCGACTGGACCCCAACTACCACTAGGCCATAAGAACACACGTAATTTACAGACAAATGATCTTGTTGTTGGAGTTGATGGTGGTGGTGTTGGTGATGATGTTAACGATATTTGTGTGTAGTGCTCCAAATATATATATTTTTCCGTCCTTTGATACGTCTGTTATGTATTTATTGTGCACTATTATTCAGGTATCTTGATTTTGTATATTCTTCACAACAGTATTATCAATGTGTAACAATGAGGTATTAAAGAGTACTCTTATATGCTGTGGGTAGTAGATTTTTTTTTTCTCTGCACTGGATGTAAGTTTTTAATTCTTTTAAATCAATATTTTTGGTCATATTACATTTGCATTCTTTTTATTTCTTTTGATCACCTGTTGTTATATTCTTTTTTTATCGTTTTATACATCGATGTTTACTGTATTATTGTACTGTATTGTTTTATTTATAGTCTTAAATTTAATAAACTGGTATGATTCTGTGTGCTGAGTTTATTCTTCAAGATAATTTTCGCATTCTTGCACATTATTATAACCTATAGATTATGAACAACGGCCTTACCCTACTTATAGAAGTTTTACATGATCGCTGCTATTCCGGATAATTTTTTTTTGTGTGGTTTTTGACTCTCAGTCCCATACAAAACAATATAAATATAATGATTTTAATACTTATCCTAGTTATACGAGATTTTTAACCAGCATCTTTGGACAAGTAATTGTAGAAAATGTGAACAAATAAATAAACCAGGATATACTTTGTTAACATCATATTATAGCGCCCTCTAGCGTTGGATATTAGATGGTCGATCACTGTTCTACTGAAAGCGATTAAAAAATGGAAGTTTCCTTTTAACACAGTTAATGGTACCGTATATGAACATGGGATATATTTCTCACGATTTTTCAAGGTCGATATAAACATTTCTTCATCTCTATACACAGTAGGTCAAGTTGCGGGAGTAAATTATTCATGCACTGGAAGCGATATATGACGTCTGATACATGACGTGGAGTACAGACAAGTAGTACATACATTCATGGATAGATGGATGAACATAGTAAAGTGATCAGCATTAGCACAATAGCAGATCAAAAGTGATCTGCTGTTGTGCTAATGCTACAAGACTGTACCTAGTTAATTGACTGCATTCTAACATCCAGTCGTCTTTTTTGCTGCAGATCATCGTGATGGAAGTAACTCAGAGGGTACTCACACCCTATTCCAGAATAATACGAAGGTGGTCTGAAATGTTCTCGGTCACGACCATAAATGGCAACACTATCGGCACGATTTTTTTTTTTTTTTTTGCTAAGTTGGTACATCTGCCATATGCATCCATGTGAAATTGCAAGTCATTCTATCAAGTACAGTTTATTTTATACAGCTGTTTGAAGCAGAAATGTTGTTTGTATCCCTTGAAATGGATAAAATTGAGTATCGTGAAAAATCCTTTGTAAAAGAAGGTATAAGGACAAAAGAAATTCGTTCGAAGTTCATAAAAGTTTATGGGCACTCTTCTCCTTTGTTTTTTCGACACCTGATGATTTTGGGATGCCGAATTTAAACATGGCAGTACCAGCCTTGAAGTTGATCCACGCGAAAGACGTCTAAAACGTGTAACAACACCAGAAATAATTGATCACGTGCACGATATGATATTGGATGACCGGCAAGTCAAAGTGCGTGAAATTGCTGAGACTATAGGCATTTGAAACGAACGTGCAGGATATATTTCGCATGGAGAATTGCAAATGAAAAAGCGTTGCGCAAGAAAGGTGCCCCGCATGCTCACAGCAGATCAAAAACGCACTCGCATGAAAATCTCTGAACAGTGCTTGGAGCGTTTTAACAAGAATAAAATTGATATTTTGCGTCGATTTATTACAATGGATGCCACTTGGAGTCACCATGACACACCAGAATCGAAACAGCAGTTAAAACAGTAGACAGAAGCCCGGTTGTTCAGCCCCAAAGAAGACAAAGTCGGTTCCATCAGCAGGAAAGGTCATGGCATCGGTGTTTTTGGATGCTAAAGGCATTTTATTAATTATCTTGAAAAGGGTAAAACAATAACCTGGAATATTATTCCGAACTTTTAACCAGACTAGATGAAAAAATCCGTTAGAAAAGACCCGGTTTGCAGAAGAATAAGGCATCTTTCATCAGGACTATGCACCTGCCCACAAAGGTGTTTTGGCAATAGGAAAATCAAGGGTTATACACTATTAATTGTTTGAACATCCACCGTATTCCCCAGATTTAGCTCCCTCTGACTTCGCTCTCTTCCCAAAACTAAAACTCATCCTCGCTGGTCAGCGTTTTTCTTCGAATCAAGAGGTGATTGCAGCTGTAGAGTGGTATTTTGCATATCTTACTGGGAACCACTACAGGGACGGGATAATGGCGCTGGAGCATCGATAGAATAAAAGTATTAGTCTTAATGGATTTATGTCGAAAAATAAAAATAATTCTGAAATTATAAATTCGTTTTTTACTGTTAGGCCGAGAACATTTCGCACCACCCTCGTATAATAGTAAAAAAATCATATATTATACATAACATATATTATTTCAAAGTATATATGGTTTACAAAAAATATTATATTTTCTCATATAAATTCTATACTTGGGAGGTTGAGATGTTGAACAGTTATAGTACGTGTTGGGGGGGGGGTGAAAGAGAGAGAGAGAGAGAGCAAGTCGACATTTTCATTATTTATGCGAGTTTCAGCTCTTTTGAATATGATGCAAGTTAGTTATTGTAAGGAACAAACATATTCACAAGGGTATTATCAACTAATATAATGAATTTTAATGCTTTATTTGTGATAGAAAGCAGATCAGATAGGCTAGTCTAATTGGACGTACCTTTGCGTTTGCAGGATGGACACAGTAAAGACACGAATATGTCACATGTTTTCAATAAGGAAAACGAAAATTAAAGAAAATAAAGTGTGCTTCAGCAAGCACACTATTCTACTCGGTTGTTCCAAATAAAAGATCAGGAATACGTCTTTGAAGTTATGTCCCACTGAGAAAGTCATCTCTGAAAGTTTAATCAGACATCCAACTGGGAGTATGTGGAGAAAATTGAAACAGTGTACCGAATTTGAACTACAGTGAAGAATGAAACTCCTTTTCTATGTGCATTGCAGGCAATAGCCTACAAGTCCATGCCAAACACAGTGCATCGAGGTCCCTCAACGTCCCCATTCGAGAATACAACAATAAGCTATTCTGCTTATTGTAGTATTCTCGAATGGGGGTAATGTAGGGTAGATCATGCCTCAGTAACTTGCTCACGTTTTATAACACAGTGACGGCTGAACTGGATAGGGGTAATGAGTTTACAGTGATACTACTGGACCTTGCCAAGGCCTTTGACAGGATCCCACATTGAACCCTAATCAGTAAACTGGAGCAGATGGTGATAGATATAGGGTTGGTAAGATGGATAGGAGGGTGGTTGAAGGAGAGATACCAGAGAGTGGTTTATTCAGGAGTGGAGTCAAAAAGACGTCTTGTGACCAGTGGAGTGCCGCAGGGCTCTGTTCTTGGACCACTGCTTTTCAATTTGTTCATCAATGATATTGGAAAGGATTTGAGAGGAAGTATTCACTTGTTTGCTGATGATGCAAAGTTGGGTAGAGCAATTGTGAGTGCACAGGATGTCAAAATTTTACAGGATGATTTGGATAGTTTGGAGAACTGGGCTAGGAAAAATGGATGCCAGTTTAATGTGGCAAAGTGTAAGGTTATGCACTTTGGGGTGAAAAGAATAGCAGCAGTATATCGCATTGGTGGAATCGTACTCCAGGAGATTGATGAGGCCAGGGATTTGGGAGTGCTGGTGGATAGGGAGTTGAAGTTTAGGGGGCACATTGCAAAAGTGACTAAAACAGCTCACCTAATCACTTGGCTTATGAAAAATACTTTAACATGCAGAGACAAACAAGTTGTTGTTCCTCTGTATCGAGCCTTGATAAGACCACATCTGGACTTCTGTGCCCAGTTATGGGCACCAGGGTTTCTTCGTGATGGGGAGGAAGTGGAGAGGGTCCAGAGACGAGTGACGAAGATGATAGCAGGTCTGTGGAATGAACCTTATGAGAATAGGTTGAAGATTTGTGGGTTGCAGAAATTGGACGATAGCGAAGGAGGGGTGATATGATTGAGACATTCAAATTACCGAAGGGTTTTTATAAGATTGATCCAGAAGATATTTTCGAAAATATGACTGGTGGTGGGAGGACTAGGGGCCATGCATGGAAGCTGGGCAAGAGCGTGGTTGACAAGGGTGTTAGAGCTAGGTTTTTTATTTGGAGAGTGGTAAATGAGTGGAATAAGCTTCCAGAGTCTGTTGTGGGTGCTACGACCGTGAATGAGTTCAAGGCAAGATATGATAGATACTGTGTGAATATTGAATAGTTGTTCCAGACATGATGTTAGGGCCTCCCTCGATGAGCCTGTCGACTCCTTGGAGTTTCCCGGAACAATAATAATAATAATAAGAAGAAGAACAGGTGTTGGATTGACTGACTGGCTTCAAGTTGGAAAAGGAGTTAGGCAAGGATGTTTATTTCTCCTCACTTGTTTAGTATATATGCGGAGGACATCATGCGTGAAGCACTGAATGAGCTCAGGACAGGAGTTAGGATAGGAGGTAGCTTGATCAGTAATCTGAGGTATATTGATGATACAGTACTCCTTTGAAATGACATGGAAGAACCAGGACTAATTCTTGACAAAGTTAACAAGATCAGCAATAACAGAGGATTTCAACTCAATCCTAGCAAGACAACGATTATGGTTTTCAAAGGAAATACAAACAGAGAAGCTCTTGAGAAACAAGTGTATCTTAATGGAGAAAGAATTGAGGAAGTCAGCAAGTTTGAGTACCTGGAAATTATTATTAATGTGAAGAATTGCTGTTCAGAAGACGTCAGAAAAAGGTTAGGAATGGCTAAAACAACAGTCAGACACCTGTCTAAAATTTGGAAGGATGGATCTATCTCCATGGAAACAAAGTTGAGAATTTTGGATGCAGTTGTGTTTCCAACAGCGATTTATGGATATGAGACTTGAAACCTAAAGAAGTCAGATAAGAAACGGATATTTGCTTTTGAGATGTGGTGTTACAGAAGGCTGTTGAGGATATCATATACTGAAAGGCGTACAAATGAATGGGTGTTAGAAAAGATCAGCAGAACTTCAAGGCTTCTTAAGGATATTGACAGAAGAAAGTTAAAATATTTTGGACACATAGAAAGGATTAAAGGGGGACTTCTCAGAACAGTAATAGAAGGCAAAGTTCCTGGAAAAAAGGTAGGGGTAGACCATCAATGAGATGGATGGATGGCCTGTGTGGAGTGACTGATATTCAGAGAGTTGAGGCCGCCAGAAAAACAAACAACAGGACTACATGGCGAGGCCTGGCGTGGAACATCATTGAGCATCGGAGTGACCATACGGCATTTGTAGATGCCCAGTGAAGATAGTGAATATATGTCTAGAAAGATACAGAAAACTACTATATTATAACCGAGTTAAAATATGTTTATCATGTGATATCATCGATGATCTCGTTCAGATTGTAAGAACATTTTGATGTAGTACTATCTGTTATTATACAAAACAGTGTTGTATGATAATATGTAGGAAATCATTAACTGTCCATGAATTATCCTAAATGCCGAAAACCCAAAACATAGAAAAGTATACGCCAACAGGAAAGATCAAAGCACTTACGCACACACACCAATTATTGTTAATGACTAAAGTATGGCGTTGGCGTTTCCCACGGAAAGTTAATACTTTAATTGATACTGAAAATTAAATACGCAGAAGAAAGTAGAGAAATCTAAGAAATATATAAAAATAGTATTGCAGATGGACTTCTTTAAGAGATCGCAGAATGAAATATTGAGTACAAACAAAATGGGAATGGTAGAGATACAAACAAGGGGAAGGAAATCTAAATAAAATGCAAGACAGTTGCTTAGAACAGCTTTCACTGGTGAGAGCTATTTGGTTTTTCCATGCGGTAAGGCAAACAACTACAGCTACGACAGCATATTGCAGATGACCTGAATGCTTTTTGCATTATAAATGAGTGATTTTAGCTTGGATGCATTTCTGATTATTCTGTGTTTACTCCTTCATTCAATGATAAAAATTAGTGGGAAGTTCTTGATTATGAAAGTTTCAAGATATTTGAGAAACCTCCACTAAATTTAGAAAATTATTTTAATTGGCTAATGGTTTGTGCGATTGTTTTAAATTATGGCCAAAACTAGTGAGTATGAGGCTGCTGTGTTATGCCTCTTAACTGTGCATGCTCTTCTGAGAAATAAAAAACTCAAGTTTCCGAAAGGAAATATCTGTTTCTGTTGAAAAGGGTCTTGGAAAGGTTTCAAATTCCGAACTTACCAACTAAAGGACAAATTACAGTATCATATGGATGTTCATGCGTGTGGAAACCAAGTACGTTTTGTTATTATGTGGGAGTCAAGATATTTAGGGAATATTTTTTTTGTTGTTTATTTCATTTGAAATAAAATGGAAGGATACCGATAATAAACTCAAGTAACTCTTGAAAAAAAAATATGGAAAGCGAAAATGGGCCATGTCCTGAGACTACTTGGCCAGTGATTCGATTGACGCTTCCTATATAAATGGAGACACTCGAAAAGTGAGTCTTCGTAGAAGGAATGATCAGAGAAGTACATTGATAGTGATGCTTTCGCGCCTAATTGAAATATTTTTCTTACCTATTATACACAATTTTAATAGAAAACAGTTTGTATTTGTAATCGTCATTTTTATACAAGACCAGGCGCGTTCTATAAACATAAAAGACCCAATTCATAACAAAATTTGTGAAGACAATCAACTTGATTGAAGAAAACAAATATACTTTTAGAATTACTACTACTATATTGTGATAAGTAATTCGATATCTTTAAAATAGTGTTTATATTTTATTTGTTGAACTATTATTAATTATTAGAAGCATGGTTTTCAATTGGACGCACTTTGACACAAATGATGTCACTCTGGGACTAGTCATTACGGATATCAGAGATTAATGACCATTAGGGGAGATGAAAAAATATAATTTTAATACAAAGTGCAGTAGTAACTGCAGTAAGCTTCCGGGAGAGCACCAAAATGGAAACTAAAATGCCACTAGAGGGATGTTTATTTATTTAGGGGATAAAAGCTTCCTTCTTTCATTACAGGCTTCATATATTATGTAGTGACATAGATTCCACGGAAGTATGTTACTGGTTGATGAATATTTTTCTGTCGGTGATCATTTCGTACACAATTTGCTAAGTTCATACAGGTAAGTTTTCTTTGTTAAAGTAGTGCAATATTTGACTTTTACAGCAACATCAATCATTCAATTTATGATTCATTTGTGCTAAATAAAATCAATAATGAAATAATAATACAAGTAATGTTGAATTTTAAACTGCTTAAGGTTTTCGATACTTCGGTTACTCTATAAAAATCTTCTCTTCATTTCAAAAGGGCATCATTTCACAATGACGCCACTGAAAGAATACATAATCGATATATTGAAGACATCGTTGATAACTGGTATCTCTGAAATCGTTTCGACTGAGAATGGGTTGAGGAAAGGAATAAAAATTTGTGTACTGATTGCATGCACCGTGGGATTCGGCTATCAAGTTCACGAATTCCTGAAGTTATATCTTCAATATTCCTGCTATGAGGTCAGAAGAGAGAAAATTTTAGACAGTTTGGAGCTTCCGGCTCTCACTTTGTGCCATAATGTCCCGTAAGTAACTTTCGTTTTTTAATTATTTTTATTTTTATTTTATACTGTGCTATAACGCACACTTGAGTTTACGCATTTTTTTTCTGCTGCCATTTTCACAGATATTTTCACATCCCGTACTAATATTCTCTTACATAATTCATTTGTATCCTGTTTATTAGACGCGGCCTATTATAACTGAAAATTATCCGAATTTCAATCTTCTGTTTTGACACTCATGCAACATTTTTGATTGATTTAGCTTAGTAAAGATTATTTCGATACCAAATTAAGAATAAAATAATTAAAATATAGTTTTTTTCTTTTCTTTTTTACTGTCCTACCAGGAAACGTCTGTTTATTGTTCAAATTAGAACTAAATTTATAAATTCAGTCTTCAACCGCGTCATTCATTATTATTGTAGATATATGCAGTTATATTATTTAATCCAAAATTGCTTGGCAAAAATAGTGACATTTATACTAATCGAATGCGAACTTTTAATGAAAACAAAGATTTAACTTACATTTAGTAAAATTCTTTCAAGTACTTTCTCCATAAAATATGATTGAATTATATAAATAAACGAAGTGAAAAATGAAAGTAGGCAATGAACATAAAGCAATGTTAATATATTTGATCGAGAGTATTTTACTTGGAGACAGAAACGTATCTTTTTGTAAATAATGGCAAACATAATACTGTATCTCAGCGAAGAGGTCTTCAGGTGTGCCACGAGATTTGTGGAAAAAATTAATTGAAAGAAACAGTGTCGTAATTTGCGCATTTCTTTATTAGTGTCTGGTCTTCCATCCGTACCTGAAGCTCTCTTATTTATATTTTACGAAACTTGATGAATCGGTTTAAAATTGTGTGTTAATTAGCTTTAATATTTTGAGAAGTGTGTTCGCAAACAACTTCATTTAATTCTCTTATTTTTAAGGTAACTGGTAAGAGTTCTTTTATTGTTTTTTTTTTCATTCAGTAAATTTTATTCCACAGTATTCCTTTAACATGAATACATTCGATGACAATGAAGAAAGTGAAGCTAGTATGTCGAAAGAAAAGAAAAAAAAGAAGAAAGTGAACCTAGTTTTGCCCGGCACATCAGTAGCTGATACCATATTTAGTACAGGTTCTTCTAAAACTAAATTAAAACCGAACGTTCGCTATTACGACGAAAATTATTTGTCATTTGGCTTTATTTCCACTCACGAAGATCCGCCAAGTCCTACATGCGTAGTTTGTGGCGAAAAATTAGCAAACAACGTTTTGGTTCCAAGTAAATTAAAAATACATTTACAATCTAAACGTTCTCACTTGAGCGAAAAACCGGCTGAATATTTTAAAAGACTTGTGCCGGATAAAACTATTCAAGCAAAAAGATGGAATTTGTAACTGTAAATTTGTAACTGTGTCCGAAAAAAACCCAAGAAGCCAATTACTGCAATCACAGAAATTGTTGCTGAAAAAAATGAAATCTCACACAATTGCAGAATCTGTAATTCTGCCGCATGCTGTAAAATTGTTAATATCATATTTGGCGAGGAATATGAAAAGGAAATTTTAAAAATTCCTATGTCAGATAACACCATTTATCGACGTATTCAGGATTTGGCTAAAGATGTTGAGTTGCAAGTGGTATCTTACATTAAAGAAGCAGATATGTTTGCTATTCAGTTGGACGAATCAACTGATGTAACTGATAAAGCTCAACTTCTAGCCTTCGTTAGATTTATTTATAAGGAAGATATTATAGAATAGTTTTTATTTTGTCGACCACTCCCGGAAACAACGAAGGGCCAAGATATTTTTGATGGTGTTGATAATTACTTTAATTGCCATAACTTGTCTTGGGATTCTTGTATCAGTATTTGCATGGTGTGCCTGCTCGATGTCAGGAAATGTAAAAGAATATTTTACTCTGACTCAAAACAACTATCAAAAATTGGCAATTATATAAAAGCAAGGCCGTTACAATAGAGACTGTTTGCAGCACTATGCTCCTCATTGGAAGCTTCTTACACGCAGTTTTAATACATACAGAAGTGCGATGGTTATCTCGTGAACGAGTTTTATGAACATTTTATGAACTAAAAGAGGAAATGTTTTTTGAAAACTCAGCAATCTGGGTTATCAGATTTTCTTAACGACGAGCTTTGGTGCAGTAAGGTTGCATTTCTTGCTGATTTATTTCAATCTTTAAATACACTTAATAAACGTATGCAGAGACTGTGAAAACATTCTTACTTCCCTGACGAAATTAACGCATTCAAGGAAAAACTAATGCTTTGGGAAGAAAGAATCAGAAAAGAAAATGCAGTAAATATGTTTGAATTAACGAAAAAGTACAAACTGAATGAAAATCTAATAGATCTAAGTTTCAAACCTTAAGATTACTAAATACAAATATTGAAACATATTTTCCCTCACTTGATATATCATCCTTCGATTAGATAAAGATCCGTTTGTCTTAAGCGCGTGTAAATTGGGAAATTAAAGATTACAGAAGAGGACGAATTAACAGATATAAGAAATAACAGAGGTGTTAAACTAAAACATTCAATGATAAATACTACTTCGTTTCGGTTATTTTATAAAAGCAACAGAAGTACTTCTTCCATTCTCCACTTCATATTTGTGCAAATCAAGCTTTTCCGCAATGAATATTATTAAGAACAAAAATTGATCGCGGCTGGAAGCCTTGGAAGATGGTTTAAGAGTATGCCTATTGAAAATTCGACCTGGCACAAAAGACATTCTGAAACAACATCAGGCTCACTCATATATCTCATTAAAATTAACTGCAAGTATGTATATTATTTAATACATTTACTATTCATTTCAAAAAATCAATAAAAATTGAAAAAAATAATTTTGAGTATTGTTTTTCTTACTCAAAATGTCAAAAAATATAGTTTAAATATTTTGTAGCAAAAAGGATAAGTAATTACTATTATTAATATCTTGTGTGTGTAAATCAATCAAAATTATGACTATTTTTTGCCAGATCGTCAAAAAAATTAAAAGAATATATTTTTAGTGTGCTGCAGAATTTTAGTAATTAGTCTAGGTGTGCCATATTATGAAAAAGGTTGAAAATCACTACAATATCTGCGATTATCTAATCAGGCCCTCTAGTGGAGTGCTTCGTCTGTTATATTTAAAAGATCGAAATTAGGAAAAGAAAAGTATACGTCAAGCAAGCAAGCCCCCCCCCCCCCCCCAAAAAGCGAGTTTAACGTCAAACATTGCTGTAGCACATCTCACATAAGCGATAGAACACTTAGATTATATAACATAATAAAATATATATAACTATATAAAACGATGTCAAAAATGGAAAATAGATCACTCAGTTAGTGAGAAAATAGGTTTCGAATCTCGTGTTACATGCATCGATTTGAATGTAGTATGTGCGGTTCTCCTGCTAGTTTTCCTGTTTTGTTGAAGATAAATCGTAAAAACTTAGGGGTATCATCCGCGACACCGAAAAACCGACCAGAAAGAACACATGGAGTCAAGAGTTATAACACAATGACTTATAGCCGTTATGGCTTCGGCCCTCACTACAATAACATTGGCAGTGAGATTGATTTGGTACAGTGCTCCACTTTTCTCCCACACATAAAGAGGTTAAATACTTTGTAATTTCTGCAACTCAATCTCACGGTAGAAGGTTGACAATGAAAAAATCATCCAACGTTCATTCATTCATTCATTCATCAATGGGAAGTGCAGGCTACAACCTTTTATTCCTAAATTTTCTTCCGAATCTTGAAGCCTTCAATGTCCATCTCTAGTTAGCAGAGGGTGGGTCTATTTCCAAAGCGTTGCAGATGTCTCCGTGCTCCTAATTCCAATTATATTGACGGAGTGCACAATGTGTATTCTTCGGTAGATGGGTTTCGGTATTGAAATCGGCATTTTCCCCTCAAAGGAACTCTACACCAAGATCGAATAATACAGCCATCGGCTAAAAAAGGGGTTTTCATCTTGCAAATCATGAAAGACAACCAGAAAATGCATCAAATAATAAATATAATATACATATAATGGCCTTAATTATAATCGAAGAAATTACAATTCTCAGAATAAGTTAGTACCTGATGATAATTGTAATTGATGATGATCCATCAACAGGATCATCATCAATTATAAATATACGATCTACTCTTGCATACGGCATATTTATTTAGTTAATGTTAAATAATCACTCATATTTAATCCTAGCCGATTACCGGTACTAACTTATTCTGAGAATTTCTCAGACCACAAGTTTATTTACAACCTTTCTTGGATAAGTTTACTATAAAATTACTATAAAAGGCATTAAGTAATAATACAAAGTAGAAGAATAAAAAGATAATTAATATTTCTGCAATCATTACTATGATTATTATTATAGAAAAATATATACGAAAATACTCGATAAATGTCTCTGTTAATCTTATAAAATTTTAACTTATATTTTTCAAATGAAAATACGAGTCATTTTTCCTGCTATACATTTATAATAACTTGAAAAGCAACCTACAGAATTGACACACTTCAACTCCAGAACTGAATCCATCATCAAAATTCATTGGTTGATTCTTCTTCTTTTTCAGAGTTTCAAACAAACTATACTGTGAAAACTACCCAGAGCGATGTAAGAGTGGCAGAGAAATTTGTGCTGCTGTAAAGAAGTTTTGTGATGAAGAATTTGCAGACGACATAGTAAGTAACCTTCCGATTTATGCATTTTGTATAAATAAGGATATTAATGTCTAAAGATACTACCTGGTTTGATTTCATCACTTAATTTGCTCTCATCGCTAGTATTAAACAAATTCGCTCATTAATTGTTTTGTTTTGTTATTTTCCAGAAATCAATAAAAATGTTAAAAAGAAAGAAAAAATTAGCTTCATCATCATCATCAAATTCCTGCCATGTACCCTCAAGGGGTGTACAGGATATGACAGTACCACATGAAAAAATTACATCATTACTAACTTCCTATCTACAATTTTCCTCCAAATCAGTCTGTTACTTGTCAAGATTCCAACATTATCAGATCTTATATTTCTATCGTCTAAGGCACTTTGTACCGTATCAATCCATCTATATCTTGGTCTTCCTCTGGGTCGTTTTCCTGCCAACCTGGCAGAGAACACTTGTTTTGCTAATCTTTCCTCTCCCATTCTATTTAAGTGACCATACCAACTGAGATTAGCTCTGCTAACGCATTCCTGGATGCTGCCAATGTCAAGTTCTTTCCTAATATCCTCATTTTTAATATGATATTGCCATTGATGCCATCTGTTCACGCCTCTAATCTTTCTCAGGACTCTCATATCTGTGGTCTCTAGTCTTTGGTCAAGTGTTTTACTTCAGACTCAGCTCTCAGATCCATAAGTTAAAACTGGTTTGAACACTGTCTTGTATACAGCTAATTTAGCGTTCCGACTAATTTCTCTCTTATTCCATATGAATTTATTCAATTGACTTCCCACCATACCAGCTTTGCTGATTCTGTTGTTTATTTCTATATTTAATTTACCATCTTCAGTAAAAATCGTGCCTAAGTAGCTGAAATGTTTCACTTGTTCCACAGGTTCTCCATTCACAACACAGTTGTTATTTTCAATGATTCTTCCTATTTTCATTGTCTTTGTCTTTTTATTGCTGACCTTCATACCATATCTATTACAACAGATATTCAATTTAGTCAGAGAATCTTAGAGACTTGTAGCGGATTTATTTAGAAGTATAATATCATCCGCATACAGCAAAGAGCTGACATTAACAGCTCCAATTTTGATATCAGGTTTAATACCACTTTCCTTCATAATGTGATCCATATAGATAATGAATAACAGGGGATAATGTACATCCTTGTCTCACACCAGATTTAACATTAAACCATCTTCCTGTACTTCCTTCAATTCTAATACAACTCAAATAAAGACTAAGTATTGCTTGATATAATGCCCCATTGACACCATATAACTGCAGCATATTGAATAGCTTCTCTCTTGGGACCTTGTCATATGCCTTTTCCAAATCGACAAAACTTAAATACAGATCTTTGTTATATTAACATGCTTTCTCGACTATTTGTCATAAAGTGAAGATCTGATCCTGACAGCCTCTATTTGACCTGAATCCAGCTTGTTCTTCACCAAGCTTTTCTTCCACAATTCTTCCTAACCGTTTCTCAAGTATACTTGCATAGATCTTGCCAGGAACACTCAGTAGGGAAATACCTCTGTAATTCTCACATTCAGTTTTATTTCCCTTTTTATATATGGATACTATGAGAGCTCTACTCCAATCATCGGGAATTCGTCCCTCTGTCCAGGCTTTCTGAACTATCCAGTGCAGCCACTGTAAGACTTCTATACCACCATACTTCAGCATTTCTGGTCGAATATCATCTACTCCGGCTGCCTTTCCACATTTCAAGCCTTTGATAGCTTTTTCTACTTCAAGTATGGATATGTATTCCTGACTGCATGCCTGGTCAGTGTTTTTTATCACTGTGCTGTCATCACTGCTTGTTTCATTTAGCAGGTTTTCAAAGTAATTACTCCATACTTCAAGGATATCTTTTTCTCCTGTTTTCATGTCACCTTTGTCATCTCTAACTCCTTTTACAGCACTCTTTCCTCCATTCCTAAGCTTTTTCAACAACCTCCAGAATATTTTGCCACCTTCTTGATATTTATTTTCTATATTCTTGCCAAAGTCCTCCCATTACTTTTGTTTAGCTAGTTTTACACACTGTTTAGCTTTCTTACATTTGTCTCTGTATTCTGTAAGAGTAAAAGCTGACTTATTTGCCAGGAACTTTTGATATGCTTTCTTCTTTTCCTTCACTGCCTCTTTAACTTCCTGTGTCCACCAGGGAGTTCTGATTTTTCTATCCTTGCACACAACCTCACCACATGCCTCTCTGGCAGAATCAATCAATGTTTTCTTCAGAGTTTGCCACTGAATCTCCAAGGTTTGATTCCTGTTCTCAAACTCTTTCATTTTTTCTTCAATAATCTTTGTGTATTTTAGTCTGCAGTTCACATCTGAGAGCTGCTCAACTTTTATTCGCTTTAAAACTTTCTTACATGTTATTCTTTTCAATATTGAATTCAATTTTATCCTGCTCAAGACTAAATAGTGATCACTTCCAATTTCAAATCCTCTGTACACTCTGGTGTCCTGCACCATGGAGAAAACATCACTATCAACAATAACATATTCAATGAGACTTTTCTTATTCCTAGCCTCTTCTCTCCATGTGAATTTGTGCACATTTTTATGTTGGAACATGGTGTTAGTAATAACCAGTCCATGTCCTGAGCAGACATCCAACAGATATTTGCCATTATTATTAGCTTTGCTCTTTCTCCAAATTTTCCCGAAATATTTTTGTATGTCTCACAATCATTTCCTAGTCTGCTATTTAGATCCCCAACAAGGACCAACTTTTCCTTTTTCATTGTGTCAGTTGCTTTTTCTAAAGCTTCAAAAAATTCCTCCACTTCTTCCTTAGTAGAACCTTCTGTGGGACGATAGGCACAAATAAGTCTCATTGTCCAGTTCCCCCATGCTCATATTTGTCCACATTACTCTACTTGAGACTGACTGCCATTCAAGAAGATTAGCCTCGTATTTTGTGTTGAATACTATTGCTACTCCTTCTTTTCCTTGATTGTCATTGCCTGAATATAACATTTTGTATTTATTGCTCAGAAAGATCTCACCAGTTTTGGTCTTTTTTGTTTCAGTCACCCCTGTTATGTCGATCTGGTACTTATCTAATTCCTCAGCTAGCTCCATTTCTTTGCCATTCAGGCTTCTTACATTGATAGTACCGATCTTTAACTCTGGTGATGTTGAGTTGGGGTGTGTTTTCAGATTTGTTCCAGTAGCTGACTTTTCGCTGTTCGCCCTGGTTCCCTGGCGAAAACAACGGGGGCCTTGTTTAACCGGGCGACGCCCCAGCCGGCATGAAATTTTGTCATGTTGTACCATCATTTTTTTTTATTTTGGCTTAACCAATAAGAAAACAATTTGGTCGGCTAAATTCCAAATTGCCAGCCCATCCTCGTTCGTTCAGTATCAAAGCAGATACCCAACAGGGTGCACCACGAGAAGGTGAGTATTGGACATTAGGTCAGAAGCCCCGGTCGGTTCTCCGCATTCCTTTAAAGGCTATGTGGAGGTCTCCTCTCAGTTATACAGCTTTGACCCTTAAGCACCCCAAAAAAAACTAGCTTCAAATATATTAAAATAAAATAGAAGAAATTCTCTAACCCTTATGATTCCTCTTACGCCATGTAATATATATTTGTTATGTTATCTACTGACCGGCTATTATATGCTTTTAGAATATTCGAGGGCTAGGGGTGAATGTTTCATATTTTTCCCCCCGTCTTATGCAGTGGAAGCCTAGCTTCCCTGGAGATAGTCTTACAAAAATTCTATGTAGGCTCTGTAGTTTCCCGGAAAAATAAGAACCGACTTTTCACCACTGACAGAGACAGTGATGGAAGTCTGCTAGTGGCGATATACGGACCAACAAAGATCTCTCTACAGCTCAGGAGGAGTTTTATTGATGCCAGAATGTCAGAATCCTTCCATCAGAATCAGAATCCTTCAAACAGGTGGCCAACTCAAGTGCTACAATAAGAACTCTCAAACTATCATTGATCTATCATGGGACTTTGTTAGATCAGGTGACCACAAGCCGGTTAATTACAGATAGGAGAAATATTTTGATTTATTCAGGATCACAACGAGGAACAGAATAGCAGAATTTTTTTTTATTCATTAAACTGTCAAAACATATGCGATGGTTTTTAAACCTATAAATAGCAGAGTAGTTCTTGTCAAATTTAAAGGAAAACTAACACATATATAAATAATAAAGATCTATCCATCTACATTGTTATATGATGAAGAGTGTGTTAATGCTTTCTATGGACAAATTAACTCAATGATAAAACAAATTACAAATAAAGACTACAGGTTTCACTTGATTAACGCGGTTAATTAATCCCTCGATGTTACCGCGTATATCAAAATCGCGTTAATCAAGTCTAATAATCAATGGTAAAAATTACAATTCGTCCATGATCGATTACTGTATTAATAATTCGTTTTATATGGTACTCTTTTAGAAAAGATAAAAAATGAATGCGAAGTAAACGTTTAATAAATACTTTGTACCTACATTATTTACTGCAATAATTTTATCCAAAGAATATATCAAAAGTCGTTTGAACAGTTTTAGTTTTTTTCTTATCGGCATAAATTTTACGATAACAAGCAAAATGACTCTCCAGACCTCGGCAAACAAGCAATGAAACATAAAGAAAAAACACTGCAAGTATAATACATGATGGTAGTACAAATTAAGTGGATATTGAATCCAACATTATTTGATAGCCGAATATAGAAACTACAAGAGTTTCCTGCCGAATATATAGAAACTAAAAGTTTCGGCAGATGCAAGCATAAGCAACTTTATGGGCAACTCGTAATAAAGGTGGGTTAAGCTCCAAATCACTTTCCTTAGTATTTTCCATAATGTAAAGCACATCTTCTAGAGGACATATATGATAAATAAGCCTTTGGATCTCTATTTCAGTACTACACGATGGTTTATTTATTTTCAGTTACAATCTAGAAATTATTAAACAAAGAATAAAAAAAAAAACTAAACTATACTATACTGACATCAGAGGTCGCGGAATCTCTCAAATAACATTTACTGTCAAACATCATAAACCTTTACATAACATGTGTTATACCAAACTGAAAGCAAAAATCAGTTCGGAATATCACTCGTAACATATGAATGCACAGCTACTCATGACCTCCGAGCTATACACTGCATTGTGTAAGAATATTTCTATTAAACATTTTGCATGTATCTATCAGATCAGCTGCGAGCTCCACAGGGTTAAAGGAGCGTTAATCAAAAATCTACTGCGTATATCAAGGGATTGTCGCAATTAATTTCGCCGCGTTAATCAAATCCCGCGTTAAGCAAGGGATACCTGTATTTCATTGTGCAAGGAGATTGAAGTACATACCACAAGGAAGTTTTCCCCCATTGTGGTGTATTTGGCTTTAGTGAAATCAATGATAGAGAATACAAAAATATTGATTTTGCCATTCAAAATAATTTTACAATTATTAATAATTTATATTAATAAGCCACGAAGAAAATGGGCTTCGCTTAATGGATCTGCCCACAATGTAACTGATTATATACATGTTCGGACAATTCATAAGACATCAGTTAACCTTCCTAAGACTACATATCTCTCAGGAGCAGTGACCACAACATGGTTATTGTTACCTTGAATCAAAATTAAAACAAATAAAAGATAACCAAAAACATAGGAGAAGAAATAAAGTTAAAGAAGAATCATCTCATATCAGAGAACAATTTAAATCCCACATTAATTCCTTGAATGTCTTCCTAGAAGAATTCAGAAGTATTGCAAATGAATACAAATATTTTCCAGAGCAATTTTAGAAGCAACTGACACCATGGTAGGAAAATCTCATAGGATAATCAAATCCTGGATTACAAAAGAATTTTACAAAAGAACTATGTGATCAAAGGAGAACCTTAAAATTCGGTATCAACAAGGATGACGATAGCAAGGAAAAATATGAAGAACTAAACAAAATAAAAAGAAATAAAATGAAAACAGCTCAAACCAACTGGATTCTGAATGAATGCGGAAAGGCTGAAGAGGAGCTAAAGAAACCACTCTAGAAGTGCTTTCCAAATGATCAGTAAATTAACGAAATCTTCGCCAACTAATTGGTCAATTGAGGATCAAAATGACAAATGACAGGCTGTTCACTAAAAAGGATGAAATCTTGCAGCATTGTCATGATTACTCAGTTATCGTCTTCTCAGAAGACAGTAGTCTTAATAATCAGAACCTCGAAGATATAATATGGATGACATTGGAGGTAGGAACCATCTTTATTTTAAGATAAGCAGAAACAGCAACTGATTCATTGAAGATGAGAAAATCACCACGATAGATGAGAATAACTTCAGAACTACTGAAAGCAGGTGGAGAAACTGTGATAGATAATCTGCTGAAAATTTGTCAAGATCTATGGAACAATGAATCATGGTCTAAAGATTGGTGTACATCTGTTCTGATTCCTACTCCTTACAAAAGAAATAATACAAATTTAACGATTATAAAACTACCAGTTTAATCAGCAAAATCCAAGCAAACCATTCCTATAAATCTTACTCTCCAGGATGAGAGGAAAGTAGAAAGTAGACGTTCACAGAACAAAGCGGGATTTCATAAAAACAAGAGTACAATAGATCATTTATTTGCATCTCATTGGAGAACACATATATTGAACATAATAAAAAATACTATATCAAACAAAATAGTGCGTCTAATAAATCTCCTTACCGTTCCTGAGAAATTTTAATGGAAATCAGTGGCAACTATTGCAAGACTTTCAAAATTTTGCCAATGCTTTTTAACTTATATTTGGAATATATAGAAAATTTAGCCTTGGAAAACAGTGGGACTGGAATTACATTTGGTGGCAAAAAAAATCAGTAACTCAGATTCGTCGATGACATTGACCTAATTAGCAGAGAACGAACATCATTTACAAGAATTAACAGACAGCGTTTCTAAGGCACTTGGTGATTATGGATTAAAGATCAGCATTCAACAATTCAATTTGACTTCTGGTGAAAAGAACACCGAAGGAGACCTAGAATAGCTTGGATATGTAATATTAAGAAATGGACTGATTCTTCGTTCTCTACTTTGATAAGAAGATCCAAAGACAGAAACACCTGGAGAGAGAATGTGATAGCCCTAACACACTCATAGAATGTGTTAGGGCTATCACCTTTATAGTACCGCAACGGTCCACATAGACTATGGGAAGAGAAGAGTAGCATCCAGTCTTCACACTTAGCTGTCTTGATAGCAGGCTTAAGGTTATAAATGATTTCGTAGGCATCCAGGTAAGACAGTACCGCAGACAACGGCGACCATTTTGTGGTTCCTAATCTGGACATATTATTATCTGAACTAGTCTGTATCCTACTTGCTAAACATTTTTATAAGCAGCATTATTTTATGTTGACCCCCACCGACGAAAGGTTGTAATCTTATTGTATATTAGTACCGTGGGTGGGTTCAGTGTTATATAATCCGGAAACTGATCTACAGACTAAACATAACCTTTCCAGGAATTCAGTAAGCAGGACGGAGATCTCACTATTGGTGAGGAAAATCATTTGCTGTTTACTGACATTCACAAACAACCAAACACAGATTCGAAACTTCTGTCTGTAGGTTGTAGATCGAAATAGAATTTAGATATACTTTTCAAACAGACCTGCTAGATAATTAAAAGAGGTCGCTAGTGAAGAGAGTAATGTAGAAGATGAACCCAGGAGTAGATATATGAGTTGTCTATGAACCACATTGTCTCGTTTAATAGGTCAATAGTTACTGATGCATTGAACGTATTCGTCTTATACGTCTTTATACGTCTGTGGCTGATTTCGGCTGTATTTAGTCAGTCGAAGTTTTTTTTTTATTATTGTTTTAATGTACTACTTTCATAGAGTCCGTTCTGCTTTATCAAGCTTTCTTGAACAGCTTTCTCATATTTTCCACCAATCACTGGAATTAAAAAATTTCTGAAACAGTAAATACTGCTAAGATGCATAACGTCCCTAGTTGGATGATACACAATCGAAAACTCCACATTCAGAATGACTTTAATTGTCGAATGAAATGATACCAATTTCTTATTGGAGATTAACAGTGTTTGTTTGTTGTATTTCATTTCCAAGGCAGAGTTCCGGTTTCTTTTGCTTCATCATTTCAGACAACTCAGTCCCTCTCTATCATTAATCAGTACAGTTATAAATAAATACAATAACACCAAGGATAAAAAAAAAACATAAAAAAATAATACCAAAATTATGAAAACAGCAGCAATGCAAATAAAAAACTTAATTTACAAGAGGTAGATAGATACAAAAGCACATCAACTTCATGAATGTTTGTGACCTTAAAGAAAATATGTATCACAAGTTCCAGAAATCTAAACATGTCGTGTTATATATATATATATCAGTATCTCAACTGGGCAGTCATAAGAATTACTATCAAACGCCACTTTTCTAACTATGTTCTGTAGGATTTCATTGGTGAAAAGACGATGTCCATGCATTCATAACACCTGAAGTACCTCATGTAGATGATCAGAGAATACCATACCAGCATTTCGGTATTGATCTATTCTGGTCAAGATTTTCTTGCTGCATTCAGCTACTTTTATTGGACATATTATTGCTTTCAGTATGCTAATATATTATCCAACTTCTTTCAATACTTATCTCCGAAGATTGGTATTCTTCAATTCAAATGAGTTAACTTCCATGAGAAGTTTGGGGTCCACAACATTGTAGTACTAAAATTAGAGGAAACTATTTTGAAGCGTCTCCTCCAATTTCACTGATTAATTCGAAATAAACACGTTCGTCAATGACTTGGCACAAATTTCTTATCGTTCCACCTAAATACGAAATAATCCTCACCACCCTCCAGTCGTCCTACCTATTTCGTAGTACAATATCAAACCATGACTTCAACCAAATTTCTCCATAGAAAATAAACGGAACGTTCTTCCATTAGTCACTTTCACTCTCCTGTATAACGACAATATGTTGGTGCCAAAGTGGATGCCAAATTCGTCCGTTCGTCAAAAGAATTCCTGAAATAATTCTAGCTCGAATGAAGTCCTTCGTCCACAATTCCAATCCAAATTTCACCTCCATCTAAGCGTTGGTTCTGCAACAAGTGTTGGTAACCAGTGAGAGAGGAAAAAAACACATATCACAAGATATGATTTTTTTCTAGATAAAACCACCACTTAGACTGCATTGTAGCTCAAAGAACTGAAATAATAAAGGACGAAAAATGAATATCCACAAATATATCCAATTATTCAGTTACTACCAATATGGAATCTGCCATTTTCGGTCTATAGCTGATTTTGAGTTCAACATTACACATCACAATTTTCGAAAAACAAGTCATGGAGAGGTTTGACAAAAATCATTGTATCGTTTTACTTTTATCGTCAATTAGATCAGTGCCCATTCTCGTTCTTCACCATGTGTGGTTGTGGATATTTTCCCTCCCTCGTTTCACTATTCTCCGTTAATGTGGAGTACTCCCAAAGTATCGACACTCTTCCGTTAACACACAACTGATTTTACTTGCTGACTTCTAATCCTGTCGCATAGTTTCATTAATAACAGTGCACTCACGTGATTTTTTTTTTTTTCATTCGACATTTGACAAACCTAATAGTGTTCAACTGATCTAAGCTTCAACATCTTCCATAACCAATGTCTTAAACACTAATCTTGCCATTGTCCACTGGGGTGAAGATATCATTCGGTGTTACTGAAATACAATCCTCTCTTATTTTTAAGATAAAGAATGCGTTAACTTCCTCTCCTTTGATTATACTCACTGCTCTTAACAACATTAGATTTCACTTACTGGGCTAACATACACTAGTACCCTCTGCTGCATCACATGCTGCAAAACTTGGGTTATTTTTCTATATTAAGACACGACGTTCGAGAACCTCGGCAAATACGGTTGCACCCGATTTGGTCCTGATTTACTCTCACACACAGACCTACACTTTACCATGTAGGCATTTGAAACCGAAATCCTTACGGAACAGGTTGGTTACTCCTTATTCCAGGAGTGTCTTATGTCTCTAGATCTGTGTGTGTTCATGGGGCAGGTTTGCCTGTTCTGAAGGAAGAAAAACCCGAATTTATGGATGAAAAAAACCCACTAACACTGTAAGAGACCTACTAACTCACCTTTAGTCGAAAGAGACCAGATAAAGGTTCCTCACGTCACGGACGGGAATCGAACCCAGGTCTTTCCGACCAAAGTTGTTCGTCTTTACCGACTGAGCTACGGAGTCTCTCCGATTTGGTATAAATACCAAATAGGGTGCAAACATGCGACAATGCAGACACTTGGAATGGAATAACAGAAACTTCATAAAGTACTACACATTTTTTTCTCCAACAGAGGGGACCAACCTTTTTTTCTCCAACCACATCGACGTCAATATGGATAAAATACATCACTCCTCACACACTTCGTATCCATCATATATTTCAATTTAATATTAATTGTATTACAATTTTAATATGCACTTTGTATCCATTGGTAACTTTGACGAGTATACACGTCATGGCCGGTTGGGTGGTTAAAAGATGTTTTTCTTTCTTACACATTTATTCCGATTACCTACAGCTTCAAGCTTACTAAACCAACTCCAGCTAAGTCTGTTTCACTTCAAGTTGATGGCTACATGCTTATAATGTGTCCTCAAACACGACAATTCGGAATTCCTTTTTTTTACTTACCCACTTGTCTATACGTCGTAGGAGGCGATACAATACACTGCGTTTTGCAACTTGTCGTGTCTGGAGTTAGCATAAAACCAGAAGATTACTTGAAATTTTTTGAAGTATTTTCAAAGAACGAGTATTAATTTCACGTCCACGAAATCTTCATCTTCTCTTTGAAATCTATGCTGTTATATCAGTTTTTCTAGTCTCAATTTTCGTGACTGTTTTAGCTGCAGATAATTTTATTCCAAGCTTTCTTGAAAAAAAAAAACAAAACAAAGTCAATGCTTGAACCATGTTAATTCTAAATCACATAATTAAACATATTCTTCTAATCTGTTCCAATAACTTTCATTTTTTTTAAATTTAAAATGATTACAAATATAGTTCCTACCAGAAAAGCAATTATATGACAATTGATTGCATTTTATTTTCCTTGCAGTTTCCCATTTCGGAATTTGGAAATGGGGACTACGAAGACGTAAAAAAGTATGGACCAAGTCTAAGAGTAGGTTATCAAGTTTACCCATTGGAGGGTGATCCGCATGTTTTAAATAATATGAGGTATGTTGCAGACTTTTGATTTGATGGTTAAAATTAAATCGCAATCGCGCTAGCTCCCACGAAAGTAACAGTGTCAAATGTTCTACAGGAAATAAGAGCCACCAAATGCTTCGCGGATTACTGTCAAAATATGGCGCAATGACAGGTAAAATCCGAACGCTACGAGTCTCTATCACTAGGCCTGAATTCGCTCACATCAAGAGCTTTAGAAGACAGGCGCTGATGTACTTTGGCGACAACACAACCTAACATAATCAACACGGAAATAGATGGAGTGCCCTACACCTTTTATATTACTATCGCTGCTCAGTGCTTCTACCGCCACGTAGGTCATGTAAGGAAGTTATGCCCGTATATACCCAAAAATGAGAAACCGGCTACCAATACTACCAACCCTAACGGATCAAAAAACCGGAAGCAGCAAACATCCAACCCCCCTCCCCCAGAAAAAAAACAGCATTCCTAAGAAACAACAAAAGTCTCAAACAAAAAACTCTCAGTCAAATACCGAGGAAACAAAATCAAGTGGCACTGACGAAACCCGGCTTTCGGAAGAACTTTTGCCAATATAGATTAAAAGCTATCCTAGAAAAAAGGGAAAAGGAAATAACAAATAGACAACTAACCAACTCTAATAAAAATAAAAATAACGAAGAGGAGCAAGAAACAAAAGCGGAAAAACAGCCAAAGACGAACCAGCGCAGCTGCAACAGAGAATCTTTGCCTCCAAACATTCTGGAACTCCTCCCAACAACCTGTAGAGGGGGAATGAAGAGATCCAGCTTCTTGAGTCCTCAGATGATGAAGAGAAAACTGAAAATGCAGATCTTCATCACACTGAAGGCCCACTTACAAATGAACAGCTTCAGAGCTTTCTAAACCACCAAAACAATGTTGAATCCCAGTAGCAGTATAACTGTCCCTAAAGTAAGTGAGGATTACTCAGCCAAGCAAAATCGCGCATAAAAGCATAACATTGAGCACCTCAGACCTTCTCTCGCTAAAGGCTAGAGGATGTGACGCACCACTGCGAAATAGGCTCGTCCTGCAGCATATCCTTGCCCACCAGCTATAAATAATTATACTACAGGAAACTAACCTAATTAATTCCACCGGCAAAGCTTCAGATCAACACCTGAAGAGCTGGTCATATACCATGCACCAGCATCCTGTCATACAACTTCATGGATCATTAGTCAGCACTGGAATCCAAAAAAGCGCCATAAAATTAGAAATAATCGATACCTTTCCTGGGTGTGCAATATATGCACTCATTACAATTTAGACAGGATAGAAAATACATATTATTAATAAATACGTACCACAAGGCAAATTGCTTGCAGTGCAGGTACTAGAGTGCGTCCAAAACCACCTCAGCAAGGTCGATGACCACCTCATACTGGCAGGGGTCTACTGTACTCTGGATTCTGAAATGGATGGAAAACAATGTCAAGAACATCGACTCTTACTAGCTCAGCTTCTCCAGGATGTAATCAATAACGTACGAGCTGACTGATAATTTCAGACACTTCCACTCAAATGAGAAAGTGTTCTCCTGGAGGGCCAAAGATGGTCCTACCAGAATCCTATACCATGCACGGCTCGATAGATACTATACATCCATGCACAAAATAACCATTGTAAGGAGTGTGTAACATATCATCCATCTCATGCATCAGACCATGATTCCATCCTTCTTAGGATTTGCATTCCTATGCACACCGGACACAAAGGATGAACATGTTGGATATTTAATAATAGCCTACTACAGGATACAGAATATCTCAGTACTTCCAAAAACTATATCGCAACTCTCACCAGAGACATGCCGACTTCCCAGTCAATTTTCGAGTTGTGGTCACTCTTTAAGGCCAAAGTCAGGGTATTTACCCAAACGTATAGTCACCAGAGGAATTTGTAAACACATTCAGTCCTAAATAATCTGCAACAACAACAACAACAGCAACAGCAGCAGAAATTACATCATCCAGAATTTAAGCAATACTAGTCCCTAGAAAGTCACCATACGCTCACACTTAGAGTGCCCTGAAAGAGCAGCACTAATAAGAGCACGATGGAAACGCATTAACTTCGCAGATGCAGCCGCCAAGTATTTCTTCTCACTGGAAAAACACTAACAAGAGTGCACCACTAATCTGCTATAGTGGAACATTATAGAAATCATGACGAAATCCGTTTATATATTTTGCAGTACTACAAAAATTTATACCAAGATAATTCAACATTCATGGATGTCACTGATATAATTCTCTCCGATGTGAAAAGACTCATCAGCAATGCGGCATAAGACAGAACTCTCCATTACGCTACACGATTTGACAACTGCCTGCAGCTCCTTACCTAAAGATAAATCTCCTGGCATAGACGGGATCACCACTGAATTTTACCAGTCCTCTGGGAACAGCTTGGACCTACAGAGCATATGTCGACGGCAATACCAATGGCTTACCATCCAATATGACAACATCTGTCATTAAACCTCTTCTGAAGAAAGGAGGACGAAATTAGGAAACTGGAGACACATCTCCATCATAAACACAGACTGTAAAATTATATCAAAAGCCATTGCCAACAAACTTAAACCCGCTCTGAACGAAATAATAAATAGGCATCAGAGCTATTCCATCCCTGGACGATTTATCCACGAAACCTTATACCTCATAAGGGATCTCATAAGCATATCCAACAGCAGCAGTGAAACAATTGGTCTTGTAATACTAGACCAAGAAAAAGCTTTCAACCGCATTGAAAATCTATACCTATTCAACTTGAAAGCCTTCGGCTTTGGTTCAAGCATCATGCAATCTATTAAGATGCTATATGCTAAAGCACACTTTCGCAAGAAAATGAACAACAGACTCACCATATCTGTACCATACAGTAGAGATGATATTAAACAAGGCTGTCCACTTTACAGTCCTCTTTACGCAATTGCTATTGAGCCCTTTTTTGCGTAGAGTAAGCATGCTGCTTAGGGCATCCCGTCCTAAACTTTCTTATCAAGCCATAACCCTCACAGCATATGCTGGTAACATTACAGTTATAGCTTGCAAAGAAGAGGATATCTGTAACATATAAACAGCATACCAACAATACCAAGCAGCCTCAGGAGACAAAAATGCACATGAAACCGCAGGACTGTGGTGTGGCAAATGCCTCCATAAGAGGGAGAGCAATAATTGTTCCAAATAGCCAACAGCGTCCTCTGGCATACACTAAACATTCTCACGCAACCAGTGCAATTCATGAAACAAATACAGTCAACCATCTATCGATTCGTATGGAAAAAAACGAACTGGCTTTCCTAGCTATGCACTTCTCTCAAAGGATGACACTGACAACACGATAACAACATTCCGTACTCCCTTTCTTCTTAATATCCTTCAACATGAAATGACAGACACATGCACCACTGAATATATGTTCACGTCTGCCACTAGAGGTCTCTCTTTCTCCATAACCTTAATAATGGCAACAGCGCAAGTGCCAGTGATTCTAGTAAATTTCTACAAAGATGCCCTTCGAAGTTGGAAGAAGCTAAACCTCTAGCACACAGTGAAGACCCTTTCTGAAATCCTTATGGAACCCATCTTCCACAACACGATGGTAAGGCACCTCATCACTCAGAAAGAGATTTTATTTTCTCCATCGAGCTCGCGAGGCGTGAGGGACTTGGATGACGTTTTTTTTCCGGGCCTCATTTGGCGCGTTCCAAAATCGCTAGAAAACCTGAAATACGGGAATCAAGCTGAGCAGATACACACTGTAAAATTCGCTTTTCAAGTTGCTATGCCTGATAGCATAACAGAAGAGGGGCTTAGCCCTCCTTACTCAGAAGATTGGGTGACTACCTTTATGATAAAAAACAATAATGCATGGGGGAACTTTACACCCTGCAACATAAACAAAATGTACAGCACTCTAATATAACAGGCGAACCAAAGCACTATTGCACGGGGACCTACTATATCGCACGAGCCACTAAATCCGATGCCGATATTCAGTGGAGAATGTGGCACAATGCACTACCACTCCAACTATATTACGAAAATTTAACCTGGATGTTTCAGATAACTGCCTGTTCTGCTACCGATCAGGAAGAGTCCGGCATATATACTTAGTATGCTTAGTCAACACTATTAATCCGTTTGTCTCATGAAACGGCAGCCATAATGTGCGGTAGTCTTCATAGTGAAATAGTGCTTTGCTTCGACTGTTGTATTGGAGTGATGAATAATTTGTTTATGTTGCAGGGTGTAAGTTTCTGCGAAGCATTGTTGGTTTTTATCAGAAGAGGAGTATTTCAGTGTCGTCCATGCAGAGTCAAATAACCATTCGATCTGCAAATATCTCTTCATCACTGCGAAAGCGGTAATATAAACCTTCTATATTCAACAGACAAGCCCAGACAACACAGCAGTGTCAAAGTGAGAGGCGGCTGCCCATCTCCTTGCATCCTTCAAACAAAAGTTGAGAAGTCGAATCCTACATGAGCATCACCACCATAGGCAGAACAACACCTTAGATCTTTTCCACCAACACTGGAATCCACGGAATCAATTCCTGGCTGAGCAGGGCGACTGCATCATAGTCCACTTTCCAACATAGAAGTGACATCATCCTCCCCCTCCCAAAGAAAGGGGGAGAAATATTTTTTGTGCTTAACAGTGTGTATAACGATCATCTGTTACTTTCATATAAATATTGTCATATAGCAACTGCCAGTTCTTATATAGTATGATGTCAAAATAAGTGCTAATGGCATGAAAAATAGTAATTCACCTTTTATAACAACTGTTATTCCTCTGTAATATACCTCAACGAAGAATGAGCATGTAACATCTCTTCCTGACTGCAGAGAACCAAAACCGGTTAATCCTGTACATAAGATTGTTATCAATCTATATCCCCCCCCCTTCTCTTTAGAAACGCTTTTCGCATTTCCAGCATTGTAAGTGTTTATATATTGATTTTTTTTAATATATTGATTCCATACACGAGAGACAAAAAACGAACTATAGCACATCCGTGCGCTGTGCAGGTAAGGTTTGAGAAGGAAGAGAATTTGAGTTTCTCGAGTTCATTGCATTTATCATTTTATTGTCCTTGCAAACAACTTCCCGACATGCCTCCCTTCCTGAATAACTGTGGTCCTAAAAGAGTCTGTCAGGAACGAGATCGCTGTCTTCTGAGAAGCTTGTATGGACAAAGAAAACTTCCCTTGTGCAGAATTTGACCGATGCATTCAATGATGGTTGTTTCCGACCCATATCTCACCGACATATATGCAAGGAATTGAACGGGATCGGAATTGGAAGTCTATTGCATATCTATTCGGAAAACACCGATTTCTGCGAAGAACCGGAAAGTTCGTCTACAGTGGTGTCCGGAACCCAGAGACTGGACACCGGGAGGTTGTAAAAAGTTAACGAGCTAGACTACACCTTGTTGTGTACCGACGGTAGGCAGAGAGTTTCCGACGCCTCATGAAGCAGTGAACCCAGCTTCCCTTGTAAACACAAGTGAAGTTTATGCAGATGGTGTCATGGTTTGAAGCATGGTACGGAAAGAGTTCCCTGATATTGCTGGAAGGTTGGGTGTCTTCCAAGGAATATCTGAACATTGTTGCCGATTAAGTCCATTCTGCAATGTTGGAATTTTATCCATCAGGTGACGGTTGTTTCATAGACAACAATGTTACTGTCCATCGCTCAAGAATTTTTCAGCAGTGGTTCAGCGAACATGATAGCGGCTTCCATTTTCCTTGGCCACTACGAAGTCCAGATCTGAACCCCATTGATAATGTATGGGATATGTTAGATAAACAGATACGTGAATAAAGTCCTCTTCCGTCGAACCTCTGAGCCAGTTAAAGGGATGAGCGTCTGGTATGTTGTAGACATAGATGCAATCCAACACCTTATGGAATCTATGCCAAACTGCATATGTACTGTAATTTGGGCTAAAGGAAGTTCAACACGGTATTAAATAAGTTTCTAATTCAGTGACATATGAGTAGATGTGGGGAATATTTACTTTGAAGGATTGTTATATAAAACAAGATATCACAAGGGCATGTTTTAGCACTTTGCTCATATTTTATCACAATATTAAGGCCAACTTGAATAAAGGGAATGGATACACTATATTAATGTTGGATTTTGTTAAGGCATTTGATAAGATACCACACGAAAGGCTGTTGCATAAACTGGAGAATATGGGATTGGAATATAGACTCTTGACTTGGATCAGAGTATGGTCGACAGATAGATATAAAAAAGTGGTATATGGTGGATGTGAATCTACCATATTTAAGGTGACCAGTGGTGTACATCAGGGTTCAGTCCTTGGGCTATTTTTGTTCAGTCTCTGCATTAGTGATATTAGGAAGGGTCTAACATGAGATGTGCAATGGTTTACCTCAGATAGGCAGTGCAATCAGGAATTTTACTGATATCCAGCACTTACAAAATGATTTGAATAAGCTGGAAATTTGGGCAAACGAAAATGGCTGAAGTTTTATGTTAGTAAGTATAAATGATATACACTTTGGTGAGGAGATTTCTAGCAGCATATTATAATAGCCGGGTGTCCTACAAGAAATTGAGAAGGCTAGGGATCTTGGCATAATGGTGGATAGGAATTTGAAGTCAAAGGCCACATAACAAAAAATGCAAATACAACTCAGAGGATAATTGGGATTATAGCAAACAGGAGAAAGAGGGATGATATGATAGAGTTCTATCAACTTTTGAAAGGGTGTTACAGGACATCGTCTGATGAAATTTTTCGTTATATGAAAGGAGGGGAAAGAATCCGAGGCAGCAATGGTAATGAAGTTTGTTCGCAATCAAGAAAGGGATAAGAGCTAGATTTTTCTCGGACAGAACAATGAATGAGTGGAATAGTTTGCCTTTAGGGTAGTGAGTGCATCTAATGTGAATGAATTTAAGGGAATATTGAGTCAAGGACTCATCGAGAGAGGCAATAAATCATCCAAACCAGCTGCCATTCCTTCCCCTGTGAAAGCTTGTTTGGGTGATTTATAGCCTTTCTCGATGAATCCTTGACTCCCTGGAGGTATCAGATTAATAATAATAATAATAATAATAATAATTTAGGACTAGCAGAAGGAGTTTTCTCAATGGCTATCTCTACGATAGCCATTGAGAAAACTGTTTTTTCTCTCATAAGGTTTCTGCTTGGTCTCTGATGAGCATCAAAGCATCTAATGACAGCAGTAATAAGGTGATGATGCCGCCTCTTGTGCAAAGTCTTTGTCCTGTAAGTTGCGCAAACGAAGGAAACTCTATCATTGCAAACCTTTAAGACCGATGGCTTGTCTGGTATTCTTGCATCCTATAACTTTAGTGGGATGAAGTATACATGCTAACTGTATATGTGCTTGCTGGTTTGCTTTGCTTGTTTTTTTGAGATCAAAAATCTGGAATTTCCCAGACTAAAAGCATTTCCTTTTTCCAGCTGAGACCGACTGAACTAACTTACCTGCAATTGAAGGGATTTCAACATGTTGAAGAGTTTCTTTATTTGGATGAGGGAAAACTCATAAAGCCTTATCTTCCTACTCTCTTATTCAATATTCTTCTGTGTTTTCAACCTGTTGACAACAAAGATAGCAATGTACGTAAGTTCGGATTCGCAAGTGTACGTGTGAAATTCCTAAAAAACTAATTTTGTTGTAGATAACTTGCATAATATATTTTAGCCATGATTTTGTTTGAGAAAGAAAACTGAATCATTCAACGGAACTGATGAAATTTTTATTTCAATTTTTATTCATAATGAAATGATTTCTTAAGATTCATTTTCTTTTCTAGTGAATTCGTATATTACGATGCTTTGAGGTTTCCAAAAAAATGTACAACCCTCTTTTCCAAACGAAATTCTGCAACTAGAATGAATTCTGTGATGCTTAATTTAGGATTAGGTAATAAAAATTCTCGATATCATAGATTAGATAAACAATAGTGAGTGATATGGCAGCTTTTAATTGCATGTAACTTCCAAACCAAATATAAAACAAATCATCCTAATCCCATCTATAATTCTATAAAGTGGCGCGTCATATATCGTAGTGTGATGCATGCCACTCCTCTACAAACAATTTTTCTAAAATCTTTTTGTTAATAGAAATATTAAAGTGCTATGGTTAACACTTATGAAACCGAAAAATGCCCTGAAAAATTCAACATTACATTGATTTACCAACTCGTCTTGTAGTTGGTAAATCAAAAGGAATTCATTGCTACAACCTACTTTCATGTTATCAATACGTGTTCTATTTTCTGTTTTGTTTTGTTGTATTTTATGAGAAATAATTTGAATTTTAGTGTATCAGATAAGTATATATTAGGCGATTTATAATAGAATTTCCATCGTAATATTAGGATTGTATGTAAAATATAATGAAGGTTCATTATCATAAGAGATAATAGACAGAGGAGGGAGGAATAATGTATTGAAAACACGTGTAAGGCTGGATTTATGAGAGAGAGATTTAGGTGAGGTTTTAAACTGGTGGGGCGCAATAATATTATTCACTACTTTCCTTAGCCTGACCAGGAACTGTATTCTGAGTAGTGCGACTATTCGCGATCTTAGCTTGATTTTGTTGGAAGAAGCGTGGAAAAGGAGCTCCCTGTAGCGATAAAATGGATGTTAGTCCTGGAATTTGTCCTTATGGGATGGTAAAATACAAGAAATCAGTGGCAATAAAGTACACATCAGTCTCGATAAAGTAAAGGTGATCTCAAATCAAATATTATTTAATATCGAGTTTCTATTTTTCATCACTTTTCTTGAATATTGCAGAGTACAGTATTATTCGTGGTCGGAAAGTGAGTATAGTTAGCAACCTTAGTTGATTTGATGGCGCCTAAAGGGCAATCAGTATTTCATTTTGATCCTTATAATGGTGAAAGGTAATGCGACATAATGTCATTTTAGAAAAATGACGAAAAATTCTTTATTGGAAAGAGATAGCGAATGATTGTGACATTACCATATTTAAGCAATTAATTGAAGAATACGGATTCCTTGATTTTTAATGTTAATTTGATTAAATATTGTTAGAAATAAAAGGTAGCATAAAATCTTATCAGATGATTACCAAAGCTGAACTTAGCAAGAAATTTTTTGCGCATGTTCAGAAGCAATGGAAATTATGTAGAAAACTGAAGGTTACACTTAGGCAGATTGGATCAATAAGCATTGGTTATCGTTTAAAAATTGGTTATCGTTTAATTGGATCAATAAAAATTGGTTATCGTAAATGTGCAATTAAAATGCAAAATTTTTTAAGCAATCGATTGGTCCAAGTCCAACGAAATTTGCTAGTCCTTCAAAACAACAGACATTCACCGGTGTTCTCGAACCAACACCGTAAATAGCGTGATCTGGTGGACATTTCATTCACGAATATACACACATTGGTGTATACTCCTGGACATCATCCAACGAGTTAGCCGTTCAAACACTTCATGTGTGAACCATTGCAACATGGACTATATGTGATTTGCAATGAGTTGCCAACAGGCTACACCAATAATATGGTTAGTCAGTATGCAAAAGAGACTCGACTCTTGGCCAGCCCAATAACCCTCACCGCTAGCCTGAAGGATGGAAAATTATACAGGAGGGAAGAGATCTATCGATTTAAGTTATCTGTGACATGCACAGCCCCCCACGCGCGTTTTAGAGGAAGCTCATAGAGGAAGCCTTGAAGGAACGACTAGCACACGTTTTTTTCCCCACTCCGCTAGTAGCAATCATTCTTTGATTAGATTCCAGAAACCAGCTTTAAGAAGATTGTTAATAATACCAACCTCCACGTTTCAACCCAAAATGGGCAAGAGTGCAGCGTATCATCTTTTGTAATATTGTACCTTGTCGTCGATTGTGAAAACACCACATATTATACAGTATACAGTAAAGCAACGTGCAGTAGGACAACTCGACAGTCACAACCTCATTTGAAATGTCTAAAGTGACTTTTAGCGGTCTAGAAAAACATGATAACATCCTGCAAGGTGCATGATATCATGCATTTTCCTGAATTTTAGAATACTGTCTAGTTTTTGTAATAACATGCCAAGAAATGGCTTTTGTCCTTTATTAGAAATTGAATTCTAAGTAGAATATTATTATGTATTTAAGAAATCTTTGAGCGCATGGCATTATGTGAATAAAACATAATTTCATACTCTGAAAATGGGTTATGTGTAGAAACTTGTCTCCTGCTCAAATGCTGTCAATCTATTTGGTTCATAACCAAAGTTTTGGCACAAATTCTATCATCTATGTTCAGATTCTACATCTACATTAACATGAATTCCGTCACCCTCGATTCACACTGACCTCATAGATACCACCATTCACTTTTAGACACACACACCATGAAAATGTTTTGAGAATCTCATGAGATCATCCTAGACATTTCCAGGACATTTGACAGAATTTGACACAAAGGTGTACTTACCAAATGACTGTTCTTTGGAATACTACCGTCCGCCCTTTGCAACTGAAATGTTAGTTTTCTCTCTCTGGCTGTTCACTAAGTATCTTACTGGATGATTTGCGTTCTTCAGATTTCACCGATGATGGAGTCTGCATTTTCATCCACGCAGTTTCTCATATTTTTTTTCTCATAGTTTCTTATACATAATTTGTTTTAAATATTGACGATCAAGGAACTGATACCTCTCTTTCTCTTCAAGAATAGATGAATAATGTGAATTCGGAGAGATATATCATTTAAATACTGAAACCTCTAATTTTGCCGTTCATTATGGTGCGCAGTTATTTGCACAGATTACACTTAGAGAAATCAAAGATCATGTATTCCGGAGAACTTTAAGTGGAAACATAATTCAAACTGCGCCAACCTCTCACGAATCACTTTCCAATCGGTATTAAAGTGTATATTTGCAAGTACAGCACGGAGATAGTACAACCGAAAACATTCCCTACACAACAGTTGACTCCAGAGTATTGAAGCGTAACTTGAGCACCGTCTCTTCGAAAGATATAACACGGAAACAAATATTGATACCTCGTATCATAAATTTATTACAATATTAAACAATAAAATACAAGAAAGAAACACAGGATATCAGACACTACATAAAAATAGAGATTAAGTGCATAAAAAGTTTAAAAAATGCCAGCACAATCAATATTATTAACACAGTTTCAAGTACTATAGAAATCTCATACACCATAAACAAGGAAACCCCAGAAAGCAATGGTAGTTTGTGAATAAATTAATCGGCAAAGATATACACAAACAAACGCTCCCCATACTTCAAGATATCGATAGGAATAGACAAAAATGGAGACAGAGGATCAGCTGAAGAATTCAATAATCACTTTGCTACGTTCAGTGAAAGCATTCTGAAAAATGCTTAAAGCACCCCTCAGAATTTCACTCCCGAGAGAATTATTACTCCATATATCTTTTCCCCACTTGTGAAAACGAAATCAAAAGTGTTAGAGCTAGCGTAAAAACAACCAAAACTTCAGGATACAATGGTATTAACACTAGCATTACGAAAGAATGCGAAATGAACATTATGGCACCCTTAATGCACATTCTTCACTTATCACTGATGACAGGCACGTTTCCTTCGGATTTTAAGAAGGCCGTAGTTGTACCTATTTACAAAAAGGGAAACAAAAATAACTTGAAAAATTACAGACCGAACTCCCTTTTACCGGTCTTTTCGAAAATATTACAAAAATTGGTAAAAATTAGACTAACAGAAATTGGTAAAAATGAGACGTATGATATTTTTGAACAAATTTCAGACAAAATTTGGGTTAAGGCAAACGTTTAGCACAGAACATGCTTTACTGAACTTCACAAATACAGTTTATACCTTCCTTGATGAACATAAACTAACATTAGCAGTATTTGTAGATATACACGAAGCCTTCGACATTGCATCACATGAAATTTTAATAAAACAAAATAGAAGGAATACGATCATAGGAATACGAGGTAGTGCCTTAAATTGCATCAAAAATTACTTAAATGCCAGATCACAAATTGTAAAAATAAACAACAGTTGTAGCTGCTCCAGATGAGTAGACTGCGGTGTATCATAAGGATATGTCTTACGACCAATTTTATTTAATATTTATATCAGTTACGCTGGTAGGGGCACCTGGTCAGAATGCCACAAGAGAGGCTTCCTCAGCAGGCCCTCTTTGCCAAGCCAGAGGGTGGGAGGCCACGTGGAAGGCCAAGGACTCGCTGGATAGATTATATTGGGTGGACACGTTTGGGAATCCCACCAGAACACCTGAACTTGGTGGCAGAGGATCGTGACCATTGGAAGTTCCTCTTGCACCTTTTGCTCCCACAATCCAATTAGGAAGAGTGGGCCTTGAAGATGGTATGGTATTTATATCAATGACTTCTGCAATCTTAAACTAAACAGTAAAATAAATACTTCTACAGATGATATAGTACTAATTTTATCTATAGACACAGCCGAACAAAGGCAAACTATAGTGAATGCAGATCTTTTAAAAGTAACAAATTAATTACAGTCAAACAAACTCAGTCTGAATCTCAAAAACTAAATATGTAAATTTTACCTTTCGAAATACAACAAGCAAAACGAACTTCATTGCACAATTAATTTTGCATGATTGGAATTGCAATACAAATTCAAATTGCAACTGTCAGGAAATAGAAAAAGTCAGTGTAATAACTTACTTGGGATTAAAAATTGATAGTAATTTAAGCTGGAATCTCATATTACCGATGTCATAAATAAAGTAAGGATTATGTTCAATAGACTTTACTACCTACAAAGATTCTTAAATTTAAATATGCTAAAAATATATTCTGCCAGGATTCAAAGCACACTACAATATGGTATATTAAGTTAGGGAAGAATCTATCGTACTCTGCTGAAACCTTTAGTTTCGACTCAGAAAAAGTAATTAAAATCTTAACCAGAAACAAATACAAGGATACTGCAATGCGTAATAAATACACCATATTAAACATACTATCCCTGAGATATTTATACGTCTATAGGGTACTATTATTCATAAAGGTGAGTGAGAGGTTGGAAGATTAGACCCTTGGAGGGTAATGGATGGCAATGCTGTAGTCAATGAAGTTCTAACTGAGGCTCGGCTATTGCTGTTACCCTCCTGCCATGATCAGAGCTTTAATAGCTCAATAACACCTTATCCCTACACTGTCTTCTACAGATAACGGGGAAGATTCCAAAAGCATTCTTGCTTCTCCCCTAATAAGCCAGTCCTTATAAGGACTATAAGGATTATTCATTAAAAACGACAACGAATACGTAAATATCAAACAGGATGCTTTCCTTAGTGGACATAAGGGCCTAAAATATATAGTTCCTGAAGCAAATGAAGAAACAATACATAAACATTATACTTATTTAGCTCCAAAAATATTAAACACACTTCCTTTAACAATAAGAAATGAAACCAACCCAAACAAATACAAAACTGGAATGAAAGAATATTTATTTTCCCACGGAAATGAGGAAGCTCTGCTCAAAATAATTGTATAAATCATTGGCTTAAGTAATTGTAGCATATTTGTATTCGAAGATCCAGTTTCATGCGTAAAATGTAAAAAAAATTAATTGCTATTTAACTACTTTGTTTTATTTTGTTCTTAATTAATATCATGCAACTTTCTCTGTACATATTAGCATGTCTCCTGCCATTTAATTATGTTATCATGTTATAATAATGTATAATATGTATATTATTATTATTATTATTATTTACTTTCCATACCTATATAATATGTGTGGAGGGCAAAGTCTGACTGTCACCTCCTCCTGGTCGCTCTGGATGATCTAAAGACAGAAACAGCAACATCCCCCCCCTTCCCCTTCATGAAGACAAATTTCAGTGATTAAAGCTATGCTACCAGGTACGGGGCAGCCAACGCGACTCTTGATATGGAAAGGATGTCAGAGTTGAGAAATGAGCAAATCATTCCACCCATTACAAGAAATATTAATATCATCCAATGTAATTTAAATGGTATTGTTATTCCAGTAAGCAAAGAAAAACTAAATGAACTATTACTGCTAGCTGAGAACATGATGCTGATATTATCTACATCCAGGATACCAAACCAGCAGACTAAAGATTAAAAACTATGATATCATACGACAAGTTGGCCTACTGACCAAAATGGAGGAGGACTTCTGACACTAATCCGAAAATTGTGATAAAGTTGTTGAGCTAGACATAGTAGCAGAAGGAACTGAAATACAAGGAATACTGGAACCAAGTAAAAGCCATTAAACATATTCAATTGTTATCATCCTCCTGACAAACCTGGACCAAATCTTTTCACGCTATCCCATCTCATTGAATAAAACTTTATAATCTTAGCAAACAACTGTTATGGGGTTCCATGATGACTTAGACAAAGACTACACAACTTGGAAGAATACTATCCTAAATGCAGCAAAGAAAACTGTCGCAAATGGCTACAGGAGAAAAGTTATTTCAAACTACACAAAGATTCATCAGGAACTTGCGAATAAAATAAGTAAACGAAATTAATTATTTAACATCTTACAAATTGGAAGCGCTCCAGAAACCAAGATCGAGTACAACAAGATAAATGCTGAAATTAAACAAAAATATAATCTATTACAAAGAACTAGGTGGCAAGAATTTTGTCACAACTTAAATCCAAACACTTCAGATACTGAATTTTGGAAACTGACTGCTAATTTACAAAGAGACCTACAAAGGCAAGTGAGACTAACACGCTAAAAGTTCCAGATGGAAATATCAAAATTGGAGGCAGGGAGATCGCAAATACCTTTGCCTTTCATTTTCAAAATATAAGCAAACTAGAGATGAATACTAGGAAAGACCATCAAATATCAAAACACGCTGCACAGCAGAAAAACGCTGCATATTACCCAAAATATAAAAAAATTTATTCTGGGATTCATTTACAATCTCTGAATTGAGAGATACCTTGGAGAGACTAGATATAAATAAATCATGTGAACCAGATAACATAAGGAATTATGTTATCTGGTTAGTAGCCAATCTTAGCCCTAGATTGGCTACTTCGCCTATACAACAATAGCCTAAAACAAGAAAAAGTTCCAAAAGACTGGAAGACAACCACAATCATATCAATCTTAAAGCCTAACAAACCTCAAGACCAATCAGGAAGTTATAGACCCATTTTATTGACTTCAATTCCAAGAAAATTGATGGAAAAAATGATACTCCAACGTTTGAATTACTATCTAAACAAAAATAGTATACTACCATATTTTCAAGCTGCCTTTAGAAGAAATCACTCAACAACTGATCAACTTTTCTATTTGACCCAGACAATTCAAGATAACCTCCAGACCAAATCTACCAAATACACCATTGCAGCTTTATAGATTTTAGCAATGCGTTTGACAAGACAAGGTGTGGAAGCAGAAACTCTTTTCCAAACTTTGTCATATTAGAATAGAAGGGAAAATGCTTAACTGGATCTATGACTTTCTAAGAAATAGAACAATTCGAGTTAGAATAAATAATACCTTTTTCCAAGAAAGTGAAAACAAGACAGGGACTCCCTCAAGGCACCATTTTGAGCCCACTCCTTTTTTCCATCTACTTAAACGATTTAGACAAAATATAAATAAAGAAACAAAGATAGCTAACTTTGCTGATGATTTGGTCCTATTCTCAGCTCACAACAACCTAGAAACAGCAGAAGGTCACTTAAACAAAGTTTAGCTACATACTGTGAAAACCAAAAAATCAAAATTAACCCTACTAAATCAGAAGTCTGTATTTTCACTATTAATAACCACCTCAGAAAGTGGAGACCAAAGATTAAGCTAAACAGTCAACTAATTACATTTAATGAAAACCCCAAATACCTTGGAATTACTCTGGATCCATCACTAAGCTTCAATAAACATATCAACAATGTTGCATTCAGAGCAAAACGAAGACTAAATATCATGAAAGGTATCTCAGGTAAAGAGTGGGGAGCCGATACTAAAACCTTAAAAGTCACATACACCTCCATTGTCCGACCTATAATGGAATATGCTTCGCCTATCTGGATGCAAACATCACAAACCAGTTTAGACAAGCTTATAAAAATTCAGAAAAATGCAACTAGAATCATAGGTGGACTAAGGAATACAACTCCTGAAAAAATAACTGAATTCGAATCCAACTTGGTTCCTTTAAAAATTAGGTGACAAGTAAACCTCACTAAATTTGTAGAAAAAAGAGCCAACATTGCACATCATAGAACAAGTGAACTTTTTAAAAATTGGCAATGAACAAATATAATAAAGAAAAAAATCAAAAATGCATGAAATCATGGAAAATAAAATTCCCTTTCATTGTCCAAATAAAATAGCCAACTATCCAGAATTTCCTCCAAATCAAGACAGAAAAAATATAGTTATCAATTTTGAAATAGGGAAACATGAGAAAAAAAGCCTAGAAAACCCTGAAATCTTGAGATCATTAGCTCTTTCAAAAATAACGGAATATGGACCTGACACGATAAAGATCTATACAGATGGCTCCAAAAATCCAAATGGCAATTCTGGGAGTGGTGTAGTGATATATAGCTCTCAAACTGTAAAACTAAAAACAACTAACAGTATTGGATGCAACTCATACCATGCAGAATTAATAGCAATTAACACAGCACTGCAACATTTGGATAAACAAAATCCAAAGAAATTTCTATTTTTTACAGATTCCTTAGCAGCCTTTAAAGTTATTAAGAACTGCTACACTAGCCATCAAGAAATACTGAGAGACATAACAAAAAAACATAAACAAACTACATAAGGATTCCGAAATAATTTTCCAATGAATCCCATTCCCTGTGGGATTAAAGGGAAATGAAACTGCAGATGAAGTAGCAAAAATGGCTGCAACATCAAGTGATACCACATATTTTGATCCTTTTAAAACTCCTCAAAAATAAACATAAAAAGAACGATTCTACAGGACATGACTCACCACTGGTATTCAGCAGAAAAACCAGACCATCAATTCCAAGTTTAATCGCTGTGCCATTACCATGATCTCTCGCTTCAAGACCTGCCACACAAGACCAGTCAAGTTTAGCAATGACATAAAAGTCTTCTCATCTGCAAAATCTGTGACATCGAGGAAGCATCGCCAATGCATTTACTAAATTGTATGAATATTTCCAAATGTGAACTTTATAACAACCCAGAAAAGGTGCTGTATAAAATACATAAATTTGTAATAATGTTTTAATTGCTATTAAAACATTATTACACCTCTATGGTCTGGTGTAATAATACCATGGGATAATAAAAAAAATAATAATATGTATATTATATGGATGTATATATATGTATATTATATGGATGTATATATATGTATATAATGATAATGCATTACATAACGTTTTGTACTTTATGGATATCGTAACCTGAACGAGCTGTTGTTCTTAGGTTACACATATGATTGTCAAAATTTTGTACTAGAATATGAATATGAATAAGAATATGATGCTTACAAAATTTTTAAAAATTGAAAGAAAATTAAATTTTACCTTATAGCCTTCACGTTAAGTTATGTAATTCAGGAAATGTTGAATGAAATCAATCACAATCAATGAAAAGTAATGCTACGTTATGAAAATCCTTTGAGTTATCAAGCAGTACCCTGATTATACGAGTTTAAAAGATCATTATTACAAGGCGATAAATTTAACATCAGTGGAAGGCTTAGTTCAAAATTCTGGTTTTTAACTGAAAATTAAGAATACAAAGTAGTATTTTATTTTTTATTTATTTATTTATTTAAAAAGTCATGTCAAAATGTGCTTTCATATGCCAGCGCAATCAGTTGCTAATCATTGTACTATTTCCGTTTTCCAGGTGCAACCTCTTTCTTATTTATATTATACATAGGTGGCGTTGGAAGAAAACGCGAATCGTTATTTTTTGACCAAGGTGTTCTGTTACAAGTTCATTCTCCATATAGAATAGCTGATATGATTGTCAAGATGCAGCTTTTACGTCCAGAAAGAGTGTATTATGTCCATGTGAAAACAGTAAGATGGGATATTTTATTCCGATAGAAATACTTTTAATTATTATGAACAACTGTTTTATATTTTCATTCTATAAACATGACAGATTCCTTCGCTTTCACAGACAACAAGAAAACTTCTTCCTCCGCCTTATGAGACCAACTGCACCGACTACTTTGCATTGAGGAATTTGACTGAAGGATTCCAGCCCATGTCACGTCAGGTAATTTGTTAAAACCTCTTGAAATTAGTAGGAATATTTCGGTGGTTTCCTTTCATTCCAACAGCCTAATTAAGACAGATTAGATGAGAAAAAAATAAACAAAATATATAAAATAACGTGTTGACCACTAGAGCGCAGTGCAGTGCAGTGAAGATTTTGGAAATTTACATGACATTGTTACTTCGTCGTTTGGTTGGTTAGAAAGAATATTTATTTAATTTTCTCTGAATATCATCATAAAACTGATAATTGATGTTTATAGGTTCCCAGCTTTGTTATTTGATTTATTTTCAAGTAACTATGAAACATTTCAATGGAATTATATCTTTCAGGAATGTATTTATAAGTGTGTAGGAAAGAAGGCCTCTGAAGAAGAAAACTGTGAGATGCATTCCTACTTCTATCAATTTATTGAGAAACGCAATTCAAGTCGCAAATCAAATTGTAAGTCCGATGCACACCAACTTCGATAATGATTTCAAGCTGAGTCTTTTTTTTTTGTTATAATTTGTATTTATTGAGACTTAAATGACCATTTATCGATGATTCTCATGATAATTTCGATAATGACAATCCTCGGTATTCTGAGACAATTTTTCTTCAAAGATGTGTGTCTGTAATGAATGAACGTTTCTAGTAGTCGTGTTATAGAGGACCTTACTAATAGCATAGATATATAATTTTCATAAAAATAACCTGGAAATGATCAGTTTAATGTTATGCACATTATGCAAACATTTCCTGTTATTGAAACGAAACATGACGTTTCGTCTTTCGAAGTCCTCTTCATGGTGTGAGTTATAGGCGATCAGCTGAATAAACAAAAATCCATGTATATATGTAATTTGCAAACATCTGTACTACAGTGGGAAATCATTCTACAGTCTGTTGGTAGCAAAGCGTACATATTTTTCCACTCGTCTCCATTCAGCACTGCAACATTTATACGGGTCTTAGTTTTTGACACTTTCAGTAACAGAATTAATAATAGAACGAGTAATATGGAATCGTCTAATTCATTTTATGTCTATTTTAAATATCTGTTATTAGCTGTACATATTCATGTGTGCAATATTTGTTTCTGTTTCTATTAGCTAGTGAACCGTGTCATAAGGAAGAGTTTTGGAATGCTTGTGAAGCCATGTGTGGACCTGAATGCGAGTAAGTACACGTTTTCTCTCCTCCTTAATCTTTACTTGTATTTTTCTTCATTACGTTTTTTCTTACTATTGTTTATTGCATCACGAAGGAAAATATATAACGGTTTTTTGAAAAAGTCTTTACTTGACGAAAGAATTGACTGAATATTCACTACTCACTCAGACAAGTTGTCTTCAAAAACCAGAAATATAAAGCTCTTTTCGTGGTTGAAAACGAAGATTTTATGCTTTGTATTTTTCTGGACACATTTTACTGTAGATATTAATACTTATTTTATGATTTAATGTGAGTATAATTTGTGTGTATTTTCAGATATTTGTTTTGCATGAGACAAACCCCTGAATTCCTGGAGAAAAACGGCAACTCATTATGAAACTAACTTTACTTTCAGTTGAAAAGTGTCAGTGAAATAATCCTAGACGGATCGTTAAAGTCACAAGGCTTCAACGACCGGAAACCCTAAAATGTTTAAGAAACATTTAGCCATTAATTTGTAGTCAACTAAAGAAAGATACTGATATATTTAGTGAGTAGATGAAAGAACCTTCTGGTACCAAAGTACCAAATTACAAAGTGTAGAAGAAAGAAACCAAAAGATGAGAACCTTTCTAAGAAGTATTTATGTCACATCCAATCAGATAATTTCGAAATATCAAGAGCATCGCTTGCATTTCATTTCTCTGATTAAAGTAAAAATCTTTAGGATCAATAGCAATAGAATCTATTCAAGTAATTTATTAGCGACTTCGGTTACACTTTGGAAGCCATCGTGCTCATGTCTCTGCAATCAGCTGTTCCTATGGTGCCTTGATGTGTGTATTTTTGGGGCGGGGCATGTGTTAGTAGTTGGGATTAATTAGTGCCACTGTAAACAGCTGTGGTATGATGATGATGATGCATTAAAACAGCAGCGTTGAAGTTGATGATTGGTTGATTAATTGGTTGTTTGTTGATTTAGAGCTAAAATAACGAAGTCTATTAATGCCATTGATTGTATATATGCAAACTGAATGTGGTGTTTAAGCCGATTTGCTCATTTTCAGCGATAAAAACCCACAGTTTCAGGGAGGATACTTCCCCTCCTACCACCGTAGGAGACTGGTTAACTCTTCTTAAGAGAGGACAGATCATTATATATATATTTTAATATTGCAAATATACAGTATTTATATTATGTAGTATACATTTAAAACTGTGTCTTTTACTATAATATTTTTTTTAACAAAATTGTTTTTAAATGTAAATATAAAATATTTTGTGATTAACTAATATAATTAAGTAAGATAAGCTACAGCTATTGAATGAATTATTAAACAGCCACTTAGCCGGTATAAACGATGCCTTCATTTCAAATACTTGAATTCAAATTCCTTCCAGAACTCCATGAATTGACATTGGTTTGAACACTGTCTTGTACACAGCTACTTTAGTGTTTTGACGAACTTTTTTCTGTTCGTATAGAAAGTTATTCAGTTGACTCCTTACCATTTAATTTTCCAACTTCACTAAATTTGTGCCTAAATAGCTGAAATAATTTGTTTCTTCTACAGTTTACAATGCACGTTGCAAATGATATTTTCAATGTCTCTGCCTATTTTCACAGTCTTTGTCTTTTTATTACCGATTTTCAAATTAAATGTATTATAGCAGTTATCCAATTTAGTTAGGGAATCTGCATCCTTGTATTGGATTTATTTAGGTGTATAAAATCATCTGCTTAAAGTAAAGAGCTGAGATTAACAACTCCAATTTTGATCTCAGATTTAGTACTGTTTTGTTCATAATGTGATCCGTATCGATAATGAATAAGATTGGAAATATTATGTGCCCTTGTCTTATATACCTGATTGTACATCAAATAGTCTTTCTCTACCTTCCTCAGATGCTAACCATGCATTTCGGGACGTAATATTCCGTCCATACCATACAATTTTGCGCTTTGGACATCTTTTTTCTTGGTACCGTTCCATATTTATCTTAAAGTAAAAATCTAATTTAGTCTAAACTCAGCTTTCTGTGCTGCAAGTTTCTCTTTCCACAATTTTTCTTAGTGCCTTCTGACGTATGCTGTTCATAAACCTAACATGGAATTCTTAGTACTTCTATCATTCAGTTTTATTTCCTTTTTTTTCTTGCTCTACTCAAATCATCCGGAACTCCATATTTGCCGGGCTTTCTGAATGTAGTGCTGCCCTGCGTAGTTCATAAAGCCTTCTGATTTTGACTTCCATACAGGTGGTGAAAATCAGGATATAAAACTTTTACATCTCCACATTTGAAAATTTCCGATCATATAGCTTCTTATACTTCAGGTGAATTTGTACAGATATTAAAGTTTTTGACAGCGTTTCTACCTCAAGTATGAATATGTACTGCTGATAGCATTTCTCTTGAAATTTTCTACCGATGTTCTATGACTTCTTGTTTCACTTGATATTCTTTCTGAGTAATTACAACAGACATCCAGAATATCCATATCCTTATCATCATCCGTTTTCGTAACTCTTTGTCATGACTGTTCAATTCAAAGCATATGTTTAAATTCAAAATATTCTCCTGGAGGCTATATAAATCAATACCCGCTAGAACATTTCACCACTTTCCTGATATTTTCCTTCTATATTTCTTAGCAAAGTTTTGCAATGACTTTTGTTTAGCTACTTTTGCATAGCTTCTATTTCTAACATTTTCCCCTTCATTCCTTCACGGCATATTCTGCCTTACTTGCCAGAAACGTTTCATACGTCATCTTCTTTTACCCGTCTTCCTATTAAACTTCTTGAGTTTATCATCGAGTGCTGATTTTTGTATCCTTTCATATTAATTTTATTACATCTACGATTACATGTCGTATTTAGGTGCAAAGGTCACTGTTTTTCCGTTTTGACAAAATAAAGCCGGGATATGCATAGATGTTTTGATTGAAATTTGCATTATGATTTTTGGACTTAGATATTTATTATTATTATTATTATTATTATTATTATTATTATTAAATCTCCATGGAGTCAAAAGACTCACTGTGGGAAGTCCCACTGTCTCTGACACACAGTTTTTCATACCTCGCCTTAAATATGTTTACTGCCTCCGCGCTCACCACAATCTCGGGTAATGCTCTTCACCCCATTAATCACACTCTCCTTATATAGCTTCCAGGGATGATCTCTTGTTCTGTCCCTGTCTTCATCCATTTTATGCAAAACAACTTCCTCATTAATCTGGTAATGACCCCTGGACATGTCTCAATCATATTCGTCCTCCCCCTCCTCCTATTCACCAGTTTCTGCATAATGCATTTTCTCAAAATGTCCTCATACTCAACATTCACACTGACCAGGAGCCACCCATAGTCAATCGCCCCTGGATTCTTTTCAATGCATCTTTACCTTTCTGAAAAACAGGCGACTAAATCTGAGCATTGTGTTCCATATGTGTCCTGATCAAAGCCTTATACAATGGAACCATAACATCCTGACCTCTACAAGTCAATGTCCTCTAAATCATTCCCATTGTTTGATATGCTGTCCTCACAATGTTAGCAATATGTCCTCGAAATTTAAGGTCCTTGTCCACGATTACTCCAAGAGCTCTTATCTCTGCCTCTTCCTCTAAGATATTGTCACCAATTATGCAATTTATATTCCATCTTTACTTCCCAAATTTCGAAACTTTACAGTTATCAACATTGAACTTTAACCCCACTTATCTGCCCATTCAGTCAGTGAATTCAAGTCTTCTTGCAAAGCCACGACATCCTCTCTGCTCCTGATAGTTCTCCCCTACTTTGCATAATCTGCAAACAACTACAAAGACCTCTCCCGATATCATTAGATAAATATTAAACAGCAATCGATCCAAAACAGACTCTTCGGTTACACCACTAGTAACTTTCCTCTTCTGGGATATCGCTTCAGACAGCCAATCTCCAATCCTGTTCCAATTCCAATTCCACATACATCCATTACTAACAGAATCCTTGTATGTCTGGCCATCCTGTAAGTGATTACGTCATGGTTACTCTCACCAACTGGTGGAAGATTTTGACATCCCATTTATAGTAACATCATCCGATGAGATGATCAAATCCTCGTTAAGCCTCTGCCAAGTACTGTCTACGGTCAATATCTCTCAAAACCCCCAGAATTGCATTATCGCTACTTTACATATTGCCAGGTCTATAGCAACACCCAACTAAATAGTTCATTCTGTTCACCTCCACCTCGCGCCGTACTACTTCAAAACCTCTGCCACTATTTGTCCCTTGCAAATCAACCTTAGATAGCTCAGCAGCTCATCTGCTACCATCAACAAGAGACATATCATATCCGTCCATCTGTATTCCTGTCAGGATGCCATTCTAATATATCTATCTATGTCTCGCTTTACACCAACAATTTTGGGTCGAATAAACTCAGTAAATGCAACAGTGTTGTTCCCCTTATTTCGAGGAATTACTAAACAAACATAACAAATCATTTTTGTTTTGTTATGTTTGTTTAGTAATTCCTCGAAATACAAGTCGTAAAAAAATTACTTCTCAGATGTGACTCCTCAACACCTGCCCCAGTCCCTTCCTCTATATTACCAGATTCAACAACTTTGCTCATACCCAAATTCCTAGGCCATCTCAGTCCTTTTTTTTCTCCACTCACGCATATTCACTTGACAATCCATCATTCCACTCTTTTTTTAGCGAGCCTCCTCGCCCACCCTGACTCCCCCCATTTTCCAATTTGTGTTGTGTTTCCGCCCTCTCACTTACTTTCTCATAATACTCGCCTCTCCATTCACGGGCTTCCTTACCCTCCCTTCATGCTTTTTCATATCACGTCGTACCACCTCAGATCTCTTCATGACAGTCATTGTCTCTCCATCTAGCAACAATCTCTCCAACCGACTCACACCAAAATGATTAAAATGCAGCCCATCTTCTTTATACAGTTCCATCCGTCCCTCAAATTCATCTCAAATATATTCACAAAATGCACTCTTTTCTCCTTACTGCATATCATTCATAATCTTTGCTCGCCGCCTCAGGTCATCTTTATCATACCTCGGCAATCCGCTTACTATCTTTCTTACTAGGTTGTTATCTTTAACTTACTTTTACTTTTAAGAATCTCCTGATGTCCAATCCAACATTTTCCTTGTTCTCATCCAAGTAATTCGTCCCTACTTATACTGCTACTACCAACTCATTTGCTCGCTAATTCCAACTTACGTCCAACGTGTATATCCATCGCTTCAATCACTCTGCTCATTCTGCCTTCAGGAAAACAAGCCTCATGCATTCTCATTCACAAAGCCACTAATAATGGAATCTCCATAGAGAAACTCTAGTCAGGTAAGGCAGCATCTTCACTCATGCTGACAAGAATCTCAAAGGATAATGAACTGACTCATGTGTCTTCTCTTGATCGATATTCTGACTTTCTAGTTTAAGCTAATGAACATATACTACATGATTGCCAAGCGCAAGAGCAGTAGGTACTTCAGATGTATCTGAAAACATCATCACTGAACCACCACTACCTTGACACTCAGGACAGGCAAAAAACAGGAGAACCGGAGGTTCCTTCTAATAAGGGCGAACAGCAAGTTCAATATCTTGTATCATACACTAGTGACGAAAACCTAAAGACGAACACTATTTCTGAAGATTACAACCGCAAATGCAGACAAATCGGCTTGAGGAAATTTGTACAACTGACGATTTCGAATATAACAAATGAATATGAGTACACATTTGAATTTTAGAATCGCATGCTAAGGGTCAGGTGGTAGCACTCAACAGAATAAAAAGCAAAAGGTTTTCGCTGAGGGAATTTGTATTTTAAGGAAGCTCTTTTCGTGAAGGAATAAAGATACAATTTCGGATGGTTTGCGATATATCAAAGACATCATCTAGATGATTCCACGGGGAAGAATTATTGGAAAGCTTGAAGAAGGCCACAGAATTACTGATATTGAGTTTGGAATCTCACATAGTGTTGTATTCAGACTTTGAGCAGCATTTCAAACCAATGGAATGTGTTCCAGGTGTTTACTAAGAGGTCGCCTTTACTCTACGACGGAACACGAAAACAGACTTTTGGTTATTTCGTACACATTTTGGACAATTTGTACGAAATTTATAACACATTTTTGTGTAATATAATTTATTAGTATGCTGGAAATAAATTAATGTCTACAGTTGACATAAATTGTAGATAATTTAGATATTTGTAGATAACAGAGATAATTCAGGTAATACAGAACAAGGAACTAATATATGAATATCTCCACATTGCCCTGATTCTATGTGATGTGGTTGAGTATCGATTAATTCAACATTATTATGAACAGGATTCTCATATGTAACTGGAATTAACGTAGGATCTTGATTGTTGAAAGATGTTCTCACTGCCTGTGGTTCCTCGATTTCTATTACGGTATCTTCACTTTGTTGCGATCCGATGGTTCTACCTAGACTAAAGTTTGCATAGATGGAAATGTGTTTTGAGCTGGACTAGTGTATATACTTGAAATAGAAAGGGAAACATGTGTCAGTGGACCTCCCAGCTGTGATCTTTCACTTGTGAAAGACTTTACCGGGCTTAATATCTTCTATCGTATCTGGTTCATTCATTGTTGATGAAACTTAAGTTGTTATGACTTTACTGGTAGAACTAATAGGAAATCTACTCCAAGGTTCTCTTTTCCTCTTACTAAGCGGTGGCATATCGGTGCTGTGATATTATTATTATTATTATTTTTTTTTTCATTCCAGCAAGTATGAAGGCTGGCTTATTCGAGTCATGTTTACACTTCTGAAGATTAATACTGGAAGTATTCCAATGTGCAACCCCTGTAAAAATCTGCACATTCAGACTTTAAACATTACTAAGTAGCATAGAAAAGAAAACTTGTCCTTCGAAATGTTTGCTTCAGTTTGTACATAAAATAATTTTTAAATGTGTGTATTTTATATCCTTGAGAATAACAACTGGATGTTTACAGGAGTTTTCAAGAAATATGCTGTAAATGCTAGAAATGCACACACACACACACACACACACACACACACACACACACACACACACACACACACACACACACACACACACACACACACACACACACACACACACACACACACACACACACACACACACACACACACACACACACACACACACACACACACACACACACACACACACACACACACACATCAGATAACTGACTTAACTGACCATATTAATTACTTCATTTTCCCTAAGAACTGCTTATCACCCATAGACTATTACAACAAATGAATGATAGAAACACGAAAACTGAAAAATATATGACATTAATTAATGGGCATCCATACCCACCTATTTAATTATTCATTATTCATCTGTTATAACGGTGTGAACCTAATGCAATTTTAATCTATTTCAGAACCCATACGTATACAGTGACATCTCAAGATATTCAAGATGTCATTGACGTAAGTATAAGCATAGATGTTAAAGTATTACAAATCTTAAGAAAATATTTTGAGTAAAAGTGGTCATTAGTTTATACTGCATGGATAGATCATCAGCTAAGACGATTTATCTATTTAGAAATCAGATTGAATTTTGAACAGGTAGTGATCCTGGAATTTTGAAGGCCTGTGTAGCTCATTGGAAGTGACGCTTTCATCCTCTGTGCCAGGCCCCCCTGGCGTTTTTTCTCCTGGAAACCCCAATTTTCGGTCCAGTTAACTCAAGAAAATCGATTGTAGAACCTGCATTATTTCAGATAAGACATCCTGTTAGGGTTAGAAAACAAGGGATGGTAATACTTGTTTGACAGTCTCTTCATCGGTGGCCTCCTATAATTAGTGATGGACGTGAACCAGCTATCTCCGATTGGTTACCGGTGGAGATTGAACTGCCTACTCAGTCTCCAAAAGCCAGATAGGGTTAAAAGGCCTCGCCTACTCCCTATAAGAGAATAAAATGAGTTAGCTGATTTGATGTTTGAATATTGAAGCATTCCGCTTTTCTCGCTAAAGGAAAAAATCGAATCCATCTACTACCTAGTAAATGAACTTAGTAAACAGTTTCTTTTCCAAAGGAAGTAGACAAAAGCTCTTTTAGTGCTAACTAACTTTTTGATAAGTTTTTCGAAATCGAGAGCAGACGTTGTTCGTTTTAGATGTCAGGGAAAGCTGAACTCATAACCATGGATGGATTTAAAATTATCAACCATGGATTCACAATCGCACTGTTAGAAATAGGGAGTTATATGGTCTATTTTTCTGAAATTCTGGGTTAAAACGCGAATTTTCAGTTAAAGGATTATCATCATTGTCTGAGATAAGGGTCTTTACAGTTTAGCAATATAACAGAATCCATGCTAGCATTGAGTAAGAACTGATAAATCTATATTATTTTTTTAAATGCATTTAATCGCCAATCATCGTCTTAGTAGCAGTATATAGTTTCAACGATCCATACACACTCAATAAACAAAATATTAGAGATAGGGTGATGGGAAGTTGACACTGTCATCCCCCGCGCAGATTGAAACTTAGCTAAACCGAACGCAGAAGGCAGACATCGGGGCTTTCCAACAGTATGTCGCAATCAAGGAACATGGGTAAATGTGGCGATCTTAGCAACTTTGATTATGAAAGTATTATCGGCGCAGATGGGTCATACTGTTGTTCAACTAGTAAGAACCATAGGGTTCTCGAGGGAAAGTGTGTACTGCAAGTATACCACCAACGGACACCCCAGCTCCCAGCGAGCAAGTTGTTACCGACCACAGATCATTGATGACCGGGGTCGACGTAGACTGTCCAGTCTCACACAGACCAACCGCAGGGCAACGGCGGCACAAATCACATTCAGTTCAATGTTTGAGGTCCAAGCTGCGTCAAGGAGCGAACACACGGCGTACCCTGCCTACCATCGGCTACGGAAGTGGACTTCCTAATCGTGTACTACTGTTGACAGCTCATCATCGGGCATTGAACCTATACACTATCAGACAGGTATCTCTACTAGTTAAGCTCTAAACCTAAACACACACACACACAGGCACACACATACCTTTGGTTTTAGAGTGAACCTAGTAAAAACCTTTAGTCTCTTTGTTTTCTAAGAATGCATCAAATGAACAAAAATGAACATCAGAGATACCCGCCTAACAGCATGTCGGACCTGCTTTAGCGCGAATAACAGCCTGTACTCTTCGAGGCATTGACTCCACCAGATGCCCGAGGTACTTCAGAGCAGCAATGATTTACTAGCCAATACAACATTTTTGGATCCCTCTACAACAAGTTCGATGGCACGCAGATTGCACAATAGCTGAAATTTGGTTGCATATTCTAAAACGTTTGAAATTTTTACAATTTCAAACGTTTTAGACGTTTGAAACGTTTTTTACGTTTCAAACCGAAACGTAAATTAAAAATCATAAATTATCCGTCATTAATATTTATCTTCTTTCACTATGCGTTAGTCCCACTTCCTGTGCAGGGTCCACGTGTTACTTAAATGCGACTACTTGTTAGTACCACTCTCAACCGACCTGTCGCCTGGTCTGCCGCTGGGGAGGGGGGATATATTCTTGGTTGTAGAAGCGTATGTTTGCGGGGCCAGTTTGCCTGCTTTGAGGCATGAAAAACGCCAGATAAACTGGTGACAAAACCCTACTGACCTCGCTCAAGACCTGCTAACTTCGCTGGGCCTGAGGAAGATCCTCAAAATTCCTCACGTGTTCGACGGGAATCGAACCTGGGACACTACTTCCCGAGGAATATGGTTGCGAAGCGCAAAGCCACTAGGCTAACTGCGCGGACTCATCATTACTATTTATATTAAATAAAAATAAAAAGAATGGGAATTGAAAGAGAAATCAGAAATATCGCAGATTGTTGTCGATAAATCAATAATGATTCGAAGCATCTAAAATAGGGACATTATTTCTATAAAACTGTTCTATGAAGTAGAGCAATATACTTCTAATATCGAACATATCACGCTGTCTCGAACCAGAAGAAAAAAAAATACATGGATAATTTCTCGCGGTGCTTGCACGTTCATAAATACAAATGTTAGAATATGCATACATTTACTTATCTATTTACTAAATAAACAAAATTGTAGTAATAAGACATAAAGGGATTTAAAGTCTTAAATAAGAAGAAAAGGAAAATATATTTTTTTTAGTTTTTTTCCCAAGAAAAGCAAATCTCCAGGATTTTATGTGTGTGTGTGTGTGTGTGTGTGTGTGTGTTTTCTAGGTAATGCACGAAAGAAGAGATGTTAAATTTTTGTAAAAAAAAAGAAAAAAAAAGGAAGCTTAAGCAATACTATGTAACATACGAACTTTTCGTATATTAACTTTGATTCGAATATCAGTTTTAATTTCTCTAATTGCGTAATAGTGCGGTTAACAAGGGCATGAGGACTGTTTTTTTTTCCTTTTTTTTTTCCCCTTAGAGAGCGGGAAATGAATGGAATGAGTTTGGTTGAAGCGGTCGTGAGTGATTGTTTGGTGAATGAGTTTGAGGAGAGGTATGAGTGGTTAGAGTAGGCTTCCCGTGATGAGTCTTCAGAATCCATGGGAAGGCTTTGCTGCAATAATAATAATAAACATCTTATTAATGACATCTGTCTTTTATACTTTCCCAAACATTATTTCTCCTTATTATGTGAATTGCAAAATAACTAAAACTGATTTTCTTTCATAATTTCAGTGCCTAGGTTGTACTCTGATTTTGTTATTCGTGGATAAAACTGTAGTGGAGTATTCCTACAAACCAAAATACGAGGTAATGAGCTTCGATTATCATATGCACTTATATAATCATGGTTATGTTGTGTATTTCAATATTTAATCTTTCTTCTTGTAGGAAACTAGATTAACATATGAAGTGAAACCTCTATACACAGAATTCAGTTTTCTTTCGTTCATCCCAAAGAACTTATTATTAGATACATTAGCAGGCTGGAGAAAAAAAATTCTTGGCGAAGGCTAAGAGAACCCGCATCTTTTTTAATGCGTTCTCTTGGCTGGAGAGCAGATAAGCTAATTACTCGGCGAATGAGGCTGGCACAAAAGCCATCAGTCAAGTAGTTTTTGTGCCAGGTTGTTATTTACATATGGTGCCCAGACAAAGAACATCACCAACTAAACGAGCAATTAATATCTTAATATCGTCAATAGCTTTCGACAACATGCTTTAGAACAATTCTAGGATATACATGGCAAGTTTACAATCGTGATACTGTCATACTTGAAGAAAGCCAGCGAAGATATCTAATAGAAACAATTAAAAAAAAGGCAACCGAGACAACTTAGATATCCACCTTCACCCACGTTCAATGCTCTTGCTCTTTACAGGCCAACTGATGGACAAAGAGGAAGAGGATGACCAAGGGAAAAACAGATTTTTCAATACAAAAGAAAACTACTTTTTGAAGATAAGGCTCGTGAACCATCTGACATTTATGAACCATCAACCAACTTGGTTCACTTTCATTCAATAAACTTTATCTCCAGGAAATTTTGTTATATGAATATTTCTCTATTCATACCTGAATAAATGATGATGATGATGAACATAAGAATTCCTTAAGTAAAGTCTTGTATTTTGCTTTAATAAAAAATAGAAATCCTAACAAATTCTTCAATGCCATAATTTTTGTCTCTTTCAAGGACACATGTATTAAGTTGTTTATGCAAGGATTAAATTGTAGCCATTTTCTACAATCTACGAGTGATCGTTGGAGAATACTTAATCGTTAACACTAATCGTTAAAGAATACTTAATTATTAGAATGAAATATGAGATTCTACTTTTCAATTCTTGTACCATGAAATGCCTCTTTTCTCATCATTGAAGCAGTTTTCGTAGTAATAAAGCTGATGATTGTGGAAAATGACTACAGGCTCAGGAACAGTCGCACATCTACCATGAGTTTCAATATTTCCTCCGATGCGCATACTGTATCATGTGAGCTTTCGAAACTAAAGCGGACAGAATACAATGGTTATGTTCTCCGTTCATCGAACTTACGAGATTAATTAACTAGGTCTTATGGGATTTAAATTATTCCATCAGCGCATGAGGCCTGTTAACTCACCTTTAGCTGAAACATTTCTTATAAAGGTCCTTCCATTCTACATGAGATTATAATTCAGGTTTTTCCGACCTAGGAGGACATCGGAATTACCGACTGATCTACGATGTACTAATCTACAATGTCAACAATGCAACTTTTTGTGACTGAAAAGGAAGCACATACAGGTGGGTGCGTCCACCAAACGAGAAGCCTCTTCAAACCATTAAACTACCTTCACTATAAGTGCCACTTTCAGAGATATTAGAGGGATAATAACGTATCTCTGATTTGCCCAGACCAGAGTACTTTTGGTATCGCTTTTGTAGAGAAAATCTTGGCTCATCTATAAACAAAACCGACTCACCCACCAGTCACTAGCTTCACTTCCAGTTGACGTGAAGCCTCGTAAATTTCAAACGCTTTCTTCTGTAGTTTATGGAAGAGGCACCCAGACTACCGATCGCCTAGCATACAGACCACTTTCGTGATTCCTCTGCACATTGGAAGCACATACGAATGTTCCCATAGCAGACTCAAGGTCAGATCGTAGCTGATTCGGAATAGGTCTCCTGTTTCAGCGAGCAGATAATTGGTTCCACGGTCCATGAACTACAGAACAATTCACATGCAACCATCTGGCTACATCCGCCTGACTTTGGCCAGCATCTAGTCTTAGGATGGCTGACCACCAGAATTCATCGGTTATATAATTTCTCTTGCTTCCGTATCCACCAATTTTGCTATCACGAAATGTCTTGCTCTCACTCCATGCACAAAATGGAAACCACTCCAAAGTGCTCGGTTTTTTGCCGTAGCTCATTTTCATATACCACTGACAGCGTCCTTCCTTTGCATACGATAACCAGCCTCAGTGTCACGTTAACATTATGTACCTAACTTTCATATTCCTCTCAATTTGTCATTTTGTTCCTTAATTTAGGGAAATCAACGTATTAAACTGAACAGTTTGGATGAACGAAACTCTGGGAAAATTTTGAGTGACACTGGACAAGATTAAGTCTGTCTTCACTTAATCTATGTCATGAAATTTAAATTTCGTAATGTAGGCTGCATGCAAATGCAGAAATATGAGAAATAATGATTAGCACTATGAACAAATGTTCCTGTTTCAGCTTTAAGAAACGAAAGATTAGTTAATGGCAGGTTGAAGTGTCATTGAACAAAAAAATAAACTATCCTTCCGTATTCGTTACATGTTTCTAAATCAAGGCGAATTAAATGTTCAAGTGCAAACTATTATATTTCATTTTATATATTAATGATTAATGAATCATTATATAATAATGTACGCTTCCTTATCATGTTCGGAATTCAGTCACTAAGCTATTTTCAAAGAGCTCTTTGTTCTTTTCGGACCATTATTTTTTTCTAGTATTCCTAAACATATTAATATTTTACTATATGTTCTTTAATATTCTTCTTAATTTACTAATATTTTCTGTGTTTTTCTCACTCTAGGCGGAGGAGCTGTTAAGTTATATTGGAGGATACGTTGGCATATGGATGGGGGTATCCCTGATTGCCGTGTATGACTTAATCGAAACACTCTTTCTGATAGCGGTGGCCTCGCTTCATCAGATCCGAAAAAGAAAACGCAAAAAATATAACGCTGAACTTTGGTCTCAAAATGAAGTAAATCATGTCAAATTAACTGCCTCCAGAGCCAGGTTTGAATAACCAGATGTAAGGAATACATTTAGAAATGTGTTAAGGACAACGAAGTGGACAAGCTAATGAACTTGAAAATGTTTTTTTGCATCACTGTTATTTCTGTCTTGAAATTTTAACCTTTGAGACGACACTATACACTCCTTTGCCAAAAGTATTGGAACACACGCCCATAAGAAGCGAACGTGCCCACAAACGGTCAAACAGAAGCTATTCAAATGACTAAATCTAATAGTAACGTATTCTGTTCGAACAAATTGCTGTTAATCAGCACATATGAAACAGAATTTAACTGTCTTTATTTCAAATTTCAGGCAACGTGGTTGGATGTCCTATTACAGAGCTAAGATCGTTTGCACTGGTACTTCCGCCACAAAAACTGTACTTTGAAATATGTTTTTTTGATATTTTGAAGAAGTAAATGTCATCACAACATATTTTTATACGATGGGGGGAAGGGAACCTCCATATATTAGTAGCCTTACGAATTCTACGATAAGGGCCGCATTGTTTGCTTAATCTGTAAATCATGGTGCAAGTGTATTGGTGTGTGGATGATTTTCCTGTTTGGTTAACGCTACGGCAAAAAGATGTACATGGTTTGACAAGACAATACGCATAACACAAAAAACGTACCATGTCTTTATGTGAGAATAGTACCCTACACTTCATGGAATGCCTTGTTCAAGACTTGCTTTAAAATTGATTGGCCACTTGCTGGTTGAAATGAAACAACCTGTTGCCAAGGAGCAACACTGCTGGCAGATCTGAAAAGAGTTCTGCGGGATAAATTCCATTTAATTTCTGCTGAAATTTGTTAGCAGTAGAAAAACGTTTGCCTTGTAGGCTGAATATTATAATTCAGGGAAATATTGGACCTGATATATTATTAAAATATTTTAAAGGTATAATTTTGTATTTCTCGGATATTCCAATACTTATGACAAATTAGTCTACGTTTCATATTTGAACTACTAAGTATATACGCATTCTGATGCTTGCATCTTATAGCAATTTATATATGTATTGAGATGTCTTTCACTTATTAAACTGACTAATAAATCGTGTTTTTTCTAAGGCATTTGATAGCATACCACACAAAAGGCTGTTGCATAAACTGGAGAATATGGGATTGGAATATAGACTCTTGACTTGGATCAGAGGATGGTTGACAGACAGATATCAAAAGATGGTGTACAGTGGATGTGAATCTGCCAAATTAAAGATGATCAGTGGTGTATCTCAGGGTTCAGTCCTTGAGTCATTATTTTTCAATCTATATATTAAAGCCCACATCTTTTCTCACAAATTTTCTTTATACTGTTATGGATCGATCACGCTGAAATTCTTCGCAACGATAAACGTATAACGCTACTGTCATGATGGGTGAAGCAAAAATGGTTTTCATATTCTCCTTTGTCTGAAGGAAGTTATTTGGGAAAGGGAATTTTGTGAGCTGTAAGCTCGCCCTCTAGGGGCACTTGTATTAGTTATGATCAGCTGGGAGTAGAATAGCCTTCGGTCTTTTGTATTTGTAGTATTTGTACTCTGTTTCGTTGTAATTGACAACTTGTACGATCAGCGGATTTGAATGCGAACTTGACTTGACGAAGAATTTTTCTGCGAGATCACAAAGAAGGGAGGAGATGTATGGAATGCTGGTTTCTCGATGAATCTGTGAATTTCTGATAAACCATGGGCATCTAAAGTCATCCTTAGACACTTATTTTGGATTCTGTATAGTTGTGAAATGTTTGATCGTGAAGTGTGACGCCATGCTGCTGAGGCGTAGGTAATAACTGGACATACACCCTCCGGTAAAGTAGTAATTTATTTTATAAGTTCTGTTTACTCATGCGGTTAACCTTTGGGTAAAGTTCAGCTATTACTTTGGATGCGTTGGAGCCAATGAGATCGATGTGCTTGCTAAAAAGGAGTTTCTTATCCAGTAGTACCCCAAGATATTTAGTCTCTGATTGCCATGGAATCTTTTGACCATCGAGCAAGATGTCTTCTTTAGTGCAGACCATTTTTCTAGAGAACAGCATGGCTGAGCTTTTGAGGGGGTTTACTTGAATTCTCCTGTTGGTGAACTATTTTTTCAATGCGTTGATTCTTCCTTGGAGTCTACTGATTGCCAGGCGAGGGCTGAGAGACGTTGCTAGAATAGCGGAGGCGTTAGCATGTTAGCATAAAGGGCCATAATAGTTGTTCTTGAAGTTAGCGGGATGTCTGATACGTAAACTGTGAACAGTAGTAAGGACAAAAGGGAACCTTGAGGTACACTAGAATTTTGCACCTTGGTGAAACAGTTCCGTTAAGCTTTACTTGCATGTATGTTTCGCTAAGGTATGAGTTAATAAGTTTTACTAGCTTAATTGGGATGTTTTCAATACGTGTAAAGATACTGTCTTGATTTCAGACCTCATCAAATGTCTTGGCAACGTCCAGGAACACAGCAGCAGTGTGGAGGTGCCAGTTGAAACCATGGATGATGTGTTCTGTTAATCGGTGATTTGTACTCTGCTGTGAGCTTTGTGAAAACCAATTTGTTCATATGGAATTATTTTATGTTTGTCCAATGCTAGTTGTAGCCTTGTTAGGATGACTTTTTCTGTTATTGTACCGAGGCAGAAAAGAAGACTGATGGGCCTGTAGCTTTGGAGGAGTTGTGGGTTATTACCAGGCTTTTCTAGAGGGATGATGTCAGCAGTATTCCAAGATGTAGGAAAGTACTGGAATCTTAATATGGAATTGGTTATATTAACTAGATATTCGAATTATGGCCTTCCTTGGGAGTAATTTTATTATTCTATTGGTGATGTCCTCGGGACGAGGAACCTTTTTATTCTTCAATTGGGATATAATGTTGATTATTTCTGTTGGAGTAGTGGGGGTGAGCTCTGAAACATACTTAGGCTGCCTTAAGGCTTTTCTCACTTGAAAATGAACTTCATAAATGAGATTAATATTCAAGTTTTCGTAAGATGGGCTGCACTGAATTTCCAGATTGTCAATTAGGGCTTCTACATTTTCTTCATCTGAGTGTGCAATTCCATATTTGGTCTTCATAGGGGGAAGGAGTTGTCTTTTGGTACGAAGAGTGTTTAGAAATTTCCACACGGAGTTATCTTCTGGGTTGATTTCCATAAGTTTAGATTCCCATTCGAAATTCCCGTGTTTCTGGAGAATTTCTCCATCCTGTCTGTTCAAGTTGTTTAAGGTTGTTTGGAGAAGTTTATGTTTTGTTTTCCTTGGGACCTTGAGACTGAGGTCCACTTCTATTTAACTCGGAGGATAACTGGAGAGACCTTTTCTTTCTTTCTTGGGTAACATGTGTTGCTACCTCCTCTTCCATATCATCTTCAGATGTTCTTCGGCTTTCATTTGATTGTTCTTTCTGCGAACAATCGTATTATCGGGGAGTCGTTGGTGGTGGAACAGGTGTGAAGTCCCATCATTTCAGTGTTCACATCAACTTCTTCCTTGTCATTAACCTGAGTATAGAGATTCAGACAGCCAGGACATTCTGTTTCAAATTTCTTTAAGGTAAGTTTAAGAATGTCGAGAGTCAGATCTTTGTTTAAATTTTGAATGGCGTCCTTAATGTCTTTTACGTTTTCCATTATTGTTCACCGTATATTGTCCAAGGTAATCCTGTAGACTTTGGAGGGTCCACTGGTAAACCCGTAGACACACACAGGGGTGTCTACCAGCAAAACAATGCATATTAAAGTTCATGATGCCCTAATAACATGGGAAAGGAGTGTCAGGAACTCACTTGGCTACAGAGCGAAAATCTACCTCCCTAAAGTATCATCCACCACTGGTCCTCGTCGCGGATGGGGCCTACACGGCCATCAGATCTCGTGCATTTTACATGCAGAGGTGGAGACAATAGGTTTCGACATGTGTTAGCACCAGTGCAATGTGAGATTCCCGAAAAACGTTATATAAAATTCACTCAGGAACAGTCTAAAATAACACGTCCTATCACGTCAAAACTATTTAATCAATGCAATTCCTTCCCAACATCATTAAAAGGACTGGCTTAAAGAGGCGAAGCAAGAATGCTTTTCATATTCCCCGTTATCTGTAGAGGACAGCGTAAGGATGAGGTGTTATTGAGCTATATACGTGTATATACAGCTCTGATCATGGCAGGAGGGTAATAGCAATAGCCGAGCCTCAGTTAGAACTTAATTGGCTACAGCATTGCCATCCATCACCCTCCAAGGGTATTAATCACCGCATCTCACTGTCGATTCCATATTAATTAATTCCAAATCCCCTTCGCGACATTTCTTATTCTTTTCATTTTAAACAATTTATTTCAAAATTAAAACAGGTGTGTATTATATTTTTATAAAAATTTCAAATAAATTAATTTTTTTTAAAATATATTTTACTTTTTAAATATTTTGTATACTTAACGTAATATTTATAAGAATTATGATTTTTCTTAAAAATTGTAAGCCTAATGATAGAATTCATGTTTAGATGAGTTAATATCGGAATACAGACTTCATCGGAATATTTCACAAATGTATCTGCATATTTGATAGCATTTGGATATTTTTGGAAAGTAGAAACAAAAGATTGTTTTTTTTCGGACGGTCAAGTTTGCTTTTTTTCTTGTTTGAAAAGCACACTATAAATGGCGCCATACTACGATATTTTGAAAGAAATGGAAAAAAATCTTGAATGCAAAGAAATTGAAACTTAAATGGAGGATTAACTTATACTTTACCATAAGAATATTTTTATTATGCATTTTGAGCATATTTTGAGGTTGGAAAGAAATTTCTTAAAAAGGAAATAAGAAAGTAGACATATGAGGAATTCCTATGAATACGTATTAATTGTAAAGATACTTTCTGATGATAAATACTTAAGAATATTGCAAAAAGAAAAAAAATGAACCGGATTGAGATATGCAAACGAATGTAATCAAATTGAACGACCAGTATTTGAAGAGAGGACTGCGGATTGTTTACATGTTAGAAATAAAACGATTTGAGGTTAATGTTGAGTGTGGAAACTAATAATGACAGCAAATGAATCACAACGAATAAGTCAGGGGTCTTCAACCTTTCAGACAGTGCAGGATGCATTAAAATTTTCAATGAAGCCCGAGGTCCACTAATCTATAATGCGGTATTTAGAATTGTAAGATGCTTTCCAGATTCACAAGGAACGCTGTGCATTTGATACTTTACATAAAATCCTATAAAAATAATCAAACTCAGCTTTAAGAGCGTAGGTAGGAGTCGGATTCATAAGTAAATACAATCAATACTTGAAAAAAGATAATTTAATGAATAAAACATTCATTTTTTACATTGTCAATGAGCAACTTGGCGATGTTTTTCCTTAACAAGCTTGTCGATGTTGGCATAAATGTTGGAAGTCGCTATGAGCAGAGTATTCTCGAGGTGTTGGTCCGTAATCTGAGTTCTTGTCTTCGACTTCACATGCTTCATTCTGGAGAAGAATTGCTCATATGATTATGGAATGCGTCCTCAAGAGACGAACAGTTAGACTCAGCTAGAAGATGAAAATGAGTTAAGTCTTTTTTGCGAGTTGTGCGTCCCAAAGTTTGAGCTTAGCCACAAAAGCTTTGATGTGATCAAACAGAGTGTGCACCAGTTGATATTTGCATTGTAGCCACGTATTTAGGTCATTCATATGCAACGAGATGTCGGTCACAAAGGCAAAGTCTGTCATCCGCTTCGGATCATTAAATTCCGCATCGGATTCCCCTTAGTTTGCATGAACTGCTGTATTTCGCAACTTAAGTCAAAGACTCTTTTAAGAACCTTCTCTCTGCTCGAACAACGAACATCACTATAATAAACCACATCGCCGTTATCCGCTTCGCACTTTTGGGTAAAAAACTTTTGGAATTGACGATGATTCAATCCTCTTGCCCTAATAATGTTGACGACAGTCACAATAACTTTCATGACATTCTGAAATCCAATAGTTTTCGCACACAAATTCTCCTGGTGGATTAAACAGTGGTAATGGACAAAAAGAACCCGGAAATTTTCGTTCTAGTTCCGGTTCTTTCCGTAGCAGTGCAACAAATCCTTCCTTCTTTCCCATCATATCAGGGCACCATCAGATACCGCACCCTTGAGGTTGGTAAACCTGAGGTCGAAACGCTGGAGCGTTTTCTTGGCTGCTTCAAGAATATCAGTGCCTTTCGTCGTTCTCTTCAGAGGTACGAGCGCTAGCAGTTTTTCTGTCACATCGAATTGTATATCAATGCTACTGACAAAGATAGCCAGTTGTGCAGTATCATTAACATCTGTACTCTCATCTAAAGCAAGTGAATATGACGTAAATTCGGACGACTTTTTTTAAAGTTCCTTCAATGTCATTGGCAAGTTCTTCGACACGTCGTGCTACAGTTACCCCAGAATAACTCGTTTTTTTAAACACTTCCCCCTTATTTGGGCACAGAATATCCCCAGAAGCAATGAGACACTCTTTCCCGAACTCGCCGTTCAGAAAAAGGCTTTTGATTTTTTAGCATTTATTTCAGCTAACATAACTTACTTTGACCTACGCTTCGCTCTCGTCCCACTGCATTTTAAACGTACCCTGCTGGCATTTTAAATCAATTTGGCGACGGTTCCACTTTGTCCACACGAAGCCGCCCTTGAAGGTGATCGAAATTGGACGCATGCTTTGTCTCATAGTGTCGTTTTATATTGTATTCTTTTGATACTGACATTGACTCACGACAAATTAACCACACTGGTTTATCGTCGATCGGCACAAAAAAAGTACAAATTGGTCCACTTTTCATTAAAAACCCGAAAAGAATCACTTGATTTACGATTTTTTACTCGTGGACGCTCTAGTGGTGGTAGGTGAACCCAAAAATTGATCCAAAATGGCCGCGTAACGGTCATTATCCACTGAATGAAAATTTCACACTAATGAAAAAAGTCTGGCAATATAAAACCACAATAGGCTATGGTTGACACGACGAGCCTGCGTGAGCTTATACACGAATATCACGCTGTTCACGACTGACTGACTGACTGTGAATGAGATCCTCTTGTATTTTTATGAAAATAACGAAGTATCGAGAAACTTCGAGATGTATCTGGAAGGCACTAAGCTCACTCGAACGAACTACTGCTTAAGCCATCTACCTGCGACGTTAGTACTAGTACTTAAGTACCGCTTGGCGCTGGTAGATGGCTGAAGAAGCATGTCTATTTAATATTTATTTTTATAGAATTTTTGTAAAGTATCAAATGCACAGCGTTCCTTGTGAATTTGTAAAGCATCTTATAATTCTAAATACCTCAGTATGGCTTAGTGGCCCGCGGGCTTCATTGAAATTATTTTTTTATTTAATCGCGTTTTAATGTTAAGTAGTTATGTTTTCAAAATGGCAAGCGAGCCACGGCACAGAGCTCCGCGGGCCATGCGCTGAGGACCGCTGGCATAATTAATAGTTACAAAGTATCAAAACAGGTGGAAGTTCATAAGACGTACTCTCAGACGGAGACGTTACAGCGTATCTATGCAGTCATGATTTCAATTGAAAATATCTGGAAAAGACTGGATAGACAGCGGACGAGGAACAGCAAAGAAGATCTGACATCACTTAGTGACAAAAGTTGGTAGTAGGACTATTCGTTGTCAAATGATTAAGATTCTTGTCGTTTAGAAGACGGGATGTCTTTCTCTGCATCAGCGCAGCCCTTTTTGTTATCATAACTGACTGTTTACGCTGAAAAGTTTTAGAGTGTCGGTGAAGTCAGCGATTTTGTTACTTTTTTTTTAGAATATTTCGGTACCGACATATTCATTAGTGGTTTTAAGCTTCAGTGCTAAGCTACGATAGAGGACGTAAAATAAATCAAGTCCTCAGTTCTATTTCTCAGAAGATATGAAAGTAGTAGTGCGTGTGATAAGTATGGAAGATGTAGTGACAGTGTTTTTGTTTTTCGATGACATTTAATTAACCTGTCAATATTTGTTTGCTTCTTGCTATCTTATATACTGAAGGTACTCTCAGAGACTAGATCACCTCGACAAGAAGGGTTATGTGGAGAAACCTCAGATGCCGGGAGTATGATTTATTTTCCATAATAATGGAATCTTCCCATAACAGCTTTATACTTTTTCGACAACTTATATAGAAATTTAACAAAAAAAACCCCAAGAAGTTCATTTTATACGCTACATAAATATAGTTATAAAAATGTTGGTTTCAATACTTGAATTTACATTTCATAGCCTTCGGTCTATACATTTGAATTGGTTTGAATCACACCCAGGACGCAAAGAACGTACATAACGGCTTTCCCTCCAGGAAATTCAGGGTTTTCATCCTCAATACAGACATGTCAAAATACCCAATGTGCAAGTCGATTTTTATTAGCAGTTAAATTAGGTAATAGTTTAATTCTTTAGCATACTGAAAATAAATGAACAATTTACTATCAGTAGAATCTTGAGGATAGCAGCGGACTTTAAACCAAATAAAGACAATGGTCGTTGATGATAGATGTTTGAACAACTACTACCAATTCGATCGACATCCATCATAACGGCTTTTATAATATTGCAGAAAGTGCAATTCTTATATCTTTAATTATAAAAATCAAGTGGATTTTGAAAGTTTCGTAAAAATAAGTTGACCCGAGAGCTTAAGGGAATACCCCCGCTGACGTTTACCAGTCGTCCTAGCTCGGACCACTTTAGAAAACGCACACTACCCAGGGTCCGTGCTAGGGCGACTCGTGAATGTCGTTAATTTGTTTATATACGAGAACTTCAAATCTTTTTTTTTTTTTTTTTTCAGTTCACACACTTCGCAATGAGTAAGTACTTGAGTTAAAGGCTTGTGTTTGCATTCCGGAGAGGTCTCTGATTCTATTTATTATTATTATTACTATTACTTAGGCACAGATTTTAGTGATGATGACAAATTAAACTTGGAAATAGAGAACAGAATATGCAATGCTCTTGGAAGAAAAGTTAGTTAGGGAAAACCAACTGAATAAATTTATACAAATAATAAGAAATGAGAGAAAATACTAAAGTAGCAGTTTGTAAAATGTTCAAACCAATTTTAAGTTCTGGACCTGAGAGTTGGGTTTGAAATAAAGGACTTGATGAAAGATAACATTGAGAGTACATATCAGGAAAATTGATTATTATTATCATTATTATCATTATTATTATTAGTAGTAGGAGGAGGAGGAGGAGGAATATTTCAGGATTTGCAGTACTACAATGCATCAAGCCATTCTATCAAGCGTCAGTCTACTTCCAAAACAGCAATCAAACAAATAAACTCTAATTAACCCACGTCATCTTCAGATAAGTTTAATAAAAGTTTCGAGGATACAAGCTGAGAAATTACACCTCAACTGGGATCAATATAAAGAAAACTAAATCAATATATTACAACTTCAGCTTTTAAATGCATTAAAATAAATACATAAATAAATAATCGGTGTCGAGGCTAGCAGGTGAAAAGACGTTCTGTCAGAGAGCTCCTGAATGATTTGTGATTTTTGTTGATTTATTAAGTGTTTTCTTATATTTCATTGTGTATTTTAATATATTATTGTAGTTTTATTAGTGTAGTTATTGTTTTATAACATAATTTCAGAAAAATTATTAATTTTTACTACCCTTAAAAATGGTGCTAAAAACTCGTCTTAACAATGCAGTGACTAAAGCTAAAGTTGCTACTGAGAAGAGCGTTTGTACTGAACAAAAACACTGCTGCAGTGACGATAATAATTTATATGAGGATATGCTGACATTAGAATAGTTCGGCTAAAAGAAATTATTAAGAAATCCACCAGGGAATTGGAAAACGTGGAAAAACATTTGTTTAAACTTCGACAGGATAAGAAAAAGGATGAGAACAAGAACAGACAGGAAAATACTGAACTCGGTAATCAAAATATTAGTAACAACAAGATAAGTCAGTTAATATCTAAGAAAAAAGTGGTAATATGGTATGGTGACTCAATTTTAAAAATTGCGCTTGCCGATGGTGTCACCACTTCTAGTTTCCTGGGAGCGAAAATTAAAATTATGACAAACGTAATTGAAAACCAAAAAGGAAATGTAAAAGAAATGGTAGTGCTGGTAGGTACTCATAATTTAAGTGGTGACAAACATAGTATGAGAGAAGATATGAAAGGTCTGTTGGAAGAAACGAGAAAGAAATGTAAGAGAGTAAAAATTGTAGGATTACTACCTAGATATGAGTTAAGAAGGAGGGCGTTGATAGCAAATGATTGCACGCGCAGGCTATGTAGAAGTATCGATGTGAGTTTTTAGATGTGTGGGGTGTGTTTGATGGCAGAAAAGAGTTGTATAAGAATGATGGTCTGCACTTGAATTCATTTGGCATCAGAAGCCTGGAGAGATTATTTCTTGGTATGAGACTTAATGTAGAGAGTCAGGGAAACTAGATCATCAAGGGAGGAATGGAAAAAATGTGTGTGAAAGTTCAGCTGTGGTATACAAACGTGATAAAGATATAAATGCCTTTGAACACGGTTATGTATGTGGCGTAGGAGTGGAAAAATATGCTTTGGGTTCGAACCTTTTAAGTATGTCTGGGGAGGGAAAAGAGAAAATTCTAGAACAAGACCAAATACATTGCATATCTAATTATAAGAATAGGTTGGGTCCTAATTTATTATGTCTATACACAAATGCTAGGAGCATTAGAAACAAAGAGGTAGAGTTTGTTGCTTTATTGAATACGATGTGGCCTAAGATTGTTGGCATTAGTGAAACCTGGCTATCAGAATCAGATATGGTAAGTGGGACCGAGTGTAACGGATATATTATATTTAGGAATGACAGAAGAGATAGGAGAGGAGGAGGAGTGCTACTAATGATATCAGATGACGTAAGTCCAGTTAGGGTAGAAATACAAGAAAACAATGATGGTAACAATGTTCCATGTAGCGATGACTTTGAGTCTATTTGGTGTGAAGCGGAGGTTAACAGAATAATATATGGTGGGGTGTTGTTACAGACATGGAAGCTCAGTTGTAGGGGACGAAGAAATGCATTGCCAATTTAGCCTTGTGGGTACCAAGCGAATGATCATTATAGGTGACTTTAATTTTCCAAACATTGATTGGGTAGAAGAGAAATCTCATGATCAGAAAGAACAGGAATTTATTGAATTGTTGTGATATAACTTTCTCAAGCAGCATGTGAAAGAAGGAACTCGAGGTCGAAGAGTGTTGGATTTGCTCATAGCGTCAGAAGGGATCTCTGTCAAGAATATAGCTATTTTACCACCAATTGGTGACAGTGATCATGCTCTTCTTTCTTTGGAAGTATCTACTTGTATTGAAGCTCCGATTAAAACAGGCTACATGCTGAACTGCAAAGCTGGAAATTATGATCGACTTAGAAGAATACTATCTTTGGTACCATGGTATTAGTTACTGAATGGAACAAATGTCAGCAATGTATAGGAATCTTTGAAAAAAAAGTGCTTAAATGACGTGGTATATGAATGTATTCCTAGTGTTCGAAGAATAAATAGGTTGGGAGTGAAATGGATATGCAGCCTTATTAAGCTAGAAATCCATAAGAAGAAGATGATGTGGAAAGAGTATAGTGAGAATAAAAGTGAGAGGAGTTATGAAATATATAAAGCTCAGGCCAGAAAAGTAACGAGTATTATGAGAAAAGCTAAAACGGAGTATGAAAAAAAATTGGCCATTCAAGCTAAAGGCAATCCAAAATAATTTTATCGTTATGCCGCAAGCAAAAGAAAGAATGAATGTGGAAGAATAATTTTATTGAATGCAGATGGTATACGAGTGCCGGATGCTAAGGAGATTGTTCAGTTAATGAGTCTCACTTTGCTAAGATATATCAATCAGGTGTATTTATCAGGATGCACAGCGCTACTGCTACGTTGGATGAAGAGTTAGCGGTTCATGAAAATGAGGTTGAAGAGCTTTTGCATAACCTGGATAAAAATTTGTCAATAGGGACAGATGGAATATCTGCCCGTTTGTTAAAGGAATGTTCAGCTGAATTGGCTAGGCCTTTCACACGTTTGTATAACTTGAGTCTCAGCTCAGGAATGGAAGGAATGTAATATAGTTCCATTGCACAAGGGTGGTGCAAAAACTGATGTGTCTAACTACCGACCTATTAGTATTTCTGGTGTGGTAGTGAAGATTTTAGAGAAGTTAATAAGAACTCGCATACAGAAATGGGTAGACAATCATGCTATACTCTGCGGGGAACATCATGGGTTTACTAAAGAAAGGTCATGTTTTAGCAATTTGCTCATATTTTATAACACTGTTAAAGCCGAGTTGGATAAAGGGAATGGATACACTATGAGAATGTTGGATTTTTCGAAGGCATTTGATAGGATACCACACGATAGGCTGTTGCGTAAACTGGAGAATATGGGATTGGAACATAATCTATTGACTTGGATCAGGAGATGGTTAACAGATAGATATCAAAAAGTGGTATACAGTGAGTGTGAATCTGCCAGATTTAAGGTAACCAGTGGTGTATCTCAGGGTTCAGTCCTTGGGCCATTATTGTTCAATCTATACATTAATGACTTCAAGCAGGGTCTATAATTAGATTTGCAATTGTTTGCTGATGATGCGAAGATAGGCAGGGCAATCAGGGATTCTACTAATATTCAGCAATTACAAAATGATTTGAATCGACTGGAAATCTGGGCAAACGAAAATGGCTGTCAGTTTAATGGTAGTAAGTGTAAAGTTATGCACTTTGGCTTGATTAGAGTTCCAGCGACATATTATATTAGCGGGGTTATGCTACAAGAAACTGAAGAGGCAAGGGGTCTTGGTGTATTGGTGGATAAGAATTTAAAGTTCAAAGGTCACATAGCAAAAGCTGCAAATACAACTTAGAGGATAATTTCTATGCTGAAGCGAACCTTGACATGTAAGAATAAGGAAGTAATTTTGCCTCTTTATAAGGCTTTGATAAGACCACACTTGGATTACTGTGCTCAGATTTGTTCTCCCGGGTTCCAAGGGGATAAAGAAGCTGTGGAAAAGGTGCAAAGAAGAGCTTTATATCCGGATTATGGGATTTAGATTATGAAGATAGATTGCGAGTATGTGAATTACATACTCTGCTTAACAGGAGAAAGAGAGGTGATATGATAGAGGTCTATAAACTTTGGAATAGGTGTTATAGCATTTCAAATGATGAAATTTTTCGTTATATGGAAGGTGGGGAGATAACACGGGGGCATACATGGAAGTTAAGGTTGTTCTCAGTCAAGAAAGGGGTAAGAATTAGGTTTTTCTCTCATAGAGCAGTGAGTGAGTGGAATAATTTGCCCTTACGGGTGGTGAGTGCATCTAGTGTAAATGAATTTAAGGAAAGGTATGATAGCTGGGTGAGGTAATTTACAGCCTCCCTCGATGAGTCCTTGACTCCCTGGAGGTCTCAGATAATAATAATAATAATAATAATAATAATAATAATAATAATAATAATAATAATAATAATAATAATAATAATTAAACGCTTTTACACTTCAGGTTTTACACTTCTCTTTCTTTGTGATTGTAATATTCCTTTCTGATTTAAGCTCACACGTATGCCAGTGAAGGGATTTCAAACCTAATTCGTGTATTCTTCTGGCCGACTTCTTTATTTGAAGGGACGAAAATTTGGAAAGCTTTAATTGTACAGACATAACTCATGTGATAGATGCAGTTTTAAGAAAGACTGAAGATTTAGACTAAAATGTACTTATTGGTTTTAAAATAATGTTAAGATTTTAAAGATCAATTTTTTTACGCACGTAATAAAATGCAAGCTACGAACTGTCCGCGCTCATGGCGTTGCTGCAGATGAGGCATTATTGTTCTGACATGTTTTAATCTTGTTCATATGCTTTCATCATAAGTGACGTTCTTTTGAATAACAGTATAAATCTTAAAGTCATAATACATCTCAATAAATAAAATCGTGGCGTTACTTTTTTTTCTCTTAGACCTCACTAAAATATGCAAACTCAGTCGCATGAAGTCCCTCTTCGTAATACTTTATACTCATGCCCATTTACGGTCGCTATGATTTTTAATGTGCTGATTGTAAGCAAATATCAGGTCTTTCAATTTTACAATACGCATGCGTTTTACGCTTGTATCGATATTAAATCCAATGCATTGAAACAGGGCTGTTCAACCTTAGGCAATCCGCGGGCCGCATTAAAAAAAAATATTTATCCGAGCGCCGCATCACAATGCGTATCTAGTAATTTGGTGAGCAGCAGCGACAAACCTCGAAAGCTGAACAAACGAACAACACTAATTGCGAAGTAATCCCGCTCACGTTCCCCGTGAGGAACGTGAGCGGGATTAGTTCGTACCAACGCGCCATTTGTACCAACGCGCATGCTCCCGCTCCGGAGCATGCACGTTGGTACAAAACAGTGCAAGAACGCTTCTTTGACACAACTAATAGTTGAAAACACGTGGGTATATAGTGATGTAAAAACACCAAATAAAATTACCAACATCGAGATTATCCATTACTGATAGAATTAAAATATCTAATACACATTCGATTCAAATTGTTATTTTATTTTTTTCGCTCGTGAAAATCAAAATCCACAGGCAGGTCGCACAAAATCGCACTGCGGGCAGTGCTTTGAACAGCGCTGCGTTAAAATGTGAATATGAACAAAACAATAATACATTTTGATTCTCTTAAACAATCCTTTCACTTATATATAACAAATTTTCATTATGGCTTTCAAGCTTGAATTTACATTTATTCATTTTCACATAAAAATTAAAGCACACCAAGAATATTTTAATAGAAATCAGCAGATAACAATAACAAACATCTTTTGTTCAGACGTATGCAAATTCAAAACTGTTGCTATAAACTGGTATTTTTAAATATAAATATGTAGTTTTTCTCTTGATGTTCCAATTATTTTTAATTTAGACACAATTTCCCAAAAATATATAAAAAATCCGGCAATATTCCGAAATATTTTTCCGGTCGGATTACTAAAGAACGCTAAAATTATTTCCTTTTTGTCTTTAAAAATTATCATCTGGTATTTGGTTTAAGATATCTTACGTAGTTATTTCTTCTGCTAAGAGTATCGAAAGAGATATTTTAAAAGTAAATAAAAAATAATTAAAAATAATAAAAAATAAATTTAATTTTAATTCAAATTTTTATTAATTGAACCTTATAAGTAACATATAATTAATATAATTAATACTTTATAACTGAACCTTGTAATTAATATACCCTTTATAGAATCAATAAGGAAAGTATTCATTCCGAATTCCACAAGAACAATTTGGTTTCCATCAAAATCACAGCACCACCCAGCAGATCCATAGACTGGTAGAATACATCACCACAGGATTTAATTGGAATCAGTACACTGGAGCCGTCTTTCTAGACATCTCAAAGGCCTTCGATAAGATCTGGCACCAAGGCCTCCTCTACAAACATATCATCGCTAACCTTCCACTAAACATGATATGCCTGATCAAATCATGCCTCTCAAACAGGAGGATGCAAGTCAAAATTAATGAGATAGGAGCTAGCAGTGATCCTCGCTGGAGTTCCTCAAGGATCACTGCTAGCCCCGATTATGTTCAACATCTATATGGCAGACATCCCTCAAAATCCTCTCACATCCATCATTGCCCTTTATGCAGATGACACGGCTATATTAGCCAGATCCCGCCAACCACATCTCGTAACCAAAAAACTACAAGACACCATCCTGAATCTAGAAAAATGGTTTACAGACTGGCGACTACAATTAAACCCCCAGAAAAGCACAACGATACTCTTCACAAGAAGACGAGCATCCCCCAAAGGAGACATCACCCTGTTCAACTCCAAAATTCCCTGGCAAACTGAAGCAAAATACCTTGCAATACTTCTCGATAAACGATTATGCTTCAACAGCCACATCAACAGCACATGCACCAAAGCTTCAAAAGTTATCGCCCACCTATACCCCCTTGATCAACAGACACAGCAAACTAAGCTCAAGAAACAAAATGCTACTGTACAAGACAGTGATCCGTCCCACAGTTATATACGCCTTCCCAGCCTGGAGCCATACCTCCAAGACAAACATCCTCAAGCTACAAAGACTACAGAACAAGTGCCTGCGAATGATACTGGACGCCCCGTGGTTCATCAGGAACGCCCAGATCCACCGGGACATCAATATCCCCTACATCTCTCTACTACTACGCACCCTAGCAGAAAAATTCTTTATGAAGATATCTACGCATCCAAACCAACTAATACAACAAGCCGGAAACTATGACGGTAATGACCACTGGAAACATAAAAGACCGAAAACCATGACGGTAATGACCACTGGAAACATAAAAGACCGAAAACCATCCTAACACTCAACGACGAATAACCACTTCTGCCCACTCAGGGCGAGCTAAAATAGCTCACAAATCTCTCCCATCACTGCTCCCGAAACAGACAACAGGGAATATGAAAAGCGTCAAGCTTCACCCTCTGCGCCATATATGTCCTGCGTCCTGTTTGTGTGGATGGACAAGGGAAGTTTCTTCCTTTACTTCTAGATTGACTAGCCTGATGTTTCTTTTATTTCCTTGTAAATCCTGTTAAACAAGAAGCAGTCTTTCTTTTATAATCTCATTTCTTTCTTTATTTTATTTATTTATTTGTTATTTTTTTATTTATACGACTTTATTTTTTTCAGTGAATTGAATGCTTTTTGATGACTACCGGTATATTTCATATCTAAGCCTGGGTGACCACATCTAGTACTTTCGTACTAGATTAGTACTTTGTATAACTTTTTAGTGTTCTATTACGTTCACCAACAGATCTAGTACTTTCTTCCTTCCGAATAATACTAACAAGAATATGAGAGTGAGACATATGAGTTTAATATTTTTCTCTTCTCCCACCTCCCCATATGTCACATTCAGCGACAAAAATATGATTTCTCTCCCCCCCTCTCACTATTCGCTGACCTTCTCTTCCCTCCCCTTGGTCCTATACTCACGCAATCTGACTGGCAGTAACCAATGAAAATATATTCTTCGCTATTCAAACACTTCTCGCGCGTTATAAGATCATTACAACAATGAAAACAAGTGGAAAAATTAAATATTTTAATATGAGTAACCACCTTTTATTGATGCACAGCGTAATTTGGATCCTATTATGTAAAACGTTTGCTCCACGCTTAAAACCTAGTACACAACACTGTTAACTATTATGACAAGATGGATGACATTCCCGTGGATTTTTATCCCTTCATCGCTTAGAAGTTGATAACGTAGAGGAAAGTTTATCGAAAGCTGTGTGAGAGCGGGTGTACCGACGAGCAGAGTTGCCTTCGGGAGCTTGTGTTTCCATCTGTCGTTTTCGATGTAATTGGATGACTCTTGTACAAAGTATTTGGAGGCAATATCATGAAGTAACGTACAGATATTTGGTATGGCTGCATCTCGATGGAGGAGACTGTTTCTCCTCCATTTTGATGTTACTGGGGAAAGTGTGACCTTAAACAGGTGATCCATAGGTTAAAAAAGTAGGTCTGATGATTGTGTTATAGATGCACAGTTTATTCTCGGTGCTAACTTGGCTCTCCGGTTGATGAGAGGATAGAGCTGGGCAATTGCTAAATTGGTTTTATTGCAGGCATATAAAATGTGGGGGATTAAAGCTGAGGTGACTGTCTAGTTGTATCCCTAGGTATTTGACTTTGGTCTGCCATGGGATAACAACATTGAACATTTAAATTTGTTTCTCTTGTAAAAAATATAGCGGAGATTTTGTCAGCAATACCGTCTATTCTCCATTTCCTGAACCGTTTTTCAAGGTTTGTTGCTGCTTTTGCAATCGCTGCGTTGCTACGTGCGGCCTGAGTGATCTGGTCATAATTGCCATGTCGTCCGCATAGAAAGTCATTGTGATTACTATGCTTGGGACATCCAGAATATAGATGTTGAAAAGTATCGGGGATAGCAGCAAGCTTTGTGGGATACCTGCTGTGATTCTTCTCGTAGGGGATTGGAACCCACGTAATTTAATTTGGAATTCCCGGTTTTTCAGGTAGGAATCAATGAGCTTGGTGAGATATAATGGAAAATTAGAAGTTATTTGTAAATGAGGCCTTTGTGCCAAACCTTACCAAAGGCTTTTTCCACATCAAGAAAGATTGCTCCTGTGTGTTACTTCCAGTTAAACCTAGTTGTAACGCATTCTATTAATCTGTGGACCTGTTGAACTGTGCTTTGACCTGTACGAAATCCGAATTGCTTTTTAGGGAAAGGTTTTGTTTGTCGCCTCTTGCAGACGGTTAAGGATTATTTTTCCCAGGCATGATAGGAGGCTGATGGTCTGTAGTTCTGAGGGGGGGGGCTGAAGTGCTGTCCCAGGTTTGTGAACAAGGATTATGTCTGCCAATTTCCAATGAGTGGTGAAGTAACTGAACCTTAGCACTGCATTAAAAATGGCTACTGCATGCCTGACAGCCTTATGAGGGAGCGCTTTATTACTTTGTTGGAAATCTCATCAGGTACTGGGCCTTTTTTTTAATTTTTTTTTTATTAAGTTTCCTGATAATAGAATATACTTCCTTAGGGGAGGTATGACACATATTTTCACAGCTGCTGGAGTGCTGAATTCCGCAACGAACGTGGCGGTGAATATTTTGCAATGAATAGTAAGTCCGCATGCGCGTAGTTAGGGCTGCATCGTAACTCCAGGGGGTCAGTGAACGCTTCTACATTTTCGTCTTTATATAACACACAACAATGGGATTGTCGAGTATGCGGACGATATGGCAATTCTTAGCAGATCTCTCAGGCCTAACATAGCTACTCAGCGCTTACAAACTGCAGCAAGAAAATTGGAGGACTGGTTCAGAAAATGGAGAATATCTGTAAATGCCGATAAAAGCACTGCCATTCTCTTCACAAGAGACAAGCATCTCACTCTGGAGAAGTTAAACTTTTTAACACAGCCATCCCATGGAGATCTAGTACCAAATATCTAGGCATTCAGCATGATAACCATTTAAACTTTAACTCCCACATAGTTTATGCATGCAAAAAAGCAAACTCTGCAATTGTACAACTCTATTCTCTCCTCAATAGAAGAAGTCAAGTTAGCACTGAAAACAAACTACGGATCGATAAAACAATTATCAGACCATCGTTAACTTACGGATCTCCAGCCTGGGGTCACACTTCCCATACCAACATCAACAAGCTACAAGTTATTCAAAACAAGTGCCTCCGTATGATTTTTAACGCTCCGTGGTTTGTCAGAAATGCTCTCTTACACCGTGATGCCGATATTCCAGATATTCCTACGTTCCTCGATAACAGTGCCACTGCTTATTTTGCCAACGCAGCTGTTCATCCAAATCAACTCATTCGAGAGTCTTCTAACTATGACGAACACGACAGGTGGAAACATAAGCGCCCGAAAACAGCTCTGCTTATCGGTTCAGGTGCCTCCATACAGCCCTAAATAGGGTGAGCCAAGTGCTCGCTAATCTTTAATGCAAGACTATTTCATAGAGACAAAGGGATTGGAGTACTTGGGACAGATATCCATCATGCCACATCAGTTATCAGTTATCAGTGTCGAGATTCTGGATTTCGAGTGATTTCAAGTTTGTCGTTGTGATCGGACGTATTCCTTTCGACTCTGCCTAGATGGATTTTATATAAGGTTTTTCGGGAAGCTCGCATTGCACTGGAACTAACACAGTTCGTGACCTACTATCTCCCCCTCTGTATGAAATATGCAGAGGTCTAATGGCCGGCAGGCTCCACCAGCAATGAGGACCAGTGGTGGTTGAATGGTATTTTAGGGAGGTAGGTCGCTGTATTGTGTCCAAGTAAGTTCCCGAAACTCCTTTTTCCTTGTTTTTTGGATAGTCACCTATAACAAACTAACTTTTTGCTGATAGACGCTTCGCTTACTGTAAGCTGTATACGGGATTAGCTAGTAGACTCTCAGTCTACAGAATTAATCGGGAAAGCCGAAAACCGCTATTTGCTCTCAGGCCAAATTATGGACTCCCCATACGATGAGCTCGATTTTAAGCAGCTGTTGGCAGTTTTCAGGCAGGTGGGGGCCTGTTGCAAAGAAAATGACCAGGAAATGTAGCAATTCATCAAATAGAAGAGGTTGAATCAGAGGACTGCCAATCCCCTGATCCTCTCCCCAGCACTTCTCAAGATAACACCAGAGAGATTATGTCGCCGGTTAACGACCAGTCCCTAGTGGACTCAGAAAACTCTACAGACTATCAGCTTGTCAGCAGAAAGAAGCGTAAGAAGGTTTCGCCAGCAGCAGATCCTGAAATAATATATCAACCCTTGGTAAGAACAACTCCAATTGACTTAACACTACAACCTGATGAAAGAATGGAGACCGACTCCAGGACACAATCAAAGAGAGGATTCCACCAGTAATTTTAAGAACAAAAGAAAAATGGTCTCTAATCGTCTTCATCGTCGCTTAGACGATGAAGAATGCAAACATCAAATTTATATCAGCCAAGAATACAGATGAAGGAATCCGGATTCAACCAGAAGGTATTTCGGACTACCGCCAGCTCACCAGACTTATGGATGAATTGAAAGTCCCATATCACACGTTTCAGCCTAAAAGCGAAAAAAATTTAAAGGTAGTAATCAGAGGACTGGCTGAGACCATAACAGCCGAAGAAATAGCTACTGACCTCAGATCACAAGGCCTTGAGCCGCTTAAGATATCGCGCATGTACCGAGCAGACAAGCGCCCCATGCCTCTGGTCTTGGTCGAGATCAGTAAAGACCATAGAGAAATTTATGACCTTAAAACTGTCTGTAACTTGGTCATCAAGACTGAACTCCTCAGAAGAAAGACATCCTCCAGACAATGCCATCGCTGTCAAAAGTATAGTCATGCGAAGAAACTTTGTAGGGCGGAATACAAATGTGTGAAGTTCAGAAATAATCATCCCTCGCACAAGGGCTGTACACTTCGCCCATCTAACCTGACAAGGACTAGGGAAGCAGTAACCCCGTCCACTCAGAAGCGAGTCACACACCTTACATCGGAAATTAAATTACGAAATATTACCCATGATAAATCATATGCCTCTGTAGTTTCCTCATGCAACAAATCGGCACAAACTACACCAAACAGCCAAAACTCTGCTTCAGTGTTTGCTGCCATTTTGGTAGAAATGCTATCAGCATTTAGAAAATCAAATCCAAATCAGGCTGACACAAACAGATTTCTCAAAAATACCAAATCATATTCTCGATGATTAATGGATAATTCGGCCATCACAATAAATTCTATACAGGTTGCATTTTGGAATTCTGATGCACTCAGCAACAACATTCTAGAACTCCAAGAATTTGCTACCCACTACAAAATTGATATCATGTTAGTTAACGAGACCCATTTGCGGCCATGTGATAATCCCAAGCTACGAAATTACTCGGTAATTAGAAACGACAGACCTAATGCCAGAGGTGGAGGTACTGCAATCTTTATCAAGAAAAACATCCGTTATAATGAGATAAAAAGATTCCTACAATTAATCTGGAAAAACCTGGAATAGAAATTTACACCATTAATGCAGACAACTTAAAAATATATTCTGTTTATAACCCTCCAGGCAGAACTCTGCTATCCTGTGATCTTTCTCAGCTGCTTGACACTACGGAAGCAACAATAGTAGCAGGTGATCTAAACTCAAAACATCCCTTATGGAACAGCAGGTGTACTAATTACAACAGAAAAATCCTTTCAAATTTTGCTAAGCTGAGAAATATTATCATCGCAGGCCCGATTGAACCAACACACTATGGAACACATGGCAGGCCCGATGTATTAGAAATAGCCATATTCAAAAACCCATCTCACCAATTCCAGCTGCAAGTAGTTAACGACCTCAGTTCGGACCACAACCCAGTACTTCTAAAACTGTGGAGGAATTAGGAACTTATTCCTAGTAAGTCATTTACTAATTTCACAAAATTCAAGGCTAAAATCAACATTATCATGGATTCAGTGCCGAATATCTCCACTTGTGAAGAAATTGACGCAGCCGTCAACCTGGAAAGAAAACTTCAAACTAGCTTACCTGCAGCCTCTTCTATCTCCACTCGAGCTCAAGTAAACCTACTTCCAGAAGAAATCCTTGCTCTAATCAAAACCAAAAATAAAATCAGACGTTGCTTTCATAACACGCTATCTCCTCAAGATCGCCAAGAGGTGAACAGAGCATCACATTTACTTTGCTATGCACTAAAAGATCACAGAAATCTACAATGGGAAAGAAAATTTTGTTACCTGAAAACTGAAGATAAATCCTTGTGGAAGTTGTCAAAGGCTATCCGTACGGACCGTTCCAATATCCACTACATTCACGGAGAAAGAGGTATAGTTTATAGGGACGATGAAAAGGCAGAAGCCCTCGCAGAAGCTCTTCAGCTTCAGTGCAATCCTAATTATGCGCATGCGGATTTGGTCTTCATAGAGAAAATTCACCGTCGGGTCCGTACTGCGCTCCAACAGCCTAACAACTGTGAAAATATCTGTCCCACCTCACCTAAAGAGGTCTACGCAATCATTATGAAGCTCAACAACAAAAAATCCCCTGGCCCAGATGAAATTAACAACAAAACAATCAAGGCCCTTCTGCACAAAGCTGTCATGCACTTGGTAGCAATCATAAATGCAATGCTCAGACTAAACTATTTTACATCGCGATGGAAACAAGCAGATATAGTCCTCTTTCATAAGCCGGGAAAAGCACATCAGTTTCTGCAAAGTTACAGACCCATCAGTCTCCTTTCATGCTCGGGAAAGATTGCAGAAAAAATCGTCCTCAATCGACTTCATATATAGCTGATATCCCTCAAAACCCTAGCTCAACAATCACTGCATTATATGCAGATGATACCGCATTATTAGCAAGATCTCTCAGCCCCAAACTAGCCATCAAAAGACTCCAAAACAGTATCACACACTAGAGAAATGTTTGATGGACTGGAAGATCCAAGCAAATCCACAGAGGAGATTAGCCATACTGTTCACTAGAAAGAAGCCTCAGATCAAGGAAGGTATACATTTACTAGGAATTAAGATCCCATGGCAGAATACAGTCAAATATCTCGGTGTGATGATCGACAAAAAAACTAAAATTCACCAGTCATATAAAACACATAAGCTCAAAGACATCCAAAGTAATTGCGCAGCTCTACCCCATGATCAGCAGAAAAAGTAAGCTGGACACTCAGAACAAACTACTCATATATAGGATGATAATACGTTCAGTCATCATTTACGCATCTCCTGCATGAATCATACCTCGAATTCAAATATTCAAAAGCTACAAAGAATACAGAAAAAATGTCTGAGAATAAGTTTAGATCCCCTGTGGTTTATCAGATACTCACAGATTCACAGAGAAGTCAACATTGCTTCTCATCCCTCCTTCATGACCTAGCAGAAAAGTTCTTCCTCAAGACAATTAATCATCCGAACCCACTGATCAAGCAAGCTTCAGACTACAATGAAGCAGATTTCTGCAAATACAAGAGACCCAAATCACATCTATGCTCAGCTAATCTCACTGCCCTTCCAGCAGGCGAGCTTAAAGCTCAATAATTCTCCACTCAAAGAACTTTCCTTCTCAGACAAAGGGAAATATAAAACAGCATTTATGCTTCACCCATCAAGTCAGTATCGTTATGCGTTATGAATTGTCAGGATATTTGAATCAGATGTTTACAAAATTTCAAACTTCACCAGTGAGATACAATCGATGTTGTACGAATTTCAGTTCATTTCTGGCAGTCGCAGTTTGATTTGATGTACTCGTAGGTGTCTGTTCAGTACAGTGGGTTTTGAAGTCCAGTGTTTTTATTAATTTTATGCAAAAACATGTTCAGTTCTTCATCAAAAATATTATTAATTAGTTTTCCCTTTAAACATGGACAAGTGGCAAGAAAAACTTTCGACATTTAAATTTGATTCTAAATCTCAGGGAAAAATGTGCTGTTTAAATTCATTTCCAAATACCAGTTGGAGAAACAAATTAAGGAAGCAGAATTAAGATTATGTGCATCTGTTGCAGAACACAATCTGCCTTTGAGGCATATGGATACTCTTCCAACACTGCTGAAAATAATTGCCCCTAATAGTGAAATTGCTAAGAAAATACAGTGCGGTCGCACTAAATGTAACTGTCTTATAAAAATGTTTTGGCTGTAGATTCACTTAATTAAATCTCAAAAAAACTCAAAACACTTATTTTTTTAATTATTGATGAGTCAAATCACATTACCACAAATACATCTCTAACAGTTGTGGTTTGTTACTATGATGATTCCACAAATCAGCAGAGAATTCATTTTTAAATATCATTGATGTTAGTGACGAAACAAGTTCAGCTTTGTTTGAAGCTCTAATAGAATTATTAAACAAGCTGAATGTGCCTCTTTGAAAACTTATTAGGCTTTGCTGCTGATAATGCTTTAGTTATGATGGGACAACATTCAGGCTCGCCTTAAATCATTGAATGAACATTTATATGTCGCCAGATGCAAACGTCACAACTTTAATTTATGTGTAGCTGAAGCATGTAAGAAACTACCAAATTCATTAGAACTATGTGAAGACATTTAAAATTTCATACAAAAGAAACCGAAAAGATTAACAGAATTTAAACAAATTCAGGAACTATCAAACTTAAAACCACGTAATTTGCTGAGGTTGGGTAAAACTCGTTGGCTCTCAGTGCATGATGTTGTGCAGTGAATAGTAGAACAATGGAATGCTTTGGTTTCAAACTTTATCTTGAGAGCAGTAGACGATGGAATTGAGCAAGCCGAATCAGTTTTAACTGCACTACAAAATCCCTTAATTAAGGCATATTTTCTCTTCTTAGCTTCATCCTACCAATAGAAGTAAATCTAAATTTAGATTATCAAGGCACTAAATATCGCCTTCATCTTCTAATTTCATCAGTAGGATATAAAATGAAAATGATCATGAAATAGTTCACGAAATCTCAATATGTTACAAATACACCAACTGAAAAGATAAATCCAGCTGACAATGGTCAGTTTTGAACATAGAGAATGTATATCTAGGAGTGAGAGTGGAAGCTCTTCTAATGAGTTTAGATAAGAGTGAAGTTCCAAAAAGAGACATAAGACACTTCAAGGTGAAATGTTTGTCCTTCTATGTTGAGTTCAGTAGCCAAGTTTTCAAACGAATAAATTTCAAAGATCCTGTATTAAAACGTTTAGCGATTCTGAATCCTGAAACGTGCATATCAGACTGATTTTACAGTATAATGCCGCTTGTTGTAAATTTTCCTAATGTTATTGAAGAAAATAATTATGAAGACCCCAATAAAGAATGGCAACTATTGAAGACTGTAGAAGCATTGGAAAATGAAATGTCAAGAATTCATGGTTTTTTGGAATAAAGTTTTTGAAATGAAAAATGCGGTAGGAGAAAAAAAGTTTCCTAATTTAACAACATTAGTTAAAGCTGTGCTGGGTCTCTCTCATTCGTCAGCAGCAACTGAAAGAATATTTTCAGGAGTGACAATAAATAAAAATAAAATAAGAAATCAACTACAAACTCCCTTGATGAACGGACGCCTTTTGACAAAAGAAAAATTGAAATATTCATCAGCTACAGATTTTACTATTTCTGAAGAGTTAATTAATTTAGCAAAATCTGTTAAAAATAATGAATAAATACTTCCAGTGTTTTTCTTGTGAGTTGTAACCCCTGTATATATGTAAATAGCATATTACATAACTGAAATTTAGTGTTACATTATTTATATAAAATGCTACATAAAAATCTAGTACGTCTTCTTTCAGATTTAGTACCTTTTTCCGGCATAAGTTGGTACAATTTTTTTTCGTTGGGTGGCCACTGTGATCTAAGCATACTGCAAATTCTAAAATAGACTATCCACTCATTATTCATGACTTATTTTTAATGGTATTAACAACACCAAACGAACTATTTTATATAAAAGATGTTTAATAATAGCTTATATTTCGCTGAATTTCAAATCACCATCATCAGAGCACAACAAAACACAGCATGTAGACACGACAGTAAGTGAAACAATATAAATTGTAACCAAAATATTCTGAATTAGTCGCTCTAATGTAAACTGTATTACAGCTATGTGGAGTTGTTCTTAAGATAGCAGTTCGCAAATTTATGACAAATTAATGCAACCATATTTATTTCTCCACGGCCAGGGTAAGTCAAAAATAATATTTTTTATCTGTAACAACTTCTAAATAGCAAATTCATTTTCTTCCAACTAATACTAATTCCAGAGCTCTATCATTAGAACAAATATTTTTTTACAAAATGACACTGTTGGGCTAGATGCTGCTGCCTTTGTTGTTGTTGTTGTTGTTGTTGTAGATATCTTCCAGTGTATGTTGGCTTTTTGTAAATGGAAAGCCATCCGATCCATCTGAAAGCTGGTGATTAATATGTCAAGAAGAAATCAGCAGGTATTTGATTTTTTTTCTGCTGTAAAATGAATTTTAGAGTGTTGGCTGTGTAGGTAGGTGACAAAAGCATGCAAAATATCTTGTCCATAGGGCCAAATGGCAAACACTTCACCACCAAAGCGTAACCACACTAGGGGCTTGTATGCAGCTGTGCTAAGTATTTTGTTTTTAAGTTGTTCCATACAAAGGTTTGTTAACGTGTAGAGAGGGGAGGGGAGGAGAAAGCCATAGCATTACCATTAATCAGCTTGTAGATTTTTCCTCTCCATGTAAACTCACCACCACGTAAAGGAATGGAGCCTACTGTCATCGGTAAAGCTATGAATAGGATTGGAAGTCTGTGAGAGCAGGTAGTTTATATACAAGAGGAGGAGAATGTTTGAAAGAATAGAACCCTGAGGTACTCCTGCATTCGTGGGGAAATATGAGGAGTGTAAACCGTCCACAATGACACATAGTGAGCTATCAGTGAGAAGGTTGGCGATCCATTTTCAATGTGGGGGAAGGGCAGACCATAGGATGGCAGTTTGTTAAGTAGGCCCTGTCACGTTGAATCAAATGCCTTTGAAATGTCGAGGGCAACCACGTGAATTTCATCACATTTATAAATTAATTTCTAAATTTCTAAATTAATTTTTAAATTAACACTATTCGACCAATAAAATATTACTATGCAAATTCTAATTGCCTGTTTTAAGTGATTCTTCAATGCTCTTTAACAATCAAACAACCAACAAATAAGTCTGATATTATTGTCATATTTGCAACAATAACGAAAGTTTCCATCTAAGCATTGTGAAGCAGTTTCAGTTATAGCGACAGACGCAAGCCTTGCAACACAAAAGGACGCTCTGGACAAGATGATCTTGTCGACTCCCTACAGTACACAAGATATTTCATGCTTAACATCTGAGGTATATAAAATTTCTTTTATTAGTTTTCTAATGTAGTCATTAATTTAATTTTGATTATTCTTAAGCCATTTTTAGAAATGCTTTGTGAGATTATTCGTTCCGATTTTTTTCAAAAATCAGTCAAATCGCATTTGAACTTCATTTATTCCCCGAAAGAATAACCCTTTTCCTTCTACTTATATTTATGCCACGAGATGCTTAATACCAAACACCACTCTGTGATATTTAAAAAATCTACAATTCGATCATATGTAGTTTGTAGTTTACTTAGGAGGTAGCGCCTAGGAACAACGAACGAATAAACATCTAAAAAATACTACAGATAATTAGCATTGATTTTTAAATGTGTTTAGTAAATTAGTTAAGCTTACTTCAATATCTTTTCAGAAGAAAGAATTTTTAAATTATTTACAACTTTTAAACTAAATTAAATAAATTACCTTTAATATTTTAGATTTAGTTAACACACCTTTTTTATTTTTGAATAACTGATATTGAATTTTATTCGTAAGCGAAAAATGTTTGTGGGGGATAGACCGCGAGATGCGGTGATTAAAATACCCTTGGAGGGTAATGGATGGCAATGCTGTAGCCAATGAAGTCCTAACTGAGGCTTGGCTATTGCTGTTACCCTTCTGCCATGATCAGAGCTTTAATAGTTCAATAACACCTTATCCCTACACTGTCCTCTACAGATGGCGGGGAGGATGAAAAGCATTCTTGCTTCGCCCCTTTAAGCCAGTCCTTATAAGGACTTTAAGAAATATTTGTGGAATGCTAACTCATATTACATATTATATTTTTATGAAGAATTGAATGACTAAAGAAGAAGAAGGTTCACCTGAAGAAGGCTGTTACAGGCCGAAACTAGTAGTGTTTTTATATTAAAACCTTTGATATATATATATATATATATATATATATATATATATATATATATATATATATATATATATATATATATATATATATATATATACACACACACACACACACACACACTAATTGAAAATTGGAACCCTACCCAACAGCCTATGAGTTGTGGAAATCCTTTCTAATGATTGCTGTGCCGAACAAAGCGGCCTTTTGCAGCTGCCCAATTTTTAATCTATCTAACTGGAGTGCTTCTACATGTTTTTTTAATGTTTTAGGGATGGCGCCTAAAGCATCTATTATTATGGGAACAACTTTCGTTTTCTTTTGCCAGATTTTGTTCAATTTCGATTTGCAAATCGCGATATTTTGTAATTTTTTCATTTTCTTTACTGTCAATCCGACTATTTCCTGGTACTGATATTTCGATAAACTGAACACCCTTGTTTTCACTTTTTTCAACCATTGTGATATCGGATGTGTTATATTCCAAGCTTTTGTCAGTTTGGATTTTGAAATCCCAGATTATTTTAGCTTTTTCATTCTCAACCACGTTCTGGTGAACTTAATGCTTCCAATAGTCTTTAGATACTTCAAACCCATACTTTTTACATAAATTCCAGTGGATTATCTTAGCTACGCTATCATGCCTTTTACGTTACTCAATTATTTGTGAGATTTTGCTGCATCCACTTATAATGTGGTCTATCGTTTCTTCCTTTTCTTTGCACAATCTACATTTACTGTCTTCTTGAATTTTTTGTATTTTAGTTCAATGGCCTGTTCTCGTGATGCAAAAATTACCGATTCTGTTTCTTTCTTTAGTGCTCCATTTCTCAACCATTGCCAGGTGAAGTTGCTGTCAGCGCTGTCCTCTATGCTGTGAAGGTATTTTCCATGCAATGCCTTATTTTTCCATCTTTCGCTTCTCACTTTTACTTGGTTGGTTTTGTATTCCAATTTTGTCTCCACGGGTTTAAATAAACCTCCTTTCCTTACCTCAATTAGAAAATTTTCGGTTGTTTGCTTCAGATAATCATTTAAATTTCGTTTTTCTTCTTCAATAACTTGCTTCACTTGTAATAATCCTCTACCTCCTTTTTTGCGTGATAGATATAGCCTACCAATGTCACTGAGAGGATTGAGGGCATGGTGCATTGTCATTAATTTTCGAGTTTTTCGATCTAAATCTTCCATCTCTAGCTGGGTCCATTCAACAATGCCTGCTGAATATCTCAGAACAGGTATGGCCCAGGTATTAATTGCTTTTATCAAATTTCCAGTATTAAGCATTTATTTAAGGAGTTTTCTTAATCGTCTTATGTATTCTGATCTAGTTCTTTCTTTGATCTTATTGTGCAGAATTTATGATGCTTCTAAAATTCCCAAATATTTGTAGCTATCTTCGAATTTTATTGCCTTGATTATTTCACCATTGAGCAGCTCGATTTCGTTCATAATTTCAAACTTTCCTCTTGTTATTCCAGCAATTGCACAGTTGTCTGAGCCAAAATCCATTGATATATCTTGACTGAATATGTGCACAGTGTTAAGCAACGATCCGAGTTCATTCTCTGATTTTGCATACAACTTCAGATCGTCCATGTATAAGAGGTGAGATATCTTTGCACTCTTTTGCGCAGTTTGATAACCATGAGAAGTTTTATTTAAAATTCTAGTTAAGGGGATCAATGGCAATATAAACAATAGAGGAGATAATGAGCCTCCTTGAAAGAAGCCCTTTTTTATGTTTACCTCTCCAATTTCTTCTCTATTTATAACCAACGTTGTTTTCCAATTTTTCATGCTGGATTGCAAAAAGTTTTGCACGTTTTCGCTAATACCAAATAGTTCTGTGCATTTTAAAATCCAACTGTGAGGCACCGAATCAAACGCTTTTTTATAATCTATCCAAGCCATATGAAGGTTGGTTTTTCTACGTTTGCAATTTTTAAGAATCATTTTATCAATCAGCAATTGGTCTTTTGTGCCTCTTGAATTTTTGCTGTTACCTTTTTGTTCAATTGGGAAAAGAGAATTTGCTTTACGATAGCTGTATATTTTATCAGCTAGTATGCCTATGAGTAGCTTAAAAGTTGTTGGCAGGCAGGTTATTGGTCGGACGTATTTTGGGTTTGGACCTTTTTCTTTATCCTTTATGATCAAAAACGTTTTCCCTGCTGTGAGCCACACTTATTTGCTTTTTCCTTCTAAAACATCAAAAAATTGGTTAGCAAGTCTTTCATGTAAGCTTGATAGATATTTCAACCAGTAGCCATGTAATTCATCCTTCCCGGGTGTTGACCAATTTTTTATTTTTTTAGCTTGCTTTTGAACCATTTCAGTTGTTCTTTTCAGTTGGTGAATTTTTCTTTCTTGAGATTCGTTCGTAATTATTGTTCAATCCATTTTGCCTTGTTATTGTGCCTCTTAGGGTTGTCCCATAGATTTTTCCAAAACTTTAGTGTATTTTCTTTGTCTCTGGTATTTATATTTATATTTTCTTCAAGGTTATCATTCCTGCAGCAATCAATTTTCTTGTAAAACTGGTTATGATTTGCGCGAAACATCGAATTTTGCTTGTACTGTTCGATGCGTGCACTGTATCTTCTTATTTTAGCTGCAACTGCAACTATTTTTTGCTTCACTTTCTCTAATACTTCATTAATAGGTCGTGTTCCAGTATTATATCTCTTTATGAGGTTATTTCGGATTTTTGTGTTTTTCAGCTTCTTTTTCTCAAGGTTTTTCAAATTGCTCACGTCTGCTCTGAGTTTAAGAATTTTATTCTCCAGTCGGTGCTTCCATTTTGGTTCCTGAGCTTTACTGCTTTTGGGTTCACTAATCTTATATCTTAATTCAGATGTTACGACATAGGCTATTGAGTACATAAGTTGATTCGTTTGCCCAATAGTTTCAGTAGGAATATCCCTTGCAGCTTTATTGGCCTCTTGTAGGAGTTTCTTCAGTTTTTGTTGAGGTACTTGTCTCAATATTGGAAGCCTAACTCGTTCCTGGTTGCTGTTCATTTGCTCGATAATTTTTCTGGCGAGTTCCTGTTCCTTATCTGATAGCTTCCTTTCAACTATTTGTATATTTTCAAAATTTTCAGCATTCTGCACGTTGGAATCTGGTTCTGCTCCATTCATATTCTTGGCCACTTCAGGGTCAGTACGGTCTCCTTTTACAGCTTGAGGTTTCAGTGCTTCCAGCTCATGTTCACTAAATACCTTGCATTTGATAATGAAGCTGCGTTGCTGCATCAGCCTTTCGAATGAAATTTCAGAATTTGGGTGTCGTTCAAGCCAAAGTTGGAACATTCGTTTCTGAAATCCCCTAACTGATGGGTTTGAATTATAGAAGCACTGCATGACTTGTCTATTTTCAGCCATGCTCCACATTTTCCTAGTAAATACTTTCGAGTTCTGTGGATCTTGTTCCTGTAGCCCATTTGTCACTGGCTGTCCAGGAAGCCTAACATCCAGTGCGATCCTTGGTAACCCGCGCGACGACCGATGCGGTATAGAGTTCTGATTTGTCTTCACCATTTTTAACTGAGGGTGGGCAGGTGCATGAGATAAAAATAGGTAAATAGGACAGAATCACCCCTAGCCCTCGAATACTCTAATAGCATTGGGGGAAGGAGCAAGGTGAAAAGAAATACAGAGGGAAAGAAGAGTAGGGACCAGTCTACAGATAATATAACAGATGTATATTACATGGTTAGGACTCGAATTAGTGGAATATAACCAGCCTTTTCTTAAGACTGAGCAACTTAGCTGATAATTAAGTAAGATTTTATTAGTCAACTGTGGATCAGATATTTATTACATATCTGATCCACACGCGAAATTCCAGATCACTTATTGCACATTACACTCGTGTTTTGGAAAGAGGAATGTGTTCATATTTTGCTAGAACAACTGAGGGTTGTAATCTTTGGGGAAGGCGGAGTGGGGGAAAACTGTTCCAAAGGACAGAAGTAGATGACAAAAGGAGGAGGGAGTAAAGTTGATTCGGTGAGTTTCAAAATAGACTGTAAAAAGGTGTTGGTTGGCAGTGAGTGTTGTTTTAATGATTTTGGAGGGGATGGAGGAATTAAAGTTTCCACTTCAGCAGAGCACTGTCCATGAAAGTATCTGCAGAGGAGGCGCAAAGCAGAAATTGAACGAGGTCTTTCTTGCGAGCGATCAGATGGCACCAAGTTTTGGTGGCAATGAAGTTTACAAGGTTGTCCATGCCAAACTGGGATACTGCCAGGAGATATGAGTTCATGTCACTGGTCGTGGGAGATTTTGAGGATTCTAATACTTGAATGCTACCACGTTTGTGGAATGAAAAGGAGGAATGGAGTGTACTGTTGTCAGCAAAGCTTTGGATAGGATTGGAAGTTTATGAAAGCAGGTCATTTATATACAAGAGGAGAAGAGTAAGGTGAAAGAACAGAACCCTGAGGCACTCCTGCATCAGTGGGGAAATCTGAGGGGAGTATACCGCCCAACACGAAACGTAGTGCGCCAACAGTGAGAAAGTTGGGGATCCAGTTGCAGAGGGAGGAAGGCAGATCATAGGATGGCAATTTGTTAAATTGATCCTGTCCCAAATACGATCAGATACCTTTGAAATGTCGAGGAGAACCACGAGAGTTTCTTTAAATTTCTCCATTAATTTCTAAATTAATATCATTCGGCCAATAAAATATTACAATGCAAAATTGAATTACTTGCTGTATGTGATTATGCAAAGCTCTTTAACAATCCAACAACCAATAAATAATTCTCACATTGTTGTCATATTTTAAACAATATCGAGCGAATTTCCTGTATAATTTGTCAACCCGTTTCAGTGATAGCAACAGATGCAGTCGTCGCAGACGAAGGCTTTGGACAAGATAATCTTGTCCACTCCCTGCAGTGGAAAAGACATTTCTGGCTAAACCTCTCAAGTACGTTAGAATTATTTCATTTATTTATTTTTATAATCCAGAGAGAGAGAGAGAGAGAGAGAGAGAGAGAGAGAGAGAGAGAGAGAGAGATGTTTTTTGAATTGTGCAGTATAGAATTTTACAGATAGACAGATTTTTTGAAACAATTGGACACAGGTAGTAAAATAGATAGATTTAAAGAACTTATTTTTATTGTGAACATAACAATCTTATATACAGGATTAACCGGTTTTTAGTTCTCTGCAGTCAGTCAGAGAGGTTACATATTCATATTCTTCTTGAGGTATGTTAGATCGAAGTCACTTATAAGGCAAATCACTTTTTTTTTTAATTAAAGCCATTCGGAGTTATTTTGACATGATACTGTATGAGAACATAAATGTGGAAGAACGTAAGAGTTACTTTTGCACAATATTATCTATTTACATGGGAGTGCCAGCTGATTAATTTTCGCACTGTTAAGCAAAACAATCCTTCTTCTCCCTTTCTTTTTTTTTGGGGGGGGGAAGGGGGGATGATGTCACTTCTATAATGGAAAGTGGACCATGATGCAGTCACCCTGCTCAGCCAGCAGTTGATTCCGTGCATTCCAGTCTTGGTGGAAAAGATCCAAGGTGTTGTTTTGCCTATGGTGGTGATGCTCGTGTATGATCCGACTTCCCACCTTTTGTTTGAAGGTTGCAAGGAGTTGGTCAGTTGCCTCTCTCTGTAAAGTTGCTGTGCTGTCTTGTCTTGTATGTCTGAGGTAGAAGTTGTATATTACAGCTTTCGCGGTGATGAAGAGGTAATTACAGAATGAATGGTTATTTGACTCCGCATGGACGAGATTGAAATATTCCTCTTCTGTATGAAGACTACCACAGGTGAGAGCTATCGTTTCCCGATACAAACTTCTTAATTTAGTGTTGACTGGGCATTCCAAGTAGATATGCCGGACTGTTCCTAATTGGTAGCAGAACAGGCAGTTATCTGAGTTAAATTTTCGTAATATAGGAGGAGTGGGTAATATATTGTGCCACATTCTATACTGAATATTTCCGTCAGGTTTGATGGTTCTTGTGCGATATAGTCGATCCCATTGAAATAGTGTTTGATCAGATGATGCGAGATTTTCAACTAAAGTGCTTTGGTTCGACTGTTGTATTAGAGATCTGTAGATTTTGTTGGTGTTGCTGGGTGTAAATTTCTCTCATGAGTTATTTGTTTTTATCAGAAAGATAGGCGCCGGATCTTCTGAGTTAGGAGGGCTAAGCCCCTCTTCTGTTATGCTATCAGGCATAGCGGCTTGAAAAGCGGCCTTTACAGCGTGTATCTGTTCAGATTGATTCCCATATTCTAGGTTTTCGAGCGATTTTGGAAAGCGCCAGGTGAAGCTTGGAGAAAGAATGTCACCCAAGATCCTCAAGCTTCGCCAGCTCCATGGAGGAAAGAAAATCTCTTTCTGAGTGATCGGGCTTTTTACCATCGTGTTGTGGAAGATGAGTTCCATGAGGATTTCAGGTAGGGATGCTGTGTTCACTGTGTGCTGCAGGTTTAGCTTCTTCTATCGTCGAAGGGAATCTTTGTAGAAGTTTGTTAAATTTACTGGCACTTGAGCTGTTTTCATTCTTAAGGTTGTGGAGAGAGAGAGAGACCTCTAGTGGCAGAAGTGAAAATATATTCAGTGGTGCATTTGTGTGATATTTCCTGTTGTAGGATATTAAGGAGTAATCGAGCGCGGAACGTTGTTATCCTGTTGTCAATGGAGGTCGAATTTTGTCCTCTATCTTCGATAGAAGTACATAGCTTGGAGTAGGAAAGACAGTCTGTTTTGTTCCATATGAATCGATAGATGGTTGACTTTATTTGTTTGATGAATTGCACTGGTGGCGGGAGAATCTTTAGTGTATGCCAAAGGACACTGGTGGCTATTTGGTTAACGATTATTGTTCTCCCTCTTGTGGAGGCAGAGGCTCGTATTGCTGCCCACTTTCCTAGTACTTGCTTGAAACGTTTGTTTAGTGTTTCCCAGTTCTTATCCACATAAGAGGGCGTGTTTCCTGGGTAAATCCCCAGGTATTTGTTTCCCTCTGCGGACCAGGTACCAGACATTAGGGGAATCCGTTCGGTTTGTCTATTTACCACATCACAGTCCTGCGGTTTTATGTGTGTTTAGTTTGGCTCCTGAGGCTGCCTGATATTGTTGGTATGCCATTTGTATGTTACGGAAGTCCTCTGCTTTGCGGGCTATGATTGTAACGTCATCAGCTTATGCTGTCAGGGTTATGGTTTGGTAGGGAAGTTTAGGGCGGGATGCCCTAAGTAGCATGCCCTAAGTAGAACCCTACACAAAAAAGGGTTCAATGGCAACTGTGTAAAGAGGACCGGAAAGTGGACAACCTTATTTAATACCTCTGCTGTATGGTACAACTATGGTAAGCCTGTTTATTTTCATGCAAAACTGTGCTTGGCATAAAACATCTTAATAGAATGAATAATGCCTGAGCCAAGGCCAAATGCTTTCAAGCAGCTGAAGAGGTATAGGTGTTCAATGCGGTCGAAAGCTTTTTCTTGGTCTAGTGTTACAAGACCCATTGTTTCACTGTTGTTGTTCGCTATGCTTATGAGATCCCTTATGAGGTATAAGTTTTCGTGGATCGATCTTCCAGGGATGGAATAGCTCTGATGCCTATTTATTATTTCGTTCAGAGCGGGTTTAAGTTTGTTGCAATGGCTTTTGATATAATTTTACAGTCGGTATTTGTGATGGAGATGGGTCTCCAGTTTCCTAATTTTGTCGCGTCTCATTTCTTTGGAATGAGTTTAATAACTGATGTTATCATATTGAGTGGGAAACCATTGGTATTGCCGTCGACATATACTCTGTATAGGATAGGTCCAAGCTGTTCCCAGAAGGACTGGTAAAATTCAGTGGTGAGCCCATCTATGCCAGGAGATTTATCTTCAGGTAAGGAGGAGCAGGCAGTTGTCAGACCGTGTAACGTGATGGGGAGTTCTGTGGTACACCTTGTTGTTGGTGAGAGTCTTTTCACATCGGAGAGAATTATATTCGTGGCCTCCATAGATGTTGAGTTGGCTTGGTATAAATTTTTATAGTACTGCAGGGTATATAAGAGGATTTCGTCATGATTTTTTATGATGTTTCCACTATCTGTTTTAATAACAGATATAGTGGTGCACTCTTGTTGGCGTTTTTCTAGTGAGAAGAAATACTTTGTGGGTGCATCTGCGAAATTAATGTGTTTGCGTCGTGCTCTTATTAGTGTTCCTCTTGCAGAGTGCTTTAGGTGTGAGCGTATGGTGACTTCTAGGGACTGGTATTCCTCAGATTCTGGATGATGCAATTGCTGTTGTTGTTGCAGATTTTTAAGGACTGAATGCTTATTCAAATTTCTCTGATGACTATATTTTTGGGTAAATACCCTAAGTTTGGATTTAAAGAGTGACCACCACTCGGAAATTGATTGAGAAGTAAGTATATCTCTGATGAGAGTTTTTTCGATATAGATTTTGGAGGTTCTGAGATATTCTATATCCTGTAGTAGGCTGTTGTTAAATGTCCAGTATGCTCCTCCTTTGTGTCTGGTGTGTCCAGGAATGCAAATGCTAAGAAGGATGGAATCATGGTCTGATGCATGAGATGGATGGTAGGTGACTCTCCTGATGTAGAGTATTGTGTGCATCGATGTGTAATATCTGTCGAGCCGTGCCTGATATACGACACTGGTAGGACCACCTTTGGTTCTCTAGGGGAACACTTTCTCATGTGGGTGCAAGTGTCTGAGGGTGTCAGTCAGCTTGTAGTCATTTATTACATCCTGGAGAAGCTGAGCTAGTGAGTGTCGATGTTCTTGGCATTACTGTCTGTCCATTGCAGGATCCAGAGTGCAGTTGAAATCCCCTGCCAGTATGATGTGGTCATTGACCTTGCTGAGGTGGTTTCGGACAAACTCTAGTACCTGCACTGAAAGCTGTTCATTATGTGGGATGTATATGTTAATGATATATATTTTCTTTCCTGTCTGAGTTTCAGTGAGTGCATATATTGCACACCCAGGAAAGGTATCGATTATTTCTACTTTTTGGTGAATTCCAATGCTGACTCCAGATCCATGAAGTTGCATGGCAAGATAGTGGTGCATGGTATATGGCTAGTTCTTCCAGTGTTGATATGAAGCTTTGCTGTTGCAATGGAAGTTAGTTTACTGCAGCATAACTTTTCTGGACGGTGGGCAAGGATATGCTGCAGGACCAGCCTGTTTCGCAGTGGTGTGGCACATCCTCTAGCGTTTAGTGAGAGAAGATTTACTGAGGTGCTCATTATTTTAAGGTTTAGTTTTATTTTGGTGGGGTAATCCTCACTTCCTTTACGGATAGTTATGCTTCCGCTGGGATTCAATCCCGTTTATCAAGTAGTATATCCTTTTCCTGAGATTGGTGTTTTTTCTCCCTCTTTTTCCTGCCAAAATAGTTCTTAATTCTTCCAGCTGGGTGATAGGAAGCAGTTTTTGTGAAGAGCCTCGAACTTTTTTAAGAAAGCTCTGAAGCTGATCATTTGTAAGTGTGCCTTCAGTGTGAGGAAGACCTGCATTTCCAGTTTCCTCTTCATCATCTGAGGACTCAAGAAGCTAGATCTCTTCATCCCCCTCTACAGGCTGTTGGGAGGGTTCCGGAATGCTTGTAGGCAAAGGTTCCCTTTTGCAGCTGCGCTGGTTCGTCTTTGGCTGTTCTTTCATTTCTGTTTCTTGCTTTTCTTCGTTATTTTTATCTTTGTCAGAGTTAGTTAGTTTTCTGTGTTCTGTTTCCTTTTCTCTAGGATTGCTTTTAATCAATGTTGGTGGAGGTTATTCCGAAAGTTAGGTTTCGTTAGTGCTCCCACTTGATTTTGTCTCCTCAGTACTCGACTGAGAGTTGTTGCCATGAGATTTTTGTTGTTTGTTAGGGATGCTCTGTTTTTTGGGGTTGGCTGCTTTCTGCTTCTGATTCTCTGATCCGCTAGGGTTGGTAGTATTGTTAACCGGCTTCTCATTTCTGGGTATATATGGGCATAACTTCCTTACATGTTCTTCTTCGTGGCAGTAAAAGTACTGAGCAGCAACAGTAATATAAAAGGTGTAGGGTACTCCGTCTATTTCTGTGTTGATTATTTTGGGTATGGAGCCGATTGTATTGTCATCGCCAAAGTGCATTAGAGCCTGTCTTCTAAAGCTCTTGATGTGAGCGAATTCACATCAAGTTGTAGAGGCGCGTATCGATCGGATTTTACCTGTCACTGCGCCGTATTTTGATAGTAATCCGCGAAGCATTTGATGGCTTATTTCAGGTGGGACATTTGACTCTATTACTTTTGTGGGAGCAAGCGCGATTGGTGAGACATTCACGTGGCATGCTCCGATGTCTATTCCCTTTTCAATTAATGTCTCAGACCAAGATGCGTTGTGAAAGTACATTTGTACGGTTGAAACTCACATTTCAAGAGTTGAAATGTGAGTTATATTTTTTGGGGGAAACATGTTGAACTTCTGCGTCTAGATACTTTTCTAGTGGGGTATTTTCGATTGCGAAAATTACAATTCCGTTGTCTCGGGAAACGCGGTTGGCTAGCTGATCGTTTGCACGCGCGGTGGTCGTTGTCGCAGTAGTATTAATTCGCGCTGAGGTATTAGATACAATGTTGGCATAAGACTGTGGTGGCGAACCGTTTTATGTCTACGTGCCAAACGTTTACAAATCGAGTTGCTGACGTGACGGCGCGTGCCAAAAATTTAAAAATCAAGTTGTTGACGTGCCCGGCATGTCAGCAACTTGAAAAAACAAGTTTAAAAATTAATATAGAATTTCATAATAATGAACACATAATTTGACATACACATTGTCGTCTACAAATCAATATTAACCTATTATCAATTTATTAATTTATAAATATCAATATATCAATTTATTAATGAGATTTTTGCTGTTGTACATTAGATGCCAAATGCTTTATATCAGGTTCATATTTTGTCACTTTTAGTAATACACACGTGGAAATAGAGTCATCAGTCATTCTATTTCTTAAACTGTCTTTTATAAAATTCATTTAAACAAATAATGACTCACAAGCATAGGTAGAGGAAAAAATTGATAATATAGCCATCGCTAGTTTTTTTAAACAACAAAAGGTTTCAGGAATGGCATTCCAAGTTCTCAATATTTCCTCTTCTGCATTCTTTTTAATTGCCCCCAATAATCGATTATTTTCCATTATTTCCAAGTCATTTCTTAAATCGACAAAATTTTGTTTTCGTAAGATGTAACGATTGCTTAGGAGGAAGAGGGCGTCCCAAATAACATAGCCCTGAGGAACATCTCGTTTAGAGTTCTTTTTTCGAAAAATCTGAAGAGTTAACACCTTCCACCATTTCACGTAATGAACGACCCGAGACAAAATTAGCAATGCAGTTACGGAGTGACAAAGGCAGCAGGCTATAGGATGTCAATTTGCGGAGGCGTGGTCAATGCCAAATCTTAACAGATGGTTCAAAATGCCAAAGCCGAATTCATACGTTTTCCAATCCTCTTCCATGGTATGCGGGGCATGCGAGATTTGCTGCGGATCTTGATCAGTTTAATCCATACTGGTGGTCATGGATTAGCTGATAGCTCTCCCGTTATCGAAGTTCTCGACTTCTGATGAACGTTTGATGGCAAACACTTTCGACTTTCCTGGAACTAGTTGAACTTGGGCTTGCTTCCATAATCTAAGATGGATGCCAGCTGAGTCTAATATAGTGTGCGCATATGATAAAGAACATGTGCTAATTCAGGATCACATCCACTCCACAGTGAAGACAGAACTTTCCACTGATCCTTCTCATACGTCAAAACTTGGGATACTCATCTCAAGCTTAAATACTATCCACAATGCGAGTTCTACTCCTCATCCTTCACATCACTCTTTAGTAAAAACAACCTATTCCCTTCTATGCTTCCAAAACGCTCTTTTTCTTTTTATATAGAGCTTATTTCTTCTCTTCGTACCTTTTGATAATGATTATAATGAGATCTAAGAAGAGATCTCTCTCTCTCTCATCTCGGCTTGAGTCTTACTCCTAGCTTTTCTTAGCATAATGGCATCAGCTCTGTAGAATCCTCAGCTTCCAAACAACTTGGCATCCTTATTCACTCAGGACGTCACTTTTTATCTGGCCAGATAATTGCCGTGTACAAATCCCAAATCTGCCCAACCTTGGAAGACTGCTCTTACATTTCGGGTGGTGCACCTAATACCTATTTAAAAATTGTTGATGCTCTTCAGAAGTTTCACGTTTGACCCCCTTCAAGATGTCAAAACGTACAGCAAACTGTATGCGTATGTTGTATGTACAATTATATTTTCAGTTGAATATAAAACCGCTCAATTCTTTTCATAATTTTTGAAGTTTATAAGTGTAAATTTTGTTGTGGACACTTCAAAATTCAAATCCTTCCTCGGGTTTAGAACAACAAAAAGCAAAAGAGTAAGATGTGACTCGTAAGTGATGATTTTTACCCTATTATGACTCATTCGTAAGAGATGACTTTTATGAGATATCACGAATACTTTTCTTCTGTTTCTCTTTCATTCCCCATTCATTTTGATCCGATTGTGTGGAAATTCTTAGGAAGATCAGTTTCGTAACAACTTCATCGCAACTTTTCTCGATAAAATGTTGAACGATGTGACTTGTGAATTTGTGTGCGAAAGAAATCGTTCTCTCCCACTTTATTTAATCATGTTAGGCTGGATTTTTTGACGATGAAGTCATGAAAGAAGCAATCATATTTCATAATTCGGTCGAACAAATCGAGCTGTCCAAGTGTATCTGCTAAAAGAGAAGAAGAAGAAGAAAACTCGGAGCGTGTGTTTCTGCCATGTTGCAGGTTCGTTTTTTCCCTTTCATTAATTATATTCACCACTTTAAAGTCTACTTGCTGGGATCAGTTGAAATCGCCTGTGCAATAAACTCAGGGAATCAATAATGCTAATTTCACAACGTTAGAATTGCAGCATGTATGTAATGTAGGCTAACAATATCTAAGAATTCGATGAATTTTAAATACATAAATAAATGACTTAAATTTTAAAACAGAAAAATCAATCAAGTATTTAAATATCATCTAAATTTTCTTTTATTTTTTAAATGAATTAAATACACCTTTAATTTACTTGCATGAAATTTGTATTTCAAAACCGAATATCAGCCAATTACCATCAGGGTTTATATACATATCATCAGGGTGTATGTATATATATGATCAGTGATTTTAATAGTTGTTATGAGTGAAATATTTGCTACCGATGCTGGTAGATCGATTCGATCTACGGGATATTTACATTGGGCTCTAGGACCCATTTCTCAAATTTTACTCTAATAGAGTTGTTGCCTTCTATCAGACATGACAAAACCTCTCAATGAAAGCATATTCGAAGAAGTTTACAGAGAATTCCTAAGACTATTGAGCGATAAATGGCCAGGGAAAGTAAAGCTGTTAGATAAATTCCCCCCTACAGCAGTCACAGAAGATAGGATGGATGATTTTAATGAAGGAAGTATGTTGACTGAACCAGAATTAAGTCACTCCACGAATATAGAGGATGATGCATCTCTGGATAATACTCCGCAGTTTTTGGAAACCAACACAGAATTCCAAACAGTCAAAAAGAAAAGGAAAATCTCCTCTATTAGAGATACACCCAAAACAGTGGCGATAAAACCAGATAATGTAATTAAAGAAAGAGTACCCCCCAGTCGTCCTAAGAGCCAAGGAGCACTGGACGTCCGTTGCATCCACACTGAAATCTTCAGATATCATCTTCATTAAAGCCACAAACACAGAAGAAGGGATTCGCATACAACCTAAAACATCATCAGATTACAGAAAAATGACCAAACTTCTAGACAACAACAATTTGCCATACCACACTTTTGCACACAACAGTGAGAAAAATTGAAAAGTAGTGTTAAGGGGAGGAACTGAAACATTACAAATAGAAGACCTCGCTGCAGACCTCCAACTTAAGGGATTTAGCCCAATTAAAGTCAGCCGAATGCGGAGAGCTGATAAAACACCCTATCCCCTAATTCAGGTGGAAATAAGCAAAGACCAAAAACATATATACAATCTCCAAACCATCTGTGATCTAGTCATAAAAGTTGAGGCATTGAAACATAAATCAACTACAACCCAGTGCCATAGATGCCAGAAGATTGGGCATGCACAACGATGCTGCAAGGATGAATTTCGTTGCGTGAAATGTGGTGGCAAACATGCATCAAATGAATGCCATAAACCTCGTACACTTCCAGCAAAGTGTGCAAACTGCGGAGGACCACACCCTGCAAACTATAGTGGCTGTATAGCATTTCCCCAAAACCAAATATTACAACTCAAAACCAGTAAACCTCTTCAAGAACAAGCGTCCTCCCATCAAACCATAGTCTCCACAACGGATGGAAGATCGTATGCTGAAGTTACAAGATCAACCTTCCAAAAAGACCCAAAACCAAAGCAGTCAGAGCAAACCAACAAACCTATCCTACTGAACACAACAAGCCACTTAGGTGAAATGCTTGCTGAACTCTAACAAACCAACCCAACTCAAGAAGCCAAAGATATCACCTTAAGGCATACACAATCATTCTTTATGGAAATTCTTAATGGATAAGTGTAAAAGAAACCCGAAATCGTTACAAATTGTTTCATGGAACGCAAATGGTTTATCTATCAAATTACAGGAGCTGCAGGAGTTTGCAGCAGAAACCCAAGCAGACATCATCCTCATAAATGAAACACATCTTCGTCCAAGTGACAAAATCAGAATCAACGGTTATAGCACTTACCGTACAGACAGATGCTTTGCTAGAGGTGGAGGCACTGCCATAATTGTGAAAAGAAACATAAAACATAATTCAATAGCAGAACCCCAAACAGTACACATGGAAACTACAGGAATAGAAATACATATGGAAAACACAAGCAGCATTACGATATATGTAGCCTACAATCCCCCAAATAAAAAACTCCTTGAATCTGACTTAGATGTGATACTAAATACAGGCAGAGCAGTGATTATAGCCGGAGATTTTAATGCCAAACATTCAGCCTGAAACAGCAGAAACTCAACTATTAACGGAAGAATATTCAACTCTTACACCACTTCAAGAAATATAACAGTAATAGGACCCACTGAACCTACACATTACGGAGCTACCGGACGTCCTGATGTACTAGATATAGCTATATTAAAAAACATAGCGCAAGCTATCAGATACAAGCAATCAACGACTTAAGTTCTGATCATAACCCCATCATATTACAACTAGGCACCATACAAGATTTAACAGAAAACACCACCACATTTATAAATTGGAAACAACTTCCCTCAGCCTTCCAGGAAAAGTTTGGTCCAATACCGCATATAACATCTGCCGAAGATGTAGAAAAAGCAGTGAAGACTCTTGAAAAACAACTGCTGACAGCTATACACAGGTAACAAATATAACCAAATGTACACCATCAAATAAACTTCCACAGGATATAAAACTCTTATCCAAGAGAAAAACAGTTTAAGAAGACAATATCAGAGAACAATGGACCCAGCGGAAAAACAAGCAGTCAATAAAGCAACAAACCAGGTTTGATATGCCCTAAAGAACCACCGTAACCAACTCTCGCATAACAAAATTCTCCAATTAAACACAGAGGATCAATCAATATGGAAAATGATGAAATCACTCCGTTCAAAGCGTTTTACATTTCCTCCAATACAAGGTGAATCTAATGTTGTCTACAACGACGAGGAAAAAGCTGAAGCATTTGCTGACAGTTTAGAAAAACAATGCCGCCCCAATTATATCAATACAGATATAAATTTCATAAGTAAAATTCACACCCAAGTGCGTAAAATAACTCAAAATGCCTCATTCCAATCCAATAACAAATCCGTATCACCAACAGAAGTATATGAGATTTTAAGAAAACTAAATAACAAAAAGGCTCCAGGTCCAGATGGAATAACAAATAAGGTACTCAAGTTACTTCCTCGCAAAGGGGTTATGCATCTAGTAGCCATCATTAATTCCATCCTCGGGCTAAAGTATTTCCCAGAGCGATGGAAAATTGCCGACGTTTTCCTAATTCCCAAACCTGGGAAAAATACACAGTTTCCTGAAAATTACAGACCAATCAGCCTTCTTTCATGCATAGGTAAGATAGCCGAACGCGCTATTCTCACACGGGTTCAAGAAGCAACGGATATCAATCATATAATTCAAGATGAACAATTCGGCTTTAGGAAATATCACTCCACAAGGCTACAAATTTACAGAGTTATCGAACATATAACCCAAGGGCATGAATGGCACCAACACACTGGCGCAGTTTTTCTAGACATCACTCAGGCATTTGATAGAGTGTGGCAGCATGGACTAATTTTTAAACTACACGAAGTTGGTATTCCATTGCTACTAGTGCTACTTATCAAATCATATCTAAATAACAGAAAATTTAAAATAAAACTCAACGGTATCAGATCCACAGAGAGGAGAATCACAGCCGGAGTACCTCAAGGCTCTCTACTATCTCCCCTACTCTTCTCCATATACGTGGCAGATCTCCCCAAACTGTCTCCAGCTATCACCGCTCTGTATGCCGACGACACAATCATTATAGCCAGATCCTTCCGTCCACACCTGGCCACAATCAAACTGCAGAGAGCAGTCAATGAATTGGAGGATTGGTACACCAAGTGGCGTATCGCAATTAATCCAAAGAAAAGCTCTGCAGTACTTTTCACCAGACGTAATGCAGAACCGAATACAAGCATACAAATGTTTGGTAAAATCATCCCTTGGCACAATTCTACCAAATATCTGGGAATTCATCTTGATAGACGTCTAAACTTCAAGTCACATATGGACAGTGTTGCCACTAAGGCAATTCAGACTATAGCACAGCTATATCCACTTTTGAACAGGAACAGCTTCCTAAGCATAAGCAACAAAATCCTCCTTTTCAAATCGGTAATCAGACCGCAACTAACTTACGCCTCTCCAACCTGGGGTCACACGACTAAAAGCAACATCAACAAACTTCAGATAATACAGAATAAATGCCTAAGAATGGCATTTAATGCCCCATGGTTCATCAGAAACAACCAGTTACATCAAGAAGCCAATCTTCCAGATATTAAGACCTACATGACAAGCATTGCAGAGAAATTCTTCACAATCACGGATAATCACCCAAATCAGCTAGTTCGACAGGCAGCGGACTACAAGCCCTCAGATCGTTTCAAACATAAAAAATCGAAATCCTCCATCACAAAAGAAAGCTGATACAGCCTCAATGCTCACAATGAGCGGGTAAATTACCCACAATAATCTCATCACCCACAATCTAAAATCCAGATGAAGGGATAAAGAGTCAAGGACTCAGTCCATCAACCAATTAAGTTCAAAGTTCAATTATCATCAGAACAAAAGATGGTATTGTTAAAGATATAGTGGATAGCAATACTCTTGGAGGGTAATGGATAGCATTGCTGTAGCCAATGAAGTTCTAACTGAGGCTAGGCTATTGCTGTTACCCTCCAGCCATGATCATAGCTTTAATAGCCCAATAACACCTTATCCCTACACTGTCCTCTGCAGATAACGGGGAAGATAAAAAGCATTCTTGCTTCACCCCTTTAAGTCAGTCCTTATAAGGATAAGGACAATTATCAGAACTGGATTGTAATTTGCTTATCAATTCTAATACGTGCTCCTGTTTAAAATTGTTTTCATGAGCTGGAAGAGTTTCATTTAAGGATTCCATGCTGAATCACCATTCCCGATTATTACAGAGAAATTTACGGTACGCAGTCCGCTACTACAGGTTATTACGAATTCATTTATCAACTAAACGAACAGTTTATCTAAAAATACAATAAACTACATTCACGTGGAATCTGAAAATACCAGCTAAAGATAAAAGCAAACATTTCTTATTGGTGGTAGTAAGAAATTAGAAATTACGTGTGGAAAAAAATGTAGACCTCTTGAGAAATTTCTTCAGAAATGTGAGGATGAGTTCAGAGATCCTGATAATATATTCAGCAGGAACCCCTACGGTGGTAAGCTTTGATATAGGATTACTTAAGAGTCCCAAATCCGCTATTAAGTCGAGGATTATAAATATATATTAGGACAAACTAATTTGTGAAATAAGTTCTTGATCGAGACACGATCACATGTTGTAGATTCCATTAGCTGAAGCTTTAACAACTCCAGTCTTTTGACAAATTGTCGAATGCTATTCGGTTCAGAACTCCTTGGTTCTTTCAGATTTTAGTAAACCCGAGAGAGAAAGATAATTATTATTATAACTGAAATTTCAGCAATACTAAATTACTAAACTGATACATGTGAATAGTCTTAGTATTTTTGACCTACACCCATGTCAATATCAACTGCAGGGAATTGAAAAATAAATTATTATATTTATTATAGCAATTCATATCTCCCAGACACGTATCTCTCAGACACGTACTTGGATTATATAAATCTTATACAATCAATATACAAATATTTTAATGGTGTGCTAATATTTTTTTAAAAATATAAGAAAATTTTTTTATATAGTTTTTTTTTTTGTATTTTTAATATAATTTTAAAGGGTACAATATTATTTTATTAGCAAGCTGTTTGAAAACTGAATATATGGAGTGTTCATAAATTTAATTTGCTAAATTACGCTGCTTTCCTGAGGCGGAAGTGTGATTTAGAGCAAAGACAACTAGAAACTACTTGTTTGCAATTAAGTTAGGGCTGATCGAACTATAGCAACATTGTCTGTAGTATTAATAACAGATGAAAAAAGATATATGAAAAATAGATAGAGGGATAAGAATATTAATGACAGGCGATAAGAATGAGGAGGATTTGAATGCTTCGTGAAAAGTGAGCGATTTAGCCATCGTGAAGCATAATATTCTTTGGTTTTCGGGATTGGATAAGAGACGTACAGTTTGGTGGTAAATTAAACTGTAAAATATTTTTCTTATACTGGAGTTCGGCTCTGGGGTAAGCTGAACAGTTGTCCACATTGAGAAGAATTTTGAAATTTTTTGGTGAGGCTATCGATGTGCAGTGTACTGAGCTTCGCACACACACACACACACACACACGCACGCACGCACGCACGCACGCACGCACGCACGCACGCACACACACACACACACACACACACACACACACACACACACACACACACACACACACACACACACACACACACACACACACACACACACACACACACACACACACACACACACACACACACACACACACACACACACACAAAATTTTAAAGCAATGTTAGTAATAATCCAGCTATTTGTATTGCACGAGGTAAATTTTAACTATATTCACTCTATTCTGTGGGCATTTCTTCGTCCATAATGTCCGTTGCGATGGGTATACCCAATATAACGAAATATAATCAGAATTATACGCTACCTGGGACTGTAGTGTTCGTCAGCTGCAAATTTAGAAAATTCGATCGCAGTTTGGGTAGGAGATACTTCGTGGTTTTACAGAGAATTTTTAACATGGATTTAGGCACAGAAATTGTACGACGCTTCTTAAGCCTTTGAAGCTATCTTTCTAAATCATGTTAGAGTTGCAAATACCGTCCAGAACATCGTTGAAAAGGTTCCTTAAAAAATCGATAATAGTTGGAGAAAATGGACTGTACTTAGATGTGATAAAATTTATTTCAAAAAGCGAAATATCCAAAGGGAATAACAAACTCAAATAATTTTACAATATCCGATGGAAATTCTTCTTTCACTAATTCTATGGTATCTGATAATGGGATGTCAGTAAATCAAAATTCGAAACTTTTTACCTTACTATGAAATTCAGATCTCTTAAAGCAGTCATGGTTATTTTCTAAACAGCACGAGAACTGCTGCTGACACACCTTTTGTGCAGAAATTCATCCCCGTTAGTTTCATACTAAAATGGCGGTTGGTTTTACAAAACGTGGTGCAATTTTAAGAGTACTCATTTATTGTGAAATGTATTGATAGGCACTTCTTTTACAGGATGATTTGTGGTGATGTGTGTAACCGTGCATATTCTACTAAAAAACGCCTCTGGGTGATGATTTCCTTTCAATTGTACTCTCCATACTCTCCATAACTAAGCAGTGGATATCACCATCACCACCCGCGTAATGAAAACACATTTTTGCAAATTACTTATAAAAATGTTGCACGAAGAGTATATTGGTAGTTGAATTAAATATATTTTGTTTCTTTTTAATCTTATTTATAACCAAAGAAATTATTTATTTTACTATAATATTAAACTTACAATATTATTTTATATAAATATATATTTATATACATTGATGAAGTAGTATAAAGAGATTATAAACTTCATCGATGAATATCTAGTGACGAAGTTTAAAGAGAGTCTTTTGAATAAGCAGGGAAAAGTTAAACAAAGCATATGATTTCTCTCTATTACGACAATTTTTAAAGAGTCTTTTACACATTCACGCAAAATGTTATTTTTTTATAAACACACAAATACAGAAAGTGTATCTTAAATTTTAAATAATAACCACACTGCATATTTTATATTCTTATCAGACGTTTTTAATATTCAGGATTTCTTTAATTTAAAGATTTTTATTTATTAAATTAAACGAAAGGATAATAAATTTTGAGCACTATTTTATAGCCAATAAAAATTACCTTTGCTATTGAAACATAAAAAACGGGGCTATTAAGTATAATTAAAATTACAACATTTAAAAATGATTTCAGTTATTTTCAAACCTTTTTTACGTTTCAAAAGAAAACATTGATTTGTTATTTGGCTGTAAAACAACACCGCTTATTTATTATTTATCACCACATACGTTACCATAGTTAAACGGTATTGAGTTTTTCTTTCATTTAATTTTTTATATATTTTTTTCCAGTCGTGTAAGGATACCAAGAATTCAAACTGCTCTTCATCTCTTAGTGAGAGTCTTCTTTAGTTGTTTTCAGAATGTTATTTTGAAAAAGCAGTTAATATTTTATTTGTATGCTGTAATACGTTTTTTTTTTTTTTTTTTTTTTTTTTCGAGGGGGGAGAGGTTTAAGGATGCAGATGGAGGTGGTTTGAATAGACAGAAAGCAGATAGAGAAGAATAAAAGGAATTGGAAGGAAAGCAATGAAAACATGACAGCAGGTGGTGAGAGGAGACAAGAATTATGACGAGTGCGAACGCAATCAGCCTAAAGAAAAAGCGAGTGGAGAGAAAGAATTCATAAAAAGGACAACTAGATACGATACTACTTGAGAAAATAACAAAAAGGAAAAGAAGATCTGGCAAATTTCCTACACGTCGACATTAGGAAAGTTTTCATGTACCACAATTGTATTTCAGCACATTTTCTTGGTGATACTCGTACGAACATCGTTTTCTGTGAAACGTACCGAAAGCAGTTACCCCTTCTCACTGTTACAAACTATTTTGTGGGAAGAGAGAATTTCTTTAATCGGAACATTTACAAGAAATATTACGATAAAATAGTTCTTACAGACTATTTTATGAGAAACAGTCGTAATTTTTAAGTCATCGCGAGAAATATTGTGATTGAAAAACGAATCGATAAGTTCCATTGCAGATCCAAATACCAGATTTCAAAATCCGTCGATGAGAGACTGAAGGAATGTTGGCTAAGAAATTATTAAACAGAAACTGTTACTTTATTTCAAACTGTTCGACTTTATTTATCTGAATACTTTCTTGCGACAGTAATATTTGATCAATATTCAATACTGCAAGATAATTGCTTATCAAGACCAGACACCATCAGTTATTCAAGACACCTTGGATTAAGTTAAGCATCCGAATAAGCACGCGAAAAAGATCTGCCGCAAAACCCAACCGTCATTCGCAGAAAAAGATCGGATGTGGATGAAAAGGAAAAACTAAATCTAACCATCACAGTCAATATTTGAAATTATTTATTAAGAGCAATTCATAAGTTATTATTATTTTTTTATTTGTGTGTGTGTGTGTCTGTGTGAATTATGATAGGATAAAGTAAAGTAAAAGAAGTAAAATAAATAAAGGAAGAGATAAATTTTATGACCGGAGTTGGGTGCTAATGTTAGTCGTGGAGGATGTTAAGACTAAAATAATTTCTGAAGATAGTAGGATTAACAATTAACATAACTTTCTTATTAGTGTTTTTTTTCATGTGGTTTAGTATGTTTTATGCGATATAAATGTCATCTTTTGCTGTACTAAGTGTATTGATACAATTTCTGCAGTTAGCGAATTATTGTTCGGCAACTGTTTAGATGTTTTAGATTAGATGGTAGCTTGTTAAGTAGTGTGGGTATGAGATCCTCTCTCTCTCTCTCTCTCTCTCTCTCTCTCTCTCTCTCTCTCTCTCTCTCTCTCTCTCTCTCTCTCTCAGGGAAGCGACATACAAATTGTTACTGCATCTAGCCGTGTTCAAACCCATTTCAACAATAACGAATCAATAATGCATGCTGACGTTATTTGGTTTTTGATTTAATTCGAGATTTTCATTGTTTAAGTAGAATAACCAGTCATGAAGTTCGAGGAGAAGCGGTTCTGAAAAGCTGGACGAGATATTCTTGTACGCATCAGGTCAAATAAAAATTACTTTTTTATTTCTTTCATTTTTAAATCTTAGTGTTAAAGAAGTTTGGATACGTTTGTCGCGAATTAACTAAAATTCATATACCACGGTTTAATATCGTGGAGAGTGCGTAAAAGATAAGTGATGCATTGTATATGTATGAAGATGTAAATCACCGGAAAAATACAGGTATGCAAAATCGATGGATGAAGTAATTTCGAAAAAAAAAGGCTACTGAATGCGTTTAAATATCGGATAAGATAAGATTAGATAAAGTTGTCCTTATCCTTATAAGGACTGGCTTAAAGGAGCGAAGCAAGAATGCTTTTCATCTTCCCCGTTATCTGTAGAGGACAGTGTAGGGATAAGCTGATGTTGAGCTATTAAAGCTCTGATCATCGCAGGAGGGTGACAGCAATAGCCAAGCCTCAGTTAGAACTTCATTGGCTACAGCATTGCCATCCATTACCCTCCAAGGGTATTGGAGTGAATGAATCAATCATCGCATCTCACTGTGTGTGTGTGTGTGTGTGTGTGTGTGTGTGTGTGTGTGTGTGTGTGTGTGTGTGTGTGTGTGTGTGTGTGTGTGTGTGTGTGTGTGTGTGTGTGTGTGTGTGGTGTCATCGCGTGATGTATACTATTATAAGGTAAAGAGGTATTATATCTCATTAGAGTAGACTGTATATCTGTCTATACTGCTGCACAGTTGCAAATGGACAAACAATGTTTTACAATTTTATTTTAAATATAAGTAGAACTTAAAACGGTGTGAACCATTGATATATAGAATCTATATATCAATGGATAATATATAGAATCTTTATATTAGCTATATTAACATATAGCTAATATAAAGATGTTGCTTCCACCCATTTTTGCAGTCTTTTATTTGGCAGAAATTCATAAAAAGAGTGTCTACTAACGGATCGATATGTGTCAGCGATTGAAATAGAGCGGGATCCATTTTTGTTTGGGCTTTCAATCTGTATATGGATGCGTGCATTATTTGTAATAGCTCCGTTCTGTATGAGAAAATTGATATTTCGTTTCTGTCGAATTCTTCTTAACTTTTTTTAAATAATTATTGAGAATTTTTCTTAAGCTTTTTTTCCTTTTTTTTTAATTTATCATTTAGTTGTGGTCACCGTTATTTTTCGAGCTCCAATGTAACATATTTTATATTTAGACTAAAATTGTTATTTCTGACTTTAAAGATAACAAGTCGTATATTTTGGATTGGTGCTATTTCACGCGAGGTGACTTGCACCAACCTAATAGGCGTGTTGTAATATATTGTTAGAGCAAATGATATTCAGTATCACGACTGATTTAAACTATTTTTCTGAATTAGTCTAGAATAATATTATAATTTAAGAAACACAATTAAACATCAATATCTAATAAATTAACAATATGTTTTTATTCTATTTAAAAGTTAAAATTTATTTAAACACCTTTTATTGTTTCCCATAATTTATTCTAAAATGAATTCGTTAGCCTAATTGTTTAGTGTTAGTTCAAGGTTAACTAGCCGTCCTTTATTAAGCTTGAAACTTCAGAGGTCCGAATACAAAGCAGTGGAATTGTTTCAATAGAATGCTATAAAATCTCTGAAGTTTCATGCTTAATAAAGGACGGTTAGTCATTTTGTGTGTATCTTTATAAAGATGCACACAACTATATAAGGACGGCTAGTCATTTTGTGTGTATCTTTATAAAGTGAAGGAGACAACTCGAGAAAGAAATACAGGATGAAAAGGACGGCTAGTTAACCTTGAACTAACACTAAACAATTAGGCTAACGAATTCATTTTGGAATAAATTATGGGAAACAATAAAAGGTGTTTAAATAAATTTTAACTTTTAAATAGAATAAAAACATATTGTTGATTTATTTTGTGCATCTTTATTAAGATGCACAAAATAGGTGCATTAGTATAGTATATAGTATATCTAAAAAGTTTTAATTTAATATATATATATTGCTTAATTTTCAAATATCTTTGAAAGGCTCTTGATATAAACAGAAATACATATTCCTCATTTTATATTCTTTATTTCAAACCTTTTGCATTTTCATACAAACTTATCGAAAAATGCCTTATCCTCATTGTAAAGATTTCACATTTTAACTTACTTCTTTTTCAATTAAAACAAATTCAGACTCCCGAAGTTCGTTATATACCATTTTCGTTCTACAAATTTAGTTCTGCAAGGAGTTAGTTGCAAATTCCTTTTATAATTTGCCTCATTACTCTTATATTTATATAAATTATCTTTTTTCTCCTGTATTTCTTTCTCGAGTTGTCTCCTTCACTTTTATGTTTTTTATTAATCATCTTCTATTCGTTTTGTGCATCTTCCTTGTCGTTCCAATTTCTTAAACGATTCAGTCATCATGTTTCATTTTTGTTGCCATTTTTCCCTTAAGTGTGAGTTTGAAGGCAGCATTCTGTATTAATTTTAGTTTTTATTTTTAATCGCAACTGGAGCACAAGATTGATAAGCGAAAAACGTTTCTCTAATAAATGTTTAACGACTTCATGTTTCATGTCCTCTTTGAGGGCAACAAGCCGCAAAACGCAAGCTGTGTTGACCTTTGCAGTTTCCTTTATTTATGAATAAGAAATTTATTACTTTAAACTTCGTCATCCTTTTCCTGTTCCAGTATAATTTCTGCGAAGCGTTTCACACGGCGGCTATGTATCGCTGGTTTCTTACAATAGTCACCAGATTTGTTTTTACCATTACTATATTTCATTATTCTTTTCGATCGCTTTTCTTCGCGCAGGGTGTACCCCTTTAAAAGCGTATTTGATTTTTGGGAAGGTAAGTGACTGAAGTTTCGCATTCCTGAAATTGAAGACAGATTCGATTATCTCAAAGTCATTGATAGCGTAATGCCAGATGGATGAACATGGACAATTAGGATTCAATGGAATTCTGGGAAGTAATTTAGATAAAGATACACTCATTTTAAAAAAATATTTAGTGAAGTATGGTATATAAATTTGAGAGAGATCCATACCAAAGTCGGCTTCGAAGATGACTATTGAGGCATTAAGAAAGACTATACATTAATCACTCTAACAGCTCAGCATCCCCTGTTTGACATTTTGTCCCAAAGTGCTCATTTTTGAAGTTAACCTCCACTCCACATGAAAACTGTGCTTACCAAAGAGGTTAAGGATAGAAATACGAAAGAAAAAGCCCATGAATGGACTTCGTAGGAGGAGAAACAGATTCTCCAACTCTACTATGGTTTATCACATCGTTTCGTCTTCAGTTGCATTCGGCATCAATCTGGTCGCTTCGTGTTAACACAAAAAAGCTAGCGAATTTCAAAAACGAGATTCACCCACCTGAGATATCCTCATTAAAACAGATCGTGCTCAACACATAACAGCCTTCATGAAATGCTTGGGTGAATTGCTGCACACGGAAGTTCTGTTTGTCCGTACAAGACTTTTCAGACGACGGAGATCTCGTTGCTTAGAGACTGCCATAGGACCACATTTACGCTTCTTAGACATTAAATGTCATTCATTTGGTTTTCCGCTGATTAAACATTCTGGATATCTCACCTTTTGAGAAAATAGTCAGCTGTTTTCAAAATCGTGGTTCCAGCCAGAGGGACACGCATATAAGCCCTTTATCGCACTATGAGAGATCCTTTGATTTTCCCATTGTGATCAACATTATTGACGATTACTGACAAGCAGTGTTCTTAGATGGTTGGCTATAACACGTGGTGACGCATGTGACCAATACTTGTACAAAATACTTTGCACAAGTATTTTGCACATACGCTGCTTCAGTGACCTTTACTCATATCTGCATAAAGGTTTCTAATTCATTTGTAGATCATTCCCAGTACACGACGAAGCAAACATAAAACTATTACTTTAGGAAAAATGTATCCCTTTTAAAAAGTGTCCGATGGATTATTTCAGAAGCGTAAAGCGATTTCGCTTTCCGATTTCACTCTAAGATAAACATATGTTTGATTAACTTCAGACATTCAACTTTCCTCAAACACCACAAGGTAATTAAAATATTATGTGCGTAAACAATATTGCTTATTGCCAATATTGCTTATTGCCATCCCATTGTTTGTGTTGGAAGACAATCCAATACCCTTGGAGGGTAATGGATGGCAATGCTGTACCAATGAAGTTTTAACTGAGGTTCGGCTGTTGCTGTTACCCTCCTGCCATGATCAGAGCTTTAATAGCTCATTAACACCTTATCCCTACACTGTCCTCTACAGATAACGGGGAATATGAAAAGCATTCTTGCTTCGCCCCTTTAAGCCAGTCCTTATAAGGAGTATAAGGACTATCTCGTTGTTTCATATAATTATTATATTATTTATGCATATTTATAATTTCGATTCACTTTTATATAATTATGGCTCATGCGAGAAAATACATATTAACATAATAAATATGCATTGATTTTTGTCTTCTATGCAGAGTAGACTTAAAGAATTTATATATATTTGGGTATAATGTTTGTAGAGCATCTACATGATATCAGTATAGTGGAGAATGACACGTTTGCTCTTGTGTAAATATTCTTCAGGAAATATCACCCCTCGATGCTAATGTTAAGGTGCAGTGTAAGATCCCACGGATGGGCGGTCTGCAAGACCAAAAGTTGGAATCTCGGCGAACTGGTAGGCTCTACACCGTGGAAGGTTCCCCCACCACCAAGAAGAGCCACTCATTTGCCCATCTAAGGGGTAACATCAACAGCCATGCCTCAGTTAGCTTCACAGGCTGTGGCATTGCCATTCATTATCCCCATGCTCAAGCCCAGAGTGGCAGCAACAGCAAAGCCTCAGTTAAAACTTTATGGGCTATAGCATTGCCATTCGTCACCCAAGCTCACGGTAATCTTTAGTAAAAGGCGATGTTTAAGTAAAGCCAACTAAAAAAATTAGGACGATCCCTGGACCACTCCATAGTGGCCGAAAGACCATCCAACTCAGCGTTGGCTCCCCCACCACCGAGCAGAACTGCTCATATTCCAGGGAAAGGCATCCACCGACAAAGCCCCCTCACTGGGCCGTGTCGGAGAACACCCTCCATGGAGACTCAAAATGCTCTCTCAGGCAAACCCCCCCTTACCGGAATGAAACCTAAGAGAGCGAAATTCAGTGTCCAAGAGGCAACAGCCGAGCCTCAGTTAGTACTTCATTGGCTACACCATTGCAATCCATTACCTTCCCAGGTTTCATCCCTAAATATCGGAATCTTTAGTAAAATGCGAAAAATCTCTAGTCTGTTGTACAGTGAATACATCTAAAGGAAAAATAAAAAATGTCTTTCTTATAAAATAATCCTTTAATAAATATAATGGTATGTTAAGAAAACTTATAAATATTTAAAATTTTTTAAACATATAAAAAATATTTTTAAAAATTTTAAATAACATTAATCTTAAAATTTTATTTTATAAATAAATAAAGTAACATATCGTTAATAACTTATTTAACCATAGGTACGTATACATAATTCATACATACAAGCTGACCAAAATTATATATCTTTATAAGGCTTTATGGAGGGCCATTCAGTGATTCAAATCATGCGAAACATTTCAGGAATACATTGAACGTCAAAAAAATTGCACTTCAGGTGGAAGCGATATCTGGGATAAAAAAAAAAAACGGAAGTTTCAAAATTCACCATCAGGAGACGTTATAAACACCAAATGCAGAGAATTTTATTATCATGCAAATTAGCAGGTACCAGCTGGATTTAAAAAGATGGTCACGAGATTTTCCCCTTCATTCTGGTTGTTCAATACTGTCCAATTGCGATGCTGTTGCTGTACTCTGAGCATTTCGTCGCCTGAACAAATATCGACGAGGTCAGCTATCGCCATGTGTTCCTCTGCGACAAGTGATTGGGCCTTTTTAAAGAAACGGGATCGTTGGGAGTTAGACCTGGAGGAGGTCGCAAACCAATCAGGCCACAAGAAATGAATGAAGTTGGTATTGCCGGTGTGGAGCAGACTACGAAGAACAGCGTCGGTTCCTTCAGTGCACGTGCTGTATCAAGACACATGGATGTGCCTTACAGAACTGTCTGGAAAATTCCACGGAAGAGCTTGCATTTCTACCCATTCAAGATAAATCTGACACAGCAGTTGCACCCGTAGGATTTTGAAAGTCGACTGACATTCGCTTCAGCATTCCTTGCTCGAGGGGAGTTGACGATGAAATGGCCACTGATGATTTTGTGGGGAAGATGAAGGAGATCACTTTAACCTGAACGAAGCTGTGAATGTCCTCAAGTGAACTATGCTTTGAGCTTGTAAAATTTTCATGCAACTCAACAAATTGTTTTGCTGAAGGTTACTGTCGGTTGTGGATTTACAGCTTCGTTTATCATTGGGCCATACTCTTTGAGGACGTTCGCCAGTCGGGTCCTGTGACCTGCTCAGTTAAGTGCCGAAAGGTATTGAGATATGATAACCAATGTTGTTGTGCCACAGCTACAGCAGCGCCTGTACATGGATTCATTCATTGTCATGCTGGATGAACCCCCTCATCACATACTCCGATCTGTACAGGGGATTTTTTGAGAACATTTGACGGAAGCCAGAGTGACCAGTCGTGGTTTCCCACTGCCATGCAGTGGGAACGTCACAGAACGAGTATAATAAAGAAGCGAAAGGAAATCCGTCTTCAAATCCAAGGGAATCTTAGATTTCAAACGGATTTGATCTACCAAAGATAGCCGAATGAAGGATCTGTGCGTTGCACCTAACACAGTGGGAATCAGAGTCGAAGGATGTTTGTAAATGTCCTTTATGGTAGATGACTTTCCTCTTCCTAGGCGAAACTGCATTATGAAAAAGATCGCACAACACAAGAGATGGTACGTGCCATTGCTCTGAGAGGAATAATAAGAGAGGAATAATAACTTCTGTTCATGCGCACGCTTTACTGATACCACATGCCAAAAATTTAAAATATTTCTCTTTCTATTCATTTAATAGGTTTGAGAATATCTAAAAGAAAAAAAAAAGAAGGTTGCAATTTTGCTAAGTGCTTTCAGAATAAAATACCGAAGACGGGAAACACGAGGAAAAACATTCCGTTTATTAACAAGATGTTCGCGCATATTTCATACGCATTTTCAGTACAAAAAGTGGAATGGGAATTACACAACAATAATAGTTGTAGAAAGCACCAGCTTAATAGCTAATGTGGGATACAAAAATAGTTAATATTTTCGTAACTAAAAAAGTAATTAAAAGTTAGGAAAGATCAGCCGATTAAAACGTACTCTTACCCATAACGAGATAAACGTTGACCACTGGGTCTATTTAAGGTACGACAACAGAGCCACCTTTCGCAAGTTTCTTTATAAAGGCGTTCTATAAGAAACCGACTTTTGTGAAGGATTCTTGTCGTATTCCAGTGGATTCTGTGCTTGGTGGGTATAACATAATAGAGAAAGTCCGGATTGTTTAAGTTCTTGTTATTTGATATAACATTTCTGTTCTTCGAGAGGAATAAACAGATCTTTCAGTCTGTTAATATTATAAGCCAGGAGAACAAGGAATCTGCTCTGCTGATCATCCATCCGGAAATGTAAGAGGAGAAAGCTTGTCCTTAAGCGGTGTGAGAAAAGTTGAGATATTTCCGATAACCAAATGCAAAAGAAATGTTCGCCACATGTTCGGAAATTCCTTGGACCTAACTGTGAGGAATACGAATTACTGTACTAGATTATAATAGATATAGTTACTGCAATTATTGTAGTAGATATGTAAATACGGTGTATGATAATAAATGATGATACTGATATGAAAAAAATTATGTATGTTATATTCAAAGAAAAAATGTTAAAAAGAAATTAAGGTACTCTGAACCGTGTACAGAATTTTGTACAGAGTAGAAAATGTAATATATCTTAATGTATAAATGTAAATACTCTGTATGAAAATAATAAAAAAATTATTATTAAAAATGTATTAGATAATATTATATAGTGAAATTATATCTATTGTTATTATGCATATATACTGTAAAATGCAAAAATTTGTAATAATCATCATTGTTAATATTGTAATAATATATGTTGTAAGTAATAAGAATTATTATTTAAAAATATTGTGTACGTGTAAGCTCTGTTATGCACAATTGTGTTCATGTAATGTATCAGAAATATTATGTATAAATAATAAAGTTTGGTTGATGATTGAAAAAAAAAAATTATTATTATTATTAAGATGGTGGTGTGATTCTGCGTGGATATAACTTCCTGTATGTGTCTTTTTCCGAAAATTGAAAATTGTAGGCAGCGATCCTAATGAGGAAGTAGTAGTAGATTCAAAAAGGCAATTTGATTATCTTCTTTTTATAAGGTGAAAGTCCCTGGGATGAAGTGCATTTATTTCGGATAGAAACTGCTGCATCTCAGAGAGGCGCCGTTCCATACTTGAAAAATATCATCGGTATAGCTATATTAATATGCAGGTGTGCGCGAAATATTGTCGAAAAAATGTCGTTCAAAGGTGAATATTAAAACAAAATTGAAAATAGTTTGAGAAAGGACTGTATATAACTGTTCCTTCAATCTGTGATAAAAATTTTGAAAATTGAAATATTCAATGAATAAGAAACTCAAATCGTTTATTATGAATGGTTCAATAAAGTGTGAAATAAGATGTTTATTATCTTATTGGAATGAATTATTATTTATTATGCGTCCCTTGTTAATTTTGTGATAAAGCAGTCTTGTATTATGAAACATGGTGTCATTTGAACAGCAGTCAATAATTGTAAAGTGTACATTTACGTCTCGGAAGGTCTTATGTCGCACGTGTACAAAGTGTTCTACAGAATGATTATGGTGACGTGTGTATTTGTGCATAGCCTAAAAAGTGCACGTTTGGTCGACTTCATTTCAGCTCTTAACATTCTTTTCATAACCTTAACTAAAAAGAGATGTATTTAAGTAAAGACCTCTCTAAAAATTGGGCGATCTCCCAGCCCACTGCCTACGAGTGACCGTCCAATTCAGTGGCAGGCTCACCCCACCACCAGACAGAGCCACACGAGTGACCGTCCAATTCAGTTGCAGGCTCACCCCACCCAGACAGAGCCATAATCTCAGCGGTTACCCCATTCAGAGACAGAAAAAACTTACCTTAAACTGAGCCTTTCATACAGCAACCAGCAAAATCAATGGAACGAACCACTTGTTATTTATAAAAATATTTTAAAAATAATATAATGGTAGATGAATGAAATATATTCGTTTTCTTTCAAACTTTATTTATAACAAAAGATCTTTGATAATTTTACTGTAATATTAAACTTCTAGCATTAGTTTATAGAAAGTTATATATTATTTATATACAGTGATGAAGTTCAAAGTCAATTTGTGAAGACATTTTCATAATTTTGATTGTCATGTTGTAGAAAAAATTAAGGAAAATGTACATACAGTATATGGGCAAGGCTCGTTGACAAAAAAGCACCCCGCCTCATGTTTGCCAGCTGGCGAGCAAATTCAAATTAGACAAATTAGAATTTTTTTTATTTAATAAAAATGGCTTTGTAAACAAAATCATTTGTGAACTTTAAGAAGACACAGAAGATTAGGCGTAATTAAAAACAGACATTCTCTTAACAAACATTGATGTACCAAATTATGTATCAAAAAAAAAAAAACTCTATTTCTGTTTCTCGTCGCTAGAAGGCGCGACGAAAAATCGCAACAGAAAGTTCTGTTTTGCTATAGCTACGCAGAAATAACCATTTGTTAACATCACTTTCGCTACACGAGCTACGCAGCTCAGTGGAAGAGGTATTTTCACTCGTCAGCGCTAAACAGCCTGATGATAGACTTCGAATTCAAGTCTAATCGCTGACTAGAGGAACTTTCACTGAGCATTTTTTTCAGCCGGTTTCCGAGTTAATCGATCTCTAGCATGAACAAGTGGGTCCCCCCCCATAGAAACTTGTTTTTTTTTTTTGTAAACTCGAGAAAATCGCCCGTAGAACCGAAACTATTTCAGATATTAAAAATATTGCGTTTGTGTTAGGGTTAGGGACTAAGATGGCGGCAATTTTTGAGCCGTATCTTCACTGCGGGCTGTTTAATTAGTGATAGAAATACATCGACCACTTAAGGAGAAAGAAATCTCTCGCCGTTATAAGACAACACGAACGCAGATAAAAGTATTCAAGACTTCCTGAGAAATCGAGTGACGAGTTAACGAAAGCAAGTCCTGTTGAATGTATTTCTGATCTGCAGATTCATTTGCTGGAAACGATGATTCATAAGATTACTCTGAGAGGTACAAACGAGAGATTTTGTTTGACTTTAATTATCCAAACATTTTTAGGATAGAAAAAAAAAAACTCGGTATGAAAGAAGATGTGAACTAAGACAGAAGTTTGTTGATGTTTTTTTATTCCTTCCTTTCTTTGAACAGTTGCAGGTTATAGGTGTTTGCAAACATTTCATTAAGGAGTTTCTCCAAGAGGACTGAGGTAAATGAAATAAAAGCCGAAGAGGAGAAGCAGGGTCGATGTGTTTGCAACCGCACAGTAAACGGATGCTGGACAACTACTATCCTTGGGAGCCTACAAGTTATCATTTTTATCCCACCGAATTGATGCTTCCAGAGCGAACAATATTTGACCACTCCTGAGCGTTAAAGGTCCGAGAAAGTCTGAAGATGAAGAAAAAAAAAGAAGTTTGAAAGGCTGCTTATTATCTACTAAATAATGTTATGTACGAGGTTACTAGTAAGTCTCTGTTGATACATCATTTTATTTCCAGTCATTTTAATTTTGCTGTTTAACAGATAAAGCAGATAATGAGAAAATAGCGAAACGCTTGCTTTGTTCTCTCATAAATCGCTGAAGAGAAATGATTTTCACCCAACGCAAGAGTAGTACTATTAACCAAAAGATATTTTTAACTAACAACTAAATCAAAAGCGAGCTTTTCTAATTATGGAGAAGAACATTTGAAAACGAAACATTCATTGCTATACGGGCTCAAGGGAATGCAGATTCCCTCATGTTATGTATTGGTTCATATAATTTTTTTTTTACTTAAAATAAATTCTTATTATTTAAAGGATATTATGAATTTATTTCATCTGATCTTGGAGTAGGCCTACTGGGGACACCGCGTTAAAAAAAATACTCCTCAAAGATTGCGTGCAAAAGAGTACATGAATTCATTTTCTGTCCAATAATATAATAATAATTATAAAAATAGAAATTTCGCTTTTAAAATTTATTTATTGTAGACTTTTCGCCTAAATGATATAACCATCTTCTGTACAGGATTACAGAACGACAAACAAACAATAACAGATAAATATAAAAGGCGCCACCTGAACAGCCGATAAGATTACTAAAATGGCCAATAATTTCCTAAATAACATTATATATGTACCTATATCTGCATATAAATATAGCTAGGAAAGATTATCAGATTTAAGAAGTAATATCTCCCGGATGTGAATGTTTAAGTAGGACAGTGGAATAATGTTTCCCAGGTTTGTTTAAGAAGACTTTCTGTAAGGAAACGACTTTTATGAAAGACTCTTGTCTCTTCCACCGAACCCTGAGTTAATTGCAGATAGCATAGTCAACAAATCCAGACTCTTCAGACTAATGATATTTAATATCAAACTTGTGTTCTTCTAGACGAATAAATCAGATCTTCCGGTCGGCCCAAAAGAAAATAAGCCACAAGAGCACGAATATTTCTGTCTCTCTTTAAAACTGCAATTTCAACGGAGAATCTCTCATGTGATTGTTTGCGTCCGTAGCAAACAAATCGCAAATCTGCTACAGACTAAGGACTGAAAAACGCAGTGCATTGAGTTCTTCATTCTAGGCAGTTTCATTTCTCTATAACTGCGTAAATCTTTATTTGAGCCTGTTTTGAGAGCCGTGGAGTGTTAGTGCGTTGCATTATATATATTATAAAAGCTGAGTAATGTAAGATGTTATTTTCACCACTAGTAACGAACATCTGATTGATCCCATGAGCATCGGCGCATTGCGCGTGACTTATGAGATGAATAATATAAACACGAGCATTTCACCTTTAGGAAGGCTTTACAAATTATATTCTTGTTTCGTCATATACCCAAGTATAAGCAAGTAGTTTTGGGCGTGAAGTATCTTCAAGCCTAGTCCACTTGTTTATAAAGGTTGCTGATGTCTAATCAATTGCCTCAGACTCTGTATGCACGTAGAGCAGTGGTGAAGATACTTCACTCACAAACGTTGTTTTGATTGCAGTTGAGTATGGAATAAAACAAGAATATAATTTATAATAAGTATAATAAATGTTTCATTCGTTACTTAACGCTGTCGTGTTACGAGAAAACATTCAGTTCACTTTGAACAGGCAAAATATTGCTCAGTAGAAGCAACGCTATCTAACAACAGTGACAGAAAGAAACAAGAGAGAGAGAGAGAGAGAGAGAGAGAGAGATGTCGGTTTTGGTACTACAAGGAAATTAATATCACTTTGTCAAAAACAAAATATATCAATAAAAAAAAATTTTTTTTTACATTTAGTTCATTTTAAGCTAGAAAGTGAATTAATATATTTTAATAATATATTTTTTCTTAAAAATTATTGGATTTTATTTAAAGTTTTGTAAGAAGCAATGATGTTCCATTTTACGATTTTATCTTAAACACACTAAATAATGGAAGACACATTCAATAAAACAAACAAACAAACACAAAAAACCCCCACCTATCTTACAGGAGCGTTAACCATTCCGTCCATATTAGCCTCGAATCCGAAAGAACCAATTTGAGATTAAAAAGTCTTCGATTTCATTACAGCGTCACAAGGGATCTCCAATTCAGGACATGTTTTTCCAAAAACAGATAAGAGTAATAATGCCGCGCTGAACTGAGAAGTAACAAAGTACACGGATGCTCTGAAAGCTTACATGCTAAATTAAAAGCTCGAAATGATGACTAATATAAGCACTTTTGAAGCTGGTGTATTTTAATTTAGTGGAGGTAAAACTATTGGGGAGGTTCTGAATGACAACAGACCAAATATGTTCGTGTGACTTTAGTGGTGTTGATCATTTTAATCGTGAATTATATATTGCATTTTACGACTGTGAGCAGAGTAAAATTATGTAAAGTAAGCAAGTTACTCTTATTCATCTAGAAATACTGAGGCTCTGCTATTGCTGTTACCCTCTTGACATGATCAGAGCCTTAATAGCTTCATAACACCTTATCCCTACACTGTTCTCAACAGATAACGGGTAAGATGAAAAGCATTCTTGCTTCGCCCCTTTAAGCCAGTCCTTATAAGGATATATTATATACATATACATAAGATTTTCGTGACTCCCGTGTGGTGGCCGTTATAAGAATAGTCCTAACGTTGAGTTCGGAGAGTTTTGCTCTCTCAGGTTTTTTCAGGAATTTCGCTCCCAGTGAGGTGGGCTTAGATTTCGGGAGGTTTTCCCCCGGCGTGCCTATTTTGAGTCTCCGGGGAGAGTGCTCCGGCACGGCTCGCTGAGGGTCTTTGTGGGTGGATGCCTTTCCCTGGAATACGAGCGGTTCTGCTCGGTGGTGGGGGAGCCAACGCTGAGTTGAGCGGTCTTTCGGCCACTAAAAAAATTAGGGATCGTCCTAATTTTTTTAGTTGGCTTTACTTAAACATCGCCGATGCAAATCCAAGCATGTCGTAAGAGGCGACTAAATGGACGCTGAGTTTCGAGAGTTCGCTCTCTCAGGTTTCTTCCGGAATTTTGCTCCCGGTGAGGGAGTGGCTTGATTTCGAGGGTTTGCCCTGGGAGAGCATTTTGAGTCTCTGGGGAGGGTGTTCTCGACATGGCCCGTGAGGGGGGGGGATCTTGTTGGTGGATGGTTTTCCCTGGAATATGAGCGGTTCTGCTCGGTGGGAGGGGGTGCCGTCACTGATTGAAGCCAACGCAGAATTCGACGATCTTTCGGCCACTATTGAGTGCTCTAGGGATCGTTGTAATTTTTACAGGGCTTTACTTAGGTATCAGCTCAAACATGTCGAACGAGGTGACTAAAATGGGTATCCAGGGAGGGTAATGGATGGCAATGCTGTAGCCAATGAATATCCAACTGAGGCTCGACTATTGCTGTTACCCTCCTGCCATGATCAGAGCTTTAATAGCTCAATAACACCGTATCCCTACACAATCCTCTACAGATAACGGGGAATATGGAAACTATTCTTGTTTCGCCCTTTTAAGCCAGTCCTTTTAAGGAGTTTCGTGAAATGCAAATCATTATAATCTTGTTCTTCCTCTTGAGAGGTAAAACGTTATCTCAGAAACTCTCTTCCAATTTTGTCTGTTTCTTGCTTCATCTTTCATTTCCTGATAAAAGCTTAGATTACTTTCAATGCTATTGAGATAGATAGAGCACATCTCCAGAAGTCACACTAAATAGCTTCAATCAATAGTGCATAATACCTCAGCAATGTCTTGTTTTCAATTATACCTAAACAGAAATACCGAGATATCTTTTACAGTCTGATACAATATTTATGTCATAAAAATTTCTTAATTTAAAATAATCAAAATTTCACTTTTATTACCGAAAACCTATAAATTATTTTATGCAGTTATTTAAGAAAGAAAGAAATATTTTAATAAAACAAATAGGTGCTAATGTGTTGAATAGCTTTTTGTGGGAGAGACAGAAGACCCACCTATTCATTCTGCTGATGTTTGAAATAATTTATTTTCAAAACTGTTCGCAAGAATTTTTCCAAACGTAAATCACTTGGGAAGCATACTCACCACATTTTAGTGTAAAATTGTAGTAAAAGTATCGCTACTCTGTCACCTGTCTATTCGTAAATTAGCGGTAAATACCTTTTCCAAATATGCAGCGATTTCGTCTTTGTACTAATAGAAAATGTCGGTTAATGAAGATAATAATAATAATAATAATAATAATAATAATAATAATAATAATAATAATAATTAGAAAAATACGTAGTATTTTCTTTATCATTGAGTGGAGATTTCAGAATGAAGTACGATTTATAATGTACTTTCTTTGTGTTTTTTGAAAAGAAAGTGCACGTGGTTATTTTCATGCTGGTTTGTCAACTGAACATCGGAAATAATGAAAATGACTAACTGTAGCGGATTTGTAACGTTTATGATCTCTTGACTTAGAAGAGTGCAGCAGAGGTACTTGGAGTTTCCTCCATTAGGAAATTCCAAGTCAACATTTTGGTAGTTTCCAAGATTTACACACACACACACACACACACACACACACACACACACACACACACACACACACACACACACACACACACACACACACACACACACACACAATGTGTGTGTGTGTGTGTGTGTGGAACATGTGTTCCACACACACACATATATATATTGTGTGTGGAACATGTATACTGTCTTTAAATCAAAGTCATCAAAGCGCGTCTTTCAGAAAATCTGTGAAGTATTCTACGAAATTTGATTTTGAATAAAAATAAAAATAATATAATCTGTAACGCCGGAACCCCCTTTGTTTTATAAATATTTCAGATGATTACCTCGAATTAAGTTCTTCGAGAACAAATAAAATGTATTGTGGACTAAGCGATTAGCCAAAAGTAGCACAAAAAATTAAAAAATACATTAGTTCTTTCTCCGCGGTAATGCAAGGAAGTGAAGAAAGTATGCAAGGATATCTTATTTTGTCCTGGCATTGAAATTGTACAATAAAGGAAGAAAATAAAAATAATATATATTTTTATTTCCTTCCTGAGGGATTAAGTATGTGTTCACCGGGGCCGGTTTGCCTGTTCTGGGGAACAATAAATCCGAGTTTCTACGTAAAAAAAAAAAATTGTAACTCCATATAGCTCACTTTTAATCGTAAAATACCAGATAAAAGGTTTCTCACGTCTTGGACGGGAATCGAACCTAGACCTTTCCGTCGGCAATGTTCTCGTGGTCGATGTTGGTATCCAAGGTGTCCAAGTATCCTAGGGGTCAATAAGCACCTAAAACGAATTTCAGTACCACCTGGTAAACATGCAACGATTCATCAAACACATCCTCTTCATTAACCATTCCAAGTAAATCAATAAAATGTAAGTAAATTTTTAATTTTCTTTATAAATTTCTTTAAGTATTTTCTTTAAATTTCTTTAAATATTTCTTATCGAGAAGCAGTAATGAATTAAAAGGGTGAAGGAATTATTATTTTTAAATTGAAAGTTTATTATTGATAACATTTATTCATATATTTAACATGATGGGGGCCGATTAGGGATCCAGTATTCCATGAATGGGTCAATGGTCTATAAAGCTCGCCGATCCCAGATCTATGCTGAGCTACGGAGGTTTCTTGTTATAGGCAACTGAGACTTAGCTATAATCGGGAGATAATCAGGGTTAAGTGTTCTCTTCAGTGTGAAGGATGATCTCATCTTTAATGGACATGGCGGCCAAATGGCACTTCTTATCCGTCTTCTTTCAACAGAAAGCATGCATCGTATCCAGAGTTTGCTGGACGTATATTGACCTCCTGGTCAGTTGAGAGGTTAATATATGCATTTTTCCAAGTACACAATTTTACATAAAAATATGTGTTTTAATTTTTTTAATCTTTAAATTTTTTTAAATGTACTTAAAGTACAATTAAAAAAAAGTAAGGCGTTCAACTTAAAATTGCATCGGGACGCTAGTATCCCTAGAGCCGGCACTGCTGATATCCCATCAGTCCATATTGCTGAATTCCTATTTAGTTTTGTGCAACAGCTCTAATGCCTCGTTCTCATACACCTGAGTTTCTTCATCCAGTGAAGAGGTAGAGGTGAGTTCAATGCTGTGTACACCAGGTGAATAGCTCTTAACAAAATGGGCACTCATTAACTGAACAATCTCTTCTGCATCTGTAACCCTCACACCATCAGGATTTAGAAGAGTTATGCTTTCGTATTCATAGTTTCCTTTACTTGCAGCATGTCGATAGAATTCTTGTGGGTTGTCTTTAGCACGCAGAACCAGTTTATTTTCATACTCAGATTTTGCTTTCCGTACAACAGTTGAGACTATTCTAGCCTGCCGCTTATAATTATCACAATGGATATCGTTCCTATGCACACCGTATTCCTTCCACATCATCCATTTCTTTCGAATCTCTTGCTTAATAAAATTAGGCATCCATTTGACTCCTACCCTGCTTATTCTTCGAACTCCCGGGACACAATGTGATATCGCATCATTTAAGTATTGTTTAAGTGCTTCCCATGCACTGCCACAGAACGACTTCCAAATACACTGCTTGGAAAGAAGTCAACGGATCCCATATTGTGAGGAACAAACATCCATGTTGCCCACCTTAATAAGATGTAGGATCTCCTTTCGCTGCGATGACTGCAGCAATCCTACGAGGCATTCTTTCTACAGGAATACGATAGCAATCAATGGGAATTGTGAACCATTCTTCATGTAGGTAAATGTGATAAGGTTCTTCCTCTTGTGGCTGAAGACATCCTTAACCTCAGCTGCCGCTTCAGTTGATCCCGCAGATGTTCAATAGGTTGAGATGAGAGCTATGGGAGGCCAGTCAATTGTGGTGACGTTCCTGCGTACAAACCACGTACTTACAACATCAGCCCTATGAAGGGGGGGGGGTTCTTTGACTCTTTCAACTGCATTTTGCAGTTGAAAGAGTCAACGGTCATTTACGTAGAAACGCTACAAAGTAGGAAGTATTGCATTGTGCAGAATGTTCAGATGCCTATCGGAGTTCAATATAGATGACACCATCAGAACAGTTCCGAGGCCAAACCAGGATAAACAATACCATCACATCGCCACTTCCGAGTTTCATAGTTGGTGTTACGCACTCCGGCCAGAGAAGTGGGACTTGCATATTGCACTTCTACCGACTACCGACATGGAAAGCCATGTCGCGCGCCTCGATTCGGAATGTTCTTGTGCAGATTCGTGTTTCAGTCGATGCCCGGAATTTTGCATCGGATGCAAAATTCCGGACATCGGAAAAATTTGAATGGCTATTTTTATCCATCGTAGCATTCAGGGTCGTTCACTGCGGGTAGCACCTGCAGCTGACTCCCTGTGCTTCCGTCTCAGTATTCTATCACAGATTGTTGAAGAGGAATGGCTCAATTAATCAACATTTGGCAAACATTTGGCCTTTAACATGACGTCGTATCACTGCGCCTCATTTGAACTCCGTCATTTCCTTACTTGCAGCCATTACATCAGGACAGTTCACTGATTTGGGAGCATCATATTCCTGCAATTTGTACCGGCTACAAACACGAGACTCGTTACATGTCAGGATGTATCTTGTCCATCGGGGTGTTCGTTAACTTCTTTTCAAGTAGTGTATGTTTTAATATTAGAGTTCTCTATATAGGAAAGTATTCTTATAAAGTCATCTCTATTCATTTTCAACACTTTTTTTCCCCCAGATATTTCTTTACATCCGAGATCGGATGATTCATTTGCGCTGATCCGGTAATTCCTTTGGATGGAAAATTACATCCCATATTTATTTATATTTTTTTACGAATTCTGTAAACAAATATCGAGTTTGAATTTTATCTCCAGTTTATTAATTCCACACATGATCCTTTCGCAGACGGAGCTTGAACGAATTGCTCTCTTAACATAAGTGGGTAGTCAGAGGTATTTTACTGTAAATATTTTGTGTGTCCTTTTAGTGCAACGTGGAAAAGTTTGGACTATTTTCCTTTTCTCGTTTATAGAAAATCAGTTATGAGAATATATATTTCAGTGATTGTAGGTTGTTTAGTTTGCAGTCTTTTAGAATTAAACAGTCTTGTTATTGCGCATCTTAGGGATGTTTACTCAATATACATTCTGCGCACATGATTTCCATGTCTACTGCAATTTACGTCGCATTCAGCTGAACGTCAGTCATGTATTGAGTTGTGCATTTGTTGTTTAAGTAGAGTTCACGTCTTCTCTAAAGCGGACGAATGTTCTATAGAGAAGTTACGATTTTTTATGAGAAGCTTTTTTCTTTTTTTAATATAATTAACTTTACTTTTTTCAGAGTTTGTGTGTGTATCGTTCTTGGTTAGCCAAAGGGTGATCCCATCAATGCCGTCGCGTGCTTGTAGATTGTGTTTCTATTCTTATGCATAGGTACCCTGGCATGATCACGTCTGCATAACGAGAAAGATCTTCCTTTTAATTGAGATGCTTAATACTGTTCGGGTTTGGGTAAAACGATGTTGCGCGAATTGTACCATTGTACAGGCAATCACGATTCCTTGCTATTGAAGTAGAGGTATTTAAATAAACGTCAGTAATCTTCCTTTTAGTTGGATTTGTCTTGTAATACTATAAGTTATTAATTTACGAGTTTATATATTTTAAATCAGTTATTATTTTCAACTGTAATGTCCACAATATTAAACAGTAGTAGATTATGTCCTCTCAAGGGAATTGCTATTTCCTTTTAAAGTATCTAATATTTAACATTCATATTTCCATTAACATTAAAAAATCGAAATAAAGTAACAAAATATATATATGATTATTAGCTGACCTGATGGGTTAGCTAGAAACACGCTTTCTATAGCAGACATTTTTAATTTCTTTTGTCCAGCATAGTCATCACACACACCTTATGATTTGTAAACACTGCATCTGTGAATGATGCTTGTTATATGCTAATAATGAAAACCTCGCATTGTTCTTTAAAAATCGAATGAAAAACAATGTTATTATTTGATTCTCTGTTGGTTGGTTAATTGTAACTTGTTTTTGTAAGTTCGTATACCAGAGGCATTTAGAAATGGTTTTGATTTTTTTTTTTAATTAAGAATGACTGACTGGATACTCGGAATTTGCATGCCAGAATGTTTATTGTATGAAATATTCACCATCGGAGACAGAGTTAGAAAGGAAATATTCGCTCAAAAACATTTTTTTCTGTTAACTTTCTGGAAAGGTGTCTCAGGGATCTAAACGAACTTGGCAAAGTTTGTTTTCACAGTCCCAAGAAGACTTGTTATGAGGCGCATAGATGTGAAATTAAAAAGCAACGTAAGTAATGCTAGAAGAATACTTCAGAAGATGAGAGGTCTTAACGAATGTCAGAATTTTTGATCTTGTGTGTGTAAGCAAATTGAACAGCGGTATAAAATTATTACCCTTATGTCAATCTTCAATAAGAAGTAAGAACAAATATTTTTTGTATATAAAATTATTTATTTACAATAGTTCTTTATTTTGTATATAAAACCTTTAGGAAAACTATATAATGAAAAAAAAATTTAATGTACTTTTCAGTTATCTTAAAAAAATTTCAACATTTAATGAAAGAAAGAAAAAATATACCTTTATGCTTATTTTTTATACCAATTGAAATTATTATTTGAACATGGACAGTTGAATGAGGAATTAAAAATATCATGTCCTAAGAGAGTAATGGATGGCAATGCTGTAGTCAATGAAGTTCTAACTGAGGCTCGGCTATTGCTGTTACCCTGTTGCCATGATCAGAGCTTTAATAGCTCAATAACACCTTATGCATACACTGTCCTCTACAGATAACGGGGAAGATGAAAAGCATTCTTGCTTCTTCCCTTTAAGCCAGTCCTTATAAGGACTATAAGGACAGTGGAATGTGATATATCAATCACTTTCATTATTAGGCATTAGGCTCTTCATTGTTTGATCGCGTTTAAGCACACAAGCAAGAAGAATTTTTCCTGCGCACTTAATGCAATACCTCTTCCCCCACATACTCGTTGATATATCATCGTAATTAAAACTGGACGTGTTACTTATACGTATATCTTTCACGATACAACGTGGTGTATAAAGTGGTCGATATTCATCTGGCTGGTTTCTAGAATCGAAACAGCAGTTAAAAGAGTTCTTCAGATAACTTTCAATGCTCAGAATTTGGTCGAAAAGAAAAATTCCGACATCATAATACGATCTCGCCTCAACCGGTGGGATTGGGTGATCACAGCCTGGTAAATCATTTTCTCCCGGCAGAGAGGATGCAGTCCAGAGCAGCTTTCTTGTATAATGGACTGCCTGTTATTTGCTACGAAAGAACAACCGACATTACCTCCAGTTTTGCTTCCGTCAGTGTATATAAGGAATACATCACCTTCAGAGCTTTCCTTCTCCTTATTCCTCGTATAACGTGGTACTTATACAACGCGGTTTCGATATAACGCGGTCTGCAAATTGTAGTAACTCTTGTTCAACCTGGTTTCGATATAACGCGGTCTGCAAATTGTAGTAACTCTTGTTCAACCTGGTTTCGATATAAATAGAAACCTCGGTCTGCAAATTGTAGTAACTTTATCTTTTCATATATTTTTAACTGCCCGACTTAAAAATCAAATTTCATCTTCGTTAAATTTGCATCTACCATTGCGCATGTAGTTATAAGTAGCGAATTTCTATTAGGGGAAATACCCTTCAGCACGCATGTACATCAATTGTTTACGGTAAACGAAGACAACTGTCTTGGTTTTCTGCCAGGAAAGCGCATTAAAAATTATGATTAATCTCAAGCTGAGTACTTTATTTTATGATGAGTTACATACAATATGTAATAATTTTTTATGTAAGAAATTATTTACTTTTATAGTAATGGCCACTTAGAGGGCTTTTGCAATATGGTTGAAAAAGAAATTAGCAAATTAATTGATGGGAAAATAGATTTAAATGAGGAGGAACTGGCACACTTAATAGATGACTTCGAAATGAGGAAAGTTCTGTCGAAGATTCTGATTGTGATGAATCCGTTAAAGAATTCAGTTTAAAGAAATTAAGAGAAGTTATTTTACGGATAATGATCCCTCAATGGAACGCTCCCGAAAATTCACAAGAATTTGAATATTTATTTAGCTCCATATCATGAACTTGATAAAAAAATTTTGCAGCATAGTGGTAAGTAAGGTTTTATTACTGACTTCTTGATAATTAAACCAGTCCAAGTATGCAACGAGAATTATATAAATGATGAGTCTTTAACTCCATGGGGTCTTGGGTAGTAGTAGTAGTAGTAGTAGTAGTAGCAACAATAATAATAATAATAATAATAATAATAATAACAAGTGGAAGAAGAAGAAGAATGTCAAAGTGATGACGACGTCTGGCCACTCGTAAATAAAGAACATCTACGAAATGTTAGTTTTGAAGACAGGATGACGATTAAAGTATGCACTTTATTTTATTTTGCCTAAAACATTTTTGCATTATGTACAATATAATTTTTAATTTTATAAGTTTATATTTGTTTCATAGTTTACATGTTTTCTTAACTTACATAAATTACCTGATTAAATAAAAGTATATTTTTAGCAAATTGTTGGATATGTCAGTGTTGTTTATATATATGTATATATATTTAAAAAAAAAACGATTTCGGAACCTAACCCTCCTCTTTCTATGTGATCTGAGTCTCCCATAACGCGATTTATATAACGCGGCATTTCTATGGAACCTAACATCCGCTTTATACGAGGGTTACCTGTATTTGATTTCTTTGCTGGGTGAGGCCACTTATTGTAGTGAAGCAGACGTCCGTAGCAATTTTGATCGATGTTGGAATTTGAGTTATATCTTCCGGAAGTGACTTCATATACAGGGTGTTCGGGATAAATTTGACAGTTTCGTAAGGAAAAAGAAAATCTTCTTTGTATCTATTAAATTTAATGAATTGACAAAAAAACATTACAGGCAGAGTTAATTACAATACTATCAACAAGATTTACTCAAAATAACCACCATTAGCATCGATCACAGCTTCAATTCTGCTTCGGAACCTCGAACAAGCTGATGCTACAGTCTCCCTGGGAAGGGCCGCAAAAACTGTTTTAATTTTATCCATTAACTGGGCTTTTGTATTACTGGAAGTGCGATTGGTGTCTTTTTCAACTGCGCCCCATACAAAATAATCCATGGGGTTAAGGTCTGGGGAGTTTGGAGGCCAAACATTTGGACTGGTGAAGTCGTAGAAATTTTCAGACAACCATTTTTGACTTTTCCCAGAGGTGTGGCAAGGGGCCGAATCCTGCTGCCATACATACGGCCTACCATTGGCTACCCTTGTTATCCAGGGCTTGACTACAGTTAGCAACTCCACGAACAAAGCCCGAATTCCAATGCCAAGGTTCTTCAACACGTGTTCCTGCAGATTTGCGAGGAATTCTGCTGTACGAACGCAATCAGATCGTCTGCTAGGGATCTTTCTTCTTGCTACATCCTCGTAGTCACCATTGCAAGTCTCTAATTCATGCCTGATTGTTTTTACTGTATTCAGGGAGCATTGGGCAGCAGTCGTAATATCCTTATTTTGATGGCGGGCACGAATCATCATGATACAAGTTATTCTCTTCCATGATTCAGGTGGGTTCCAGCTATCCATCCTTTCTGACATCTTGTATGTGAATGAAGAAGGGTCCAAACTTTTAAATGAAGAGAAGTGTGTGTTAATACATGTAACTTACGGAAAAATATAATTAATTATAAATATGTCAAATTTATCCCGAACACCCTGTATTACAGATTATTCTTTTACAGGTAGATCGGTGTTATAGCTGCAATAACGCAAGCTGCCTCGAAAGATATTGTCCTGTCCTTTAATTATACGCATGTCTATAAGACGTTCAACTCTATTTAGCTTTTGTAGATTTTTCTTTGATTTTAGTGAATGTTTCTAGGCAGGTGCAGCATAAGATATTAATGGTAGTATAGCTCCGGTATATTGTTTTCAGCGGTCGTTGGCCTAATCCCCACTTAATCCTGGCCGATTTTGCTAAAAGGTTTACAAGTTGTAAGCTTTGTTTCGGCAACATATGAGATTTGTTTGTTTAAGGTAAATCTTTCATCTGTTATTACTCCTAGGTATTATAGCTCACTGGCTACCTCGAGAACTTCTCCATTTAGGAAGACCGTAAGAGGTTGTTTTGATTTTTTACGTGAGATGTGCAGCACTTTAGACTTGAATGTAAGTTTCTTCTCGAGTGCCCCTCTGCAGTTTTAAAGAGTTCTTCGTTAGCCGTTACTTCGTATCATCGACAATGTGTTTGTGTGTAGAAACAAGATGCGCTCGTTCTTTTATTAACACAGATTCCCAACACTGACGTGATTCGTTTTGCATCCGGGCAGCAAACCCCAGAAATGTTTCATTTGTGTGCAGAAGCCTTCCTTTCATCGAATCCCCAAAGTCCTACTTGAGGGAATCCACAAATGTATAATAACATCGGCGGAAGTAAGCTGTATTAGCTTTCTCTTGCGATGAAGGATTTCAGCCTTTTGTGATTGAAACGATCTGAGGGTTTATAGTCCACTGCCTGTCGAATTAGCTGATTTGTGTGATTACCTGGGATTGTGAAGAATTTTTCTACAATGCCTATCATGTTGGTCTTGATATCTGGAAGGTTGGCTTCTCGGTGTAATTGAACTTGGTTTTTAATGAACCAAGGGGCATTAAATGCCATTCTTAGACATTTATTCTGGATAGTGTGCGGGACTTATTCGCTTATTCGTGTGGGTGACGACTATGCGAAAACGACTCTCTTCACCGATTTGCAGAGGAGAGGCTTGTTGTTTATGTTTAGGAAGCTGTTCCTTTTCAACAGTGGGTTAAACTGCATTTGTCTGAATAGCTCTAGTGGAGATACTATTTATGTGTGTCTTGAAGTTTAGGCTTTTATCAAGCTGAACTCCTAGATATTTGGTTGAGTTGTCCCAAGGGATGATTTTGCAAAACATTTGTATGGTTTTCTTTGGATTTGCTTTACGTCTGGTGAATAGTACTGCGGAGCTTTTCCATGGGTTGATTGATATACGCCATTTGCTGTACCAATTCTCCAATACGTTGATTGCTATCTGCAGTTTGTTTATGGACAATTGACGACTGAGTTACCTGGCTATGATAATCGTGTCATCGGCATAGTGGGCGGTAATGGATTGGGATAACTTGGGGGAGATCTGCCATGTATATGGAAAGAGTAAGCGAGATAGCAAAGAGCCTTGAAGGACTCCATCCATAATTCTTCTTGTAGTAGATCTGACTTCATTGATTTTTATTCTAATGATATGATTTAATGAGTAGAACTAATGTGTGGTAATGAGAATCCTGCTTGATGTAGTTTGAAAATTAGACCATAATGCTAAATTCTATCAAATGCTTGAGTTATCTCCAGGAAGACTGAACCTGAGTGCTGGTGGCATTTGTAACCTTAGGTGATGTATTCAACGACTTTGTAAATTTGAAGTGCCGTGGATTGATGCTTTCTAAAGCCGAATTTCTCGTTTTGTATGACGTGGTTGTTATCTGCTGCCTCTTGAATCCGAGTGAGGATAGCGCGTTCAGATACCTTACCTTCACAAGATAGGAGGCTAATCGGTCTATAGTTCTAAGGAAACTGTATTTTTTCCAGGTTTTGGAATTAGGAAGACATCTGCGAGTTTCCATTGTTCTTGTAGTACTTTAGCTGTAGAATGGCATTAATAATGGCCACCAGATGCATACTACCTTTACATGGTAGCGGGTTGAGCGTCCTGTTTGAAATTCCATCTGGACTCGGAGCCCTTTTTGTTATTTAGTTTTCTTAAGATTTGAAATATCTCTACTGGCGATATAGATGTGTTGTTATTGAGGCTACATTGTCTTTCCAAGATATAAGACATATGCAAATACTTCTGCTTTATCTTCATCATTGTAAGGTATTCTACATTCACCTTGGATTGGAGGAAGAGTGTTTTCTTTTGAGCTTAGCGATCTCATAATTTTCCCCAAGGATTGATCTTCTGTGTTTAGTTGTTGAATTTTGTTGTTCCTGAGCAAGTTTCGGTGATCCTTCAGAGCACACTTAACCAGGTTCGTTGCTCTGTTGACTGCCTGTTTATCTGTGGGATCCATCATAGTTGCAATATGATGGGGTTGTGGTCAAAACTCAATTGGTTAATTACTTGTATTGGTAGTTGTGCGCTATATCTCTTAATATAGCTATGTCGAGTACAGCAGGACGGAGGATTGCTCCGTATTGTGTGGGTTCTATGGGTCCTATTACTGTTATATTTCGTGAAGTAGTATGAGTTCGATACTCTTCAGTTAATATTTGAGTTTCTGCTATTCCAGATTGAATATTTGGCATTAAAATCTCCATCTCTGATTATTTCTCGGCTTGCGTTTAGTATCACATCTAAGTCTAATTCAAGGAGTTTTTTTATTCGGGGGGGGGGGCGGGTTGTAGGCTGCTGCGAAGATCATGATACTGCTTGTGTTTTCATATGTATTTCTATTCCTGTGGTTCCATGTGTTCTGTTTGGGGTTCGGCTATTCTCTTATGCTTTATGTTTCTTTTGACAAAGATGGCGGAGCCTCCTCCTCTTGCATAGCACCTGTCTGTACGGTATGTAATTCAACTGTTGATTCTGACCTTGTCACTTGGATGGAGGTGTGATTCATTTGTGAGAATGATGTCTGCTTGGGTTTCTGCTGCAAACTCCTGTAATTCTTGTATTTTGTTGGGAAGACCGTTGGCATTCCAGCTGACAATCTGTAATGAAGTAGGTTTTCTTTTAGACTTACCCATTAAGAATTTCAGACAACAATGACTGTGTGTGTGTGTCTTAGGATGATACCTTTGGCTTCTTGAGTTGGGTTGGTTTGCCGGAGTTCAGCAAGCATTTCTCCTATGCAGCTTGTTATGTTCTGTAGGATAGGTTTGGTTGTTTTCTGTGTAATTGTTTATTCTTGGTTTTCGGTCTTTAAGGTAAGTTGGTCTTGCTAATTCAGCGTACGTCCTTCCATCAGTTGTGGAGATGGTGGCTTGATGGGAGGACATGCCTTCTTGTATGGGTCTGATGTTTTGGAGTTGTGTCTTCAGGTTTTGAAGAAATGCTATGCAGCCCCTGTAGTTTGCGGGGTGTGGGCCTCCGCAAGTTGCACATTTTGCAGGTTGTGTGCGCGGTTTTTGGTATTTATTTGGTTGCATGTTTGCCACCACATCTAACGCATCGATAATCTGCTTTGCAACGGCGTTGTGAGTAGCCAAAGTTTTGGCAGCGATGATATTGTGTCGTTATTGATTTCTGATTTAATGATTCAATCTTTATGACTAAATCACGGATAGTTTGAAGATCGTAGACACGTTTGTGATCTTTGCTGATTTCTACCAATACTACAGGATATTGTGTGTTATCAGCTCTATGCATACGACTGATTTTGGTAGGTCTGAAGCCTCTGTTTTGGAGATCTGCTTGAACGTCGTCTGTTGTAATTGATTCTGTTACCACTCTGAGCGCAACTTTGAGGTTCTTTTCACTGAGTGCAAATGTATTAGGGGTGGTTGCTATTACCAGTAATTTGGTTAGTTTTCTGTAATCGGTAGAAGGTTTTGGTTGGATGCGAATTCCTTCTTCTGTATTGGTGGCTTTCGTAAATGATATTTCTAGAGTTTCGAGTGAGGTGACAACTGACGTCCAGTGAGTTTTGTCTCTTAGGATGACTGAAGGTATTCTTTCATTTGGATTTGTATTATTATCAGTCTCCATTTCCGCTGTTTTGGGTGTGTCTCTAATAGCGGATATTTTCCGTTTTTTATTTTTAACTACTTGTAAATCCTTTTGTGTGTCAGCTGTGTCCGATATAATGTGGACATCGGTTTGGAGATTTGCCGTATCTTCGTGATTTAGTGACTGCTGTGAGCCCTCTTGACTGATGTTTAATGCTGTCACGTTCTCATGGTTTCGGTCATCCAGACTGTCTTCTGTGATAATTATGGGGGGAAACGTGTCATACAGCTTTATTCTTCCTGGCCAGTGATTATTATGTACTTCCTCTAATCTGATGAACTCCAGTTTTACGTCTTTGAATTTTTTTTCATCTCGTTTCTCGATTTCGTTTTTCCATGACTACGATTCCTATCCGTGATGTTATTTATTAAGATTAAAAACGATTTTCTTACCAGCTTTTATCGCAGCTACTCGTCTAATGCGATTCACAATTTCATCACTTTAATGCGAACGAATGAACGAACGAACAGTGACGAACGAATAACGAACAACGTTTCTGGCGAGTGGGGTGAAACAAAAATGCTTTTCATATTCCCCTTTGTCTGTAAAGGAAGAACTTTGAATGGAGTGTTCATGAGCTTTAAGCTCTCCCAGTGAGAGAAGTGAAATTAGCTGTGTTCAGCTGGGCGTAAGATTGACTTGGACCTTTTATATTTGTAGCTTTTCGCTTCATTATATTCCGAAGCTTCCTTGATCAACGGGTTTGGATGGTTGCTTGTCTTGGTAAAAAACTTCTCAGCTCGATCTAGAAGACCGGAAGAGATGTAAGGAATGTTGACTTCTACATCCAGTGACGCACAGGACATGTATGGCGCAGAGGGTGAAGCTTGACGCGTTTTATATTCCCTGTTATCTGTTTCGGGAGCAGTGATGGGAGAGGTTTGTAGGATATTACAGCTCGCCCTGAGTGGGCAGAAGTGGTTATATGTCGTCGTTGGGTATTATGATGGCTTTTGGTCTTTTGTATTTTGCAGTGGTCATTACCATCATAGTTTCCGGCTTGCTGCACTAGTTGGTTTGAATGCGCAGATATCTTCATAAAGACGTTTCCTACGAGGGAGCGTAGTAGAGTAGCGATGTAGGGGATATTTATGTCCCGGTGAGTCTGGGTGGCATACCAGTGAGTCCTTTTACTTATAAAGACTGGTTTAAAGGGGCGAAGCAAGAATGCGTTTCATCTTCCCTGTTATCTGTAGAGGACAGTGTAGGGATAAGGTGTTATTGAGCTATTAAAGCTCTGATCATGGAAAGAGTGTAACAGCAATAGCCGAGCCTCATTTAAAACTTTATTGGCTACAGCATTGCCATCCATTACCCTCCAAGGGTATTAATCATCGCCTAATCCTTTTCTGACATACCAGTGAAGAATTCCCTAAACTTTTTACCTAATAGTCAAAGAAATTTCGAATAGGTGTAAAATACATTCATAAACTGTTTTAGGTAATTTAAATATTTAATAAGAGTTCTTTGAATATTATATTAATTATATCATTTTATAATTCGGGAGCATGGTTTTCTGAATTGAAAACGAAATTTTGGGAGTATGTTTTTCTGAAATTCAATACATACAATCATAAGTTGGTCATAAAATCAATGATTTTTAATGAAATAATGCATGGAAATACTAATTATAATGTCTCGGCTGCTTCTAGAAGTACTGCAATATTTTTAATTCAAGTGAAGTTGGTTTCTTTGAAAGAGAGAAGAAGAAATATAACAGTGAGGCAAGAGAAAGAAAGAGAGAGAGAGAGAGAGAGAAACACACACACACACACACACACACACACACACACACACACACACACACACACACACACACACACACACACACACACACACACACACACACACACACACACACACACACACACACACACACACACACAGAGAGAGAGAGAGAGAGAGAGAGAGAGAGAGAGAGAGAGAGAGAGAGAGAGAGAGAGAGAGAGAGAGAGAGAGAGATGCAGTAGAATGCAACTCAGCTTTTCATATCGATTTCATTGGATCGTTGCCGGAGATAAAAGCAGGCTTACTTGATCGCATCGAGAGCACGTCCGCTGTTCAACCAACACATTGTGAGCATTTGTATTTCACTGCGGCATGGATGATTGTGATAGCCTTTACAGATATTCTTAATAATTTTGGCACAGACAGCTGCATCTAATATAATACCTGAATGTTAATAAATAAAAACCAAGAAACGTGAAGGTTTGTGTGTTTAAATGATCGCTTAGATGAAATGCGCTTTGAACGAGAATCAGACGTTTTGGAGGAAAGTCGGGTCTTCATAATCACTGGCCAGCACGCGTGCACAAAATTGTGCTGTGCAGCGTAGTCCGTTGCAATTAATCACTGACCGCGTACGATAAGGTACTCAAATCCTGTATAGCGCCCGCCTTGCTACTCGTAATTCTAATTTTTAATTTATGCAAGTTAAAAACAATCAAAAGATCGTCAGCTGTTCACGATCTGAGAGAGTGCGACAACCTAAGAGATAAGAGGAAATAGAAGTCATTGAATGTTGACATGGCACGCCGTTTCAGTTACGGAATATCTGTAAAAGTGACAAAATAGTGGACGCTAGTTTAATTGTACGTAAGTGAAATAAAAGCCAAACTCCCGTAACGACTGCACAAATGGATTCAAAATCGTTCTGAACAGAGGTTCCGATATGGAAATCTTCCTTCTTCTTTCGCTCGTAAGCAACCCACAGACGGTTATAAGTGTACGAAAAACAAAATAATGAGAAATACTTTTGTTCAGAAATAAACTAACATTATTTCTAAATAGATTCGAAGTGCCTTACATGACTGAGTAGAAGAGCCTATTAAGGTTTAGTATTGAGCACGAGCCCATCAAGTTTATTTACTTACTTGGTTGTGCGGCTGAGTACAGTTCAGTGATCACGTGTATACTTGCTGTACGACCAAAGAGTACTAACAAGATTCAGAAGATTAGATCACAAGACAGGATTAGATTTGATCAGAAGACAGCTTTAGATTCAGAAGCTTTTCTTTACTTTGGATCGCTCTTTATGTGGCAGCTGCACTGATTCCGTACGTTTTTCTCAATTTGCACTTCTGTGAATAAAATCGATGTTAGTGAGAATAGTGATGAGCTGCAATCATTGAACACATTCAAAAAACACATTTTTAATGAAGTTTTTCATTCTAATAATTATTTTTATTACTATTTTTTTTATGTTCCAACCAGTTATTCAGTCAACCAACTCTTCCATTCCTATGATCTGTGTATGCTTACATTAACAGGTTTGATTGCGATTATTTGCTTATATATAACACTGTCTGAAACACGATATTTAAAAAAACAAATTGGACTGGAAAACAGGAGACCATATCGAAATTACGTCTCTCTCTCCATTTGTATTTTCAGGGATTCATACGGGCAACCTAATAATTAATTAATGTTTTATTGATCAAACGGTGAAAGTTAATACCATTCGGCCAAATATTACGATGCAAAATCTAATTGCTTGCTTTAAATCATTCTCAAAGGCTCTTTAACAATCAAAGAACCAACAAATAATTCTTACAATATTGTCATATTGTAACAACTTTCCCGCTAGAATTGTCAACCCGTTTCAGGCTTAGCGACAGATGCAAGTCTTGTAACGCAGAAAGGATTCTCTTGACAAGATAATCTTCTCGACTCCATGCGGTATACAAGATATTTGAGACGAAACCTCTGAGGCATGTTAGAATTATTTCATTTATTTCTTTTATTACTTTTATAATGTACTCATTAATTAATTTTCTTTTTTATTATTCTTAAGCATATTTTGGAAATGGTTTGTGGGGTTATTCGTTCTGATTTTTCTGTAGAATCAATCAAATTCGTATTTTAACTTTATTTTTTTCCGAAAGAAGAACCCTTATCATTTATGCTACGAGATTATTAATTCCAAATACCACTCTGTGATATATATAGAGAAAAACATCTACAATTCGATTATATTTATAGTGGTTTATAGTTTAAGATCTACGCAAATACTCAGAAGAGTTCAGTCATACTCTTCTCTAAAACGAAGCTCCAGACCAAGAAGGACATACACCTGCTAGGAGTCAAGATTCTATGGCAGACTGAGGTCAAATATCTGGGCACGATGCTTGACAAAAAACTCCAATTCACCAGTCGCATAAAACACATAATGTCGAAGACATCCAAAGTAATTGCGCAACTCTACCCCATGATCAGCAGAAGAAGAAGACTGGATACTCGGAACAAACTACTCATATACAGGATAGTAATACGCCCAGTCATCACTTATGCATCTCCTGCATGGAGCCATACCTTGAATACAAATATTCAAAAGCTGCAGAGTATATAGAACAAATGCCTGAGAATGATTCTAGACCCCCCCATGGTTTATTAGAAATTCCAGATTCATAGAAAAATCAACACTCCCTACACCACATTCCTCCTTCATGATCTAGCATAAAAGTTCTTCAGCAAGACAAGCAATCATCCATACCAGCTGACCAAGCAAGCTTCAGATTACAATGAAGCAGAATTTTACAAATACAAAAGACCCAAGTCAGTTCTATGCTCAGCTGAACACAGATAATCTCCCTGCCTTTCCAGGGCGAGCTTAAAAGCTGAATAACCCTCCACTCAAAGAACTTCCTTCTCAGACAAAGGAGAATATGTAAAGCATTTATGCTTCACCAATCAAATCAGTAACTTTCTGCGTTCTGCTTTTGTGGACAACGGAAGTTTCTTCCATTACTTCTAGCCAGACTAGCCTGATGATTCTTTTATTGTAAAATTTCTTTTATTATATTGTATCATTTCTTTCTTTATTTTCTTTCTTTATTTTTTTTTATATACAACTTTATGTTTTTCCAGTGAATTGAATGTTTTTTGATGACTACCGGTATCTTTCATATCTAAGCCCGGGTGACCACATCTAGCACTTTGTATAAATTTTTAGTGTTTTCTAGTACGTTCACCAACAGATCTAGTACTTTCTTCCTTCCGAATAATAATAACAACAATATGCGAGTTAGACATATGAGTTTAATATTTGTCTCTTCTCCCACCTCTCCATATATCACATTTATCGACACAAGCATGATTTCTCTTTTTTCCCTTCCCCTCTGATACAGGTGATTCAGATAAAAGAGAAAGTAATGCTGGTAACGATTCAAATTCAGATTCAGGGTTACAAGGTTCTTCTAATAAGATCAAAAAATCATATAAGCAAAAATTTAACGATCCCATTCTTAAATCATGGATCACTTCAGGTAAAAGTAAAGGACAAACTGCTTTTTGTAAATTTTGTGATTATGAATTAAGGGTAACAAAAGTCTAATGATTCGTCATGCAAACAGTCCAAAACACAAGCAGAATGTAGAATCTAAAAGAAGCACACCAGGTCCAATGTCATTGTTTAAATCCAGTTCCTAACACCAGTCGGAAAAACAAATTAAAGAGGAAGAATTAAGATTATGTGCGTATGTTGCAGAACACAATCTGCCTTTGAGGCTTATGGATACTCTTCCAACTCTATTGAAAACAATTGCCTCTGATAGTGAAACTGCTAAGAAAATACAATATGGATGCACAAAATGTAACTGTCTTATAAAAAATGTTCTGGCTGTTGATTAACTCAATGAAATCTCGAAAAAACTTCAAAAGACTAATTTTTCTTTAATTATTGATGAGTCAACTGACATTACAGCAAATAAATCTCCTACAAAATTAGCAGAGATTCGTTTTTAAATATCATTGATGTTAGTGACGAAACAAGTTCAGCTTTGCTTGAAACTCTAATAGAATTATTAAACAAGCTGAAGTTGCCTCTTGCAAACTTATTAGGCTTTGCTGCTGATAATGCTTCAGTTATGATAGGACAGCGTTCTGACATTCAGGCTCGTCTTAAATCATTGAATGAACATTTATATGTCGTCAGATGCATATGTTACATCTTTAATTTATGTGCAGCTGAAGCATGTATGAAACTACCAAATTCATTAGAACTATGTGCAGATATTTACAATCTCATTACAAAATAAACCGAAAAGATGAACAGAATTTAAACAAATTCAGGAATTATCAAGCCTAAAACCACATATTTTGCTGAGGTTTGGTAAAACTCGTTGGTTTTCAATGCATGATGTTGTTCAAAGAATAGCAGAACAATGGAATGCTTTGGTTCCATACCTTATCTTGAGCGCAGTACAAGATGGAAGTGAACAAACTAAATCAGTTTTAACTGCACTACAAAATTCCTTAATTAAGGCATATTTTCTCTTCTTAGCATCCATCCTACCAACAGTAGTAAATCTATACTTATATTACAAGGCTCTGAATACGTCTTCATGTTCTAATTTCATCATAAGGAGATAAAATGAAAATGATCATGAAATATTTCATGAAATCTCAATATGTTTGAAATATATCTATTAAAAAAAATGATAAATCCAGCTGAGTGAAAAGATAAATCCAACTGACAATGGTCAGTTTTTAGAGAAAAAAAAATGTATATATGTAGGGTCGAGAATGGACGCCCTTCTAATGAGTTTAGATAAGAATGAAGTTCTAGAAAGAGACATAAGACACTTCAAGTTAAAATGTTTGTCCTATGTTGAGTTCTGTGGCTACGTTTTCAAACGAATTAATTTCAAAGATCCTGTATTAAAACGTTTAGCGATGCTGAATCCTGAAATGTGCAAATCAGACTGATTTTGTAACATAATGCTACTTGCAGTAAATTTTCCTGATGTTATTGAAGAAAATAGTTTCGAAGACCTCGACAAAATGGCAATAATTGAAGACTGTAGAAGCATTGAAAACATTGAAAAAAAGGTCAAGAATTCATGTTCTTTTGGAATACAGTTTTTGAAATGAAAAATTCGGTAGGAGAAAAAAGTGTCCTAATTTAACAACATTAGTTAAAGCTGTACTGTGCTGCCCTCGTTCGTCAGGAGCAAGTGAAAGAATATTTTCAGCAGTGACAATAAATAAAAATAAAATAAGAAATAAATTACAAACGCCCTTGATGAATGGACTCCTTTCGACAAAAGAAAAATTGAAACATTCATCTTTAGATTTTACTTTTTCTGTTACAAATAATGAATAAATACTTCCTGTGAGTTTCTTGTGAGTGATAACCCCTGTATATATGTAAATAGCACATTAAATGACTGAAACTTTAATGTTACATTATTTACATAAAATGTTACATAAAAATCTATTTGATACCTTTTTCCTGCAATAAGTTGGTACAAATTTGTTTGCTGGGTGGTCACCCTGATATAAGTATACTGCAAATTCTAAAATAGACCATTCACTCATTATATTATTCATCACTTATTTTTAATGGTATTAACAATACCAAGCGCACTATTTTATATAAAAGATGTTTATTAACAGCTTATATTTCGCTGAATTTCAAATCAACATCATCAGAGCACCACACAGCATGTATACACGACAGTAAATGAAACAATACAAATTGTAACCAAAAAAAGTCTGAATTAGGCTCCTTCTAATGTTGTAAAATGTATTATAGCTGTGTGGGAGTTGTTATTAAGATAGAAATCCAAAAATGTATGGCAAATTAATGCAACCATATTTATTCGGGTTAGGAGATTTTTTCATAGCCATGGTTAACTCAAAAAAATAATCTTTCCTATTGTAACGACTTCTAAATAGCACATTCGTTTTCTTCCATCTAATCCTAATTCCAGAGCTTTATCATTAGAAGAAATATATATATTTTTAAATGACCCTGTTCGGCTGGATGCTGCTGCATTTGTTGCTGTAGATATCTTCCTGTGTATGTTGGCTTTTTGTAACTGGAAAACGATAGTGATCCATCTGAAAGGCTGGTGTATAATGTATCAAGAAGGGGTAAACAGGTATTTGATTCTTTTTTCTATTGTAAAGTGAATTTTAGGGTGTTGGCTGTGTAGGTAGGTAACAAAAGCATTCAAAATGTCTTGTCCATAGGATCAAATTGCAACCACTTCATCAACAAAGCGTAACCGCATTAAGGGCTTGTATGCAGCTGTGGTAAGTATTTTGCTTCAAAGTGGTCCATATAAAGGTTTGCTAAGGAATAGAGGGGGGAGGCCATAGCATTATCATTAATCACTTTGTAGATTTTTCCTCTCCATGTAAACTCATCACCACGTAAAGGAATGGAGTCTACTGTCATCGGCAAAGCTATGAATAGGATTGGAAGTTTGTGAGAGCAGGTCGTTTATATACAAGAGGAGGAGGGTGGGTGAAAGAACAGAACCCTGGGGTACTCCTGCATTCTCGGGAAAATCTGAGGAGAGTAAACCGTCCACCATCACACATAGTGAGCTATCAGTGAGAAGGTTGGCGATCCATTTGCAGTGTGGAGAAGGGAAGACCATAGGATGGTAGTTTGTTAAGTAGGCCTTGTCCCCCCATTTGAAATGTCGAGGGCAACCACGTGAATTTCATTACATTTCTCCATTAATTTCTAAATTTTTAAATTAATTTCTAAATTAATACCATTCGACCAATAAATTATTGCGAAGCAAATTCTAATTGCCTCATTTAAGTGATTCTTCAATGCTCTTTAACAATCAAACAACCAACAAATAAGTCTGATATTATTGTCATATTTGCAACAATAACGAAAGATTTCCCTCTTAGCATTGTGAAGCAGTTTAAGTTATAGCGACAGACGCAAGCCTTGCAACACAAAAGGACACTCTGGACAAGATGATCTTGTCGACTCCCTACAGTACACAAGACATTTCAGGCTTAACATCTCAGGTATGTGAAATTTGTTTCATTTATTTCTTTTATTAGTTTTCTAATGTAGTCATTAGATTTTTCTCAATAATCAGTCAAATCGTATTTGAACTTCATTTTACCCCCGAAACGACAACACTTATGTACTTAGTGTACATAATGTATATAGTGTATATAGTGTACATAAAAACCATGTACTTAGGTTTATGCTACGAGATGCTTAATACCAAATACCACTCTATGATATCTAAAAATAAAATCTACAATTCGATCATATTTAGGTGGTTTGTAGTTTATTTAGAAGAAGCGCTTAGGAACAACTTACGAATAAACGTCTTCTAAAAAATAGTATAGATAATTAGCAGTGATCTTTAAATTTATTTCATAAATTAGCTAAAGCTTACTTCAATATCTTTGCAGAAGAAGGAAATTTGAAATATTTACAACTTTTAAACTAAATTCTCTTTAACATTTTAAATTTAGCCAACACAACGTTTTTATTTTTGAATAACTGACATTAAATGTTATTCGTAAGTAAAAATATTTGTGAAATGCAACGTATTATCATCACCATATCTTCGTGATTATTTTCCGAATACGTGGAATGTTCAATAAGTAATAAGACTAATTTTACTGTGGCAAAACCACTAAGATAAACAACTCGTTCTCATTAAAGTTGAGATGAGTTTAATCCTGTTCCAATAACTGAAGAAATTTAACCAAGGTTCTTATTTATTTATTTTTCGTGTGGTTTCATCGAGAACCATAATCTGATCAGAGACTGAAGGACTTTTACCCAATTCTTAACACAATTTTAATCAGGTTATTTCTTTGTTCTATGACAAAAATCCGATATTCTTATTTTATAGCGAAGAGCGGATAAATATTCGCTGGATTTTAATTAATAAATAGTAAATAAGTATTGTTTTTAGTAATTAATGTTTGTACGCATAGTGCATTGAAGTGGATAATATTTATTACATTTGATTGTCGTAAGCCAACTTTCAATCACAGTGCTAAACATGCGAAAACAACACGTTAATTCTAAAAAAACTAATTTCTATAAAACAATCTCGTAAATAAATCGTTCTTTGAAAAAAGAGACAGTATTCTCTTCCATATTTAAATTTTAATACCTTATCTTGAATTCTCGTATTACCCTAATTAACACACCCACTTTTATTCATGACAATTTCTTTATAAGTAAATCGTTACAGGTGTTTTTATTGCTGGGTGTGAGATAGATGGAATCAATCGACCGTGAGATGCGGTGATTGATTCATTAATGCCCTTGGGGGTGATGGATAGCAACGCAAAGCTGTACCAATGAAGTTTAACTGAGGTTCGGCTGTTGCTCTTACCCACTTGGGCGATGAGTTTTTGAGTTCGCTCTCTTAAGGTTTTTGCCTTAAGGGAGCACTTTGAGTCTCCGGGGAGAGTGTTCTCCGGCACGGCCCGCTGAGGGGCTTTGTCGGTGAATTATTTTCCTCGGAATATGAGCGGTTCTGCTCGGTACTCGAGTTTCACTGAGTAGAACCAACGCTGAGATTTGGACGGTCTTTCGCCCACGAATGAGTGGCCTAGAGATCGTCCGATATTTTTGAGATATCACCTTTACTTACACATACCGTGATTGATTCATTAATCCAATTCCCCTGGAAGGTAATGGATGGCAATGCTGTAGCCAATGAAGTTCTAACTGAGACTCGGCTATTGCTGTTTCCCTCCTGCCATGATCAGAGCTTTAATAGCTCAATAACACCTTATCCCTACACTGTCCTCTACAGATAACGGGGAAGATAAAAAGCATTATTGCTTCGCCCCTTTAAGCCAGTCCTTATAAGGACTGTTTTATTGCTGATATCCTCCTGCCATGATGAAAGTTTTGATTTAATTTTTTTGCTGATTTCTGATATATTAAATTAGCTTAACCTCTTTTGATATATGTCAAACTCGTAGAAGGGAATAAAAGAGGGGCAGTGTGTTTGCAAATTCCGTTCTGCAGTACATACTTCAGGAAGTATTGTAGTATCAACCCGTCCGATTTTTACTGTATATGTGTGGAATATTATCATCAAAGAAAAGTGCCAAATCATCTCTTGAAGGAAAACGGTATTGGATGGAATCGTTCGTGCATTAATTATTCAAAAGTAATATTCTCTTCCCAACTAACGTACATGACAAAAGACTTGAACAATGATACTTGATGTCAGAACAATTTGGGACTTCTAGGAAGGTAATATTATAAAATTAAAACTATGCCTAGAACAATGTGAGGAAAGATTTTGTCAGTTTCATACTTTTAATTGAAAATTATCCATGGATGGGTGTTGTTGTGTCCTAGTTTATGATTATTATTCTATCTGGTGATTTTCTGCTTATCTATGTTCAACTATTATCTATGCACGAGATATCACCCCAAATTACAAATATTTAAACTTTTTCTCCCCTTAGTGTCCCTAATATTTATATTATACTGCACCTTTCAGGACATTTAGTTCAAGATATCTAATTCAAAAACAGCGATCAAAATACAAAAATATATCTGAGCGTGAAACTATTAAACAGTCGTGACCTCTCGTAACTTAACACATTAACTTCCCGCGTGATTAGGTTTGTAAGTTTTTCAAGTGGTGCATTGGGCAGCAATTTCAGACAACTGTTTTATCAATGAACAAAGGTTTATTAAACTCAGTGGCATGGTACAATTCAATTTCTAATTTAATTCAATTCAATACTAAGAAAATATTTACAAAATAACATTAACTAATCACAAGTATTTGACTAAGATCCTATATGGGTATTACGATCATGCCGCCATAACAAATTCAACACATAAAATCATATGTGCAATCCCAGATCTAATTAACACCTTAGTTAACCCTATATTAGTTTGAATATATGCTATATGCTGTAGCACATGGACATATGTGATCAATTAACTCTATTTAACTATCCAAAACTATGTAGATTAAATTATCCTTTCACTGTACTAATACATAACTTTGACATGTAACACTTTCCTATACATTACAATACACATGCATAATTCTCAGGACACGTAATTACTTATATAATATTAATATTAACAGGCATAATTGCATTATAATCAGTCATGTACTAAAGTCCTAGTATAAATTTCCTTAGTCTCTTCAACAGTTCAGTAATAGAATAATGATTACAATTACAGACGATTTTCAGTTAACACAAGATTTTTACGGTACCTTTTTCTCTTGAGTTTTCTATATTGGCCTCTGCCTTTTTCCGATTGAACTATCCTGGTATGATCTCTCCTATAATCGGTCACTCCTAAGTTCTTTTGGCAATAAACTGTGCTTACGCGATCTTAACCTTTCATACTTGAATTAAGGACACTTTTAGAATCATCTATACAATGGCTGTGAAACTCACCACGTGGATACAGACTTCTTTACAGATTTCCTTTTTTCGTAGTTGTCACTGGATTATGAAACACACAGATAATACCTTCTTTCCTTTAGCTAAGTGGCATTCCTCGTTTCTTACCATAGGAAATACGGAATCGAAATTACGCTCACTACTTGTTCCCTTGTTGTGATGGTGGAGATTTAACTCCAATCCCACCACTCAGGAAAACAGCGTGAAAATTTATATGAAGGAGCTCGTGAAGAAACTATCCAGGAAAAAACTCCGTGGGGGGAATTTCTAACCTTTTCATACCTTGACTGCTAACGGCACCTTCTTTAATTTCTTTTCTCTGCCTCTTACTTGATTCGACTTCACCGACCAATTAGGGTGGCGTTTTTCTACCAAATATCCTTTGGTCGGCGAGGCTGTGACGATGTCTCAAATCCGGGAATTGACCCTGAGCGATAGTCTATTGTTTTTTATTTTTGCTTGCTTCTAAATTAATACCCCTTCCAAATTTTTAAGAACTTACTTAATATTTTAATCTCTAGCCTCTCACACAATTTCTTATGACTAATCCTTTCTGTCTTACTTAGCTAATTTTTTTTTTATATCACAACACTTATATATTCCTTCTTTTATTAGTTAGTTCAACAGACACTTTTTTTGTTATATATTTTACTTGGATGCAAGAATATTTTTCTTTCTTTTAAATAATTCATTTATTAGCTTTTATACAGGGGTTTTATTTTATTTTCTCTTCATGTTACACCATGATAACTGGGAATTCTACATTCTTAAGGTATCAGGGTGTAACAGTGTAATAAAAGTACAATATAGCCTGACTGTTACAAGTTTATTTACTAATACTTTCACAAATATGCAATTAACCAAAAGGATGCTGTAACTGTATATCACTTGAATGATTCTTCCTACACCGCAAGTAAAAGTTTATTTTTTAATCCTGACCTAAGAAAATCCGATTTAAGTTTTATTGCCCTTGAGAAAAAGAAATCAGCAATGATTTCTCAACATCTTTTTTCGGATGTCCCTCTTCTGGTGGTCTCCACTCTGGCGCTTTGTTTAAGGCTCATACTTAATACACCACGTTTCGTCACCAGTAACGATCATTTCAAGGAAGTTAGAGTCTTTAAGCGGTTTTAATGAGGTCCTTGCAGTGTTCAATTCGATAAATTGTTTGGTCGTCGGTCAAATTGTGGGGAAAAAATCGCGAATTCAATTTACGAAGGCCCAAACTCTCGGTCAAAATGTTGTGCACAGTTGATTTTGGAACCCAAATTCATCTTCAATCAATCTCACGGACGATTTCGTGATGAAATCACGCACTCTTTGGATGTTAACGTCGCTCAGTCCAGTTTTTGGACAGCCCACCTTTTCATCGTCCTCAAGAGTCTCACAACCACTTTGAAATCGCTTAAACCACTCGTAAACTCGAGAAGGGGATAAGCATTCGTCCCCTTCTCAATAAAACTTTTACCAAGTTTAACACAAAAGTCATTCGCAGTTTCATGTTTTAAACTCATTTTCCGACCGTTCGTCAAAACACACTGTCACTCTTGACAATATAACTCGGCTTCTAATGAAAAAAATGTCATATGCAGTTGACACAACAGTAATGAAGGTTGCAGCTTTCGGAAAGAAAAAAGACATAACAGGTGGGCCACTAGTTTCTTCTATTTTTGAAACGTTCGGTTTGTTTTTGGATAGAGGGTGTACATTCAAATTCATTTTCCAAAATGTAAAAATTATGAATTCACACTTAAGAACTCGGCGTCACAGGATAAAATGATGGAAGGTTTATAGTCTCAACAACTGAGAACATTCACATAAAACATCCGTTACTTGTTTTATGGACGACAATGTTGCTGTCCATCGGACAAGAATTGTTCAGCAGTAGTTCAGCGATCATGAACCTCTGCTGATCAAGCATTGGTACAGAACAAGGTATACCCTGAGACGTAGGACTTTTTTCCTGTCTTCAAGTATCCAGTCACGGTGTTCCAAATACCACTTTAAATGCACTTTCCGGTTCTTCGCAGAAATCAGTAGTTTCCCTATACGCACCTAACTACCAATACCGATCGCTTCAATTCCCAGCGCATAGTTCGATGAAATATGGGTCGGGAACAGCTTTCATGAAATGCTTCGGCCAATTGCTGCACACAACAAGTTCTGTTTGTCAGTACAAGACTTTCCAGACGGCGGCGATTTTGTTCCTTAGAGACTGTCATAGGACCATTTACGCTTCTTAGACATTAAATATCAGTTAATTTTCCACTGACTAAACATTCGGGATATTTCACCTTTTGAGAAACTAGACAGCTGTTTTCGGAATCGTAGTTCCAGCCAGACGGACACCCACATAAGCCCTTTATCGAACTGCGAGATCATTTGTAGATCATTCCCAGTACAGCATGTGTGTAGTTTGATTAACTACACATGCAACTTTCTTCCAACATCATAAAGGCAATTAAAATATTATGTGTGCGTAAAGAATAATTCTTATTGCCATCTCATTGTTTCATATAACAGGCGCAGATTCAACACAAGGCATGTCTTTCCTACATTGGATACAACTAAAAGTAAACATAAAAGTATTTTTCTTATAAAATAAACCTTTAATAAATATAATGGTGTATTAAGAAAATTTATAAATATTTAAAATTTTCTAAACATATAAACATTTTTTTAAAAGATTTTAAATAACATTAAGCTTGAAATTTAATTTTATAAATAAATGAAGTAACATATCGATAATGACTTATTTAACCATAGGTACGTATACATATTTCATAAATACAAGATGACTAAAATTATATACCTTTATAAGGTTTTATGGGGAGCAATCCAGTGATTCAAATCCTGCGAAACTTTTAAGGAATATATTGATCGTCAAAACATTGTACGTCAGGTTTAAGCGATATCTGAGGTTAAAAAAAAAAAACACGGAAGTTTCAACATTTGCCATCAGGGGACGTTATTAACAACAAATGCATGGAATTTGCACATCATGCAACTCAGCAGGGGTGCCAGGTGGATTTAAAAAGATGATCACGGGATTTTCCCGTTCATTCCAGTTGTTTAATACTGTCCAATTGCGATTCTGTTGCTGCACTCCGCGAATTTCATCGCCTGAACAAATGTCTACGAGTTCCACTATCTCCATGTGTTCCTCTGCGACAAGTGATTAGGCCTTTTGAAGAAACGGGATCGTTGGGAGTTAAACGTGGAGGAGGTCGCAAACCTATCAGGTCAAAACAAATGAATGAAGTTGGTACTGCCGGTGTGGAACAGGCCATGAAGAACAGCGTGGGTTCCCGCAGTGCACGTGCTGTGTCAAGACACATGGAAGTGCCTTACAGAACATGTCTGGAAAATTCTACGGAAGAGCTTGCATTTCTTCCCATTCAAGAGAAACTCGACACAGCAGTTGCACCCGTAGGATTTGGAAAGTCGACATTCGCTTCAACAGTCCTTGCTCGAGTGGAGTTGACGATGAAATGGCCACGAATGATTTTTTGGGGGAGATGAAGTAGATCACTTTAACCTGAACGAAGCTGTGAATATCCTTAAGTGAACTATGCTTTGAGCTTGAAAAATTTTCATGCAACTCAACAAATTGCTTTGCATTCATTGAAGGTTATGTCGGTTGTGGATTTACAGCTTCGTTTATCTTTGGACCATCTTCTTTGAGGACGTTCGCCAGTCGGGTCCTGTGACCTGCTCTGTTACTGCCGAAAGGTATCGCGATATGATAACGAATTTTGTTGTGCCACAGCTACAGCAGCGCCTCATTTTCATGCTGGATGGAACCCCTCCACACATACTCCGTTCTGTACATGGGTTTTTTAGAGAACATTTGACGGAAGCCAGAGTGACTAGCCGTGGTTTCCCACTGCATGGCCGCCTCGTTCACCTAATCTGATCCCCTGTGACGTCTGGCTCTGGGGATTTTTCAAAGACAGGGATTATCGGGATCATCCTTATATCTTGTCAAAGGTTGAAATTATATTAATAACCTATTTTTTAATTGACATCCAGATAAATCATGTCATAGGGTGCTATGACACGATTTATTAGTCCTTAATAAATCACTACGACACGTTTAATCAATCAATATGACACGTTTATTAGTGGCAAATAAACAATACGACACGTTTATTAGTGACAAATAATCAACAAATAATCGGTGTGTGTGTAACCGCAGCATAATTTTGACATTAAAGACCGGCTGTGTCTAACGTCATCAAAATATAAAACTGTGAAGAGAAACTAAACTAAACAAACAGTCCCATTTCCTCAAAAAAAGTACCGCAATGGGCATAGAAAAAAGTGCTGGAAATTGGTTACATAATCATCAGATGATTCTGTCTACTGAAGCTATTCCAGATGTAGAGTATTATTCTACGAATGAAATCTAAACATATATCCCCCCCCCCCAAATCTGCTCATGTTCTACTAGTGTGGTTCAAAGCTCGCTATGATTGCAACAGGTTGTTGGAAAGCGGAAAGCTGTGATGCGCGCGCGCGCGCGCACACACACACACACACACACACACACACACACACACACACACACACACACACACACACACACACACACACACATTAATTCGGATGGGCGCATTTAGATTTCGCAGTTGCCACCAGAATATTATTTATGACATTACATTTTCTCTTAGGAGTGGCATTATGGTGGCGAATACAGTTTAAATCAGGATACTGTGTTGGGATGCCAGGGGAAAAAAATCTTATTGAGACATTCTGGTGAAATTTGTGTTGTCGTTGTTGTGGAGATTCTATAGAAATGACTCGAGTATCTGCATGATGATGAACCACGTGATAGTATTGCAAGAGCCTACACAAAATATTTTTGAAGGGCTAAAATGTCAGTCATACAACTTTAAAGGCATTTTTAAGAAAACGAATTATAGAAACTGACTCATTTTGGCAATTTTATAGATCAAAATAACTGAAGTCGTTTCTTAGCACAGTATAAATCACCAAAAAAGATAACTATTAAATATTATTAGGTATGTCTCAAAGTGATACATATCGAACAGTTTCTTTGACTTTCACATTCACAATTTGTTTTCTTCTAATCTTTCTCTGCTTGCAAAGAGAGATAAATCGCCATGTTTAAAATAAATACATATAAACATAATATAAATATATATATATAATACGATCAGTAATTCCAGCAGTGAGAGTAGCTTAAGTAAAATGTGGTTCTCATCAGACAACAGGCTTCATATGGCCTTGTGAGGAAAAAGTATCTTTAAAACATCTACGAACAATCGATGTTTAATGTTTTATAGCATCTGTTGCGAGAGCTGAAAATATAAAATAGTAAAGGTTTCCTATACTTTTGATATTTAGTATAGAAATATGATAGAAACTATTATTTTAAATTAAAATCTTTTAGTATTGCTAGAACAATTGGAAAATTATTTAGAGTTCTTAAGTAAGTTTTAATCTACCTTCATTAATTTTTAAAACGACTCTTTATATATGACTGTCAAGTTATTCGTGAAATTGGTGAGGAGTGGAATCGACCGTGAGATGCGGTGATTAATACCCTTGGAAGGTAATGGATGGCAGTGCTGTAGCCAATGAATTTTTAACTGAGACTCAGCTATTGCTGTTATCCTCTTGCCATGATCAAAGCTTTAATAGCTCAATAACACCTTATCCCTACTCTGTCCTCTATAGATAACGGGGAAGATGAAAGCATTCTTGCTTCGCCCCTTCAAGTCAGTCCTTATAAGGTGTAAGGTCGTGAAATTGTTTCTCCTGACTGTTGATAAAGTTCAACTTTTGATTGCATTTGTTATCAGGTAATCAAAAAACAACATCAAGAACTAATTGAGACGCTTACGATGTATAATAAAGAAGCGAATGGAAATCCATTTTCATATCCAAATGAATCTTAGATTTCAGACGGATTTGACCTACCAAAGATAGCCGAATGAACAGGATCGTTGCACCTAACAGAGTAGGAATCAGAGTCGATGGATGTTTGTGAATGTTCTTTATGGTAGATGACTTTCGTCGCCCTAGGTAAAACTGCATTATGCAAAAGATCGCCCAACACAAGAGATGGTACGTGCTGTTACTCTGAGAGGAATAATGACTTCTGTTCATGCGCACGCTTTACTGATGTCATATGCCAAAAATTTAAAATGTTTATATTTCTATTTATTTAATAGGTTTGAGAATATCTAAAAAAATAATAAAAAAAGAAGGTTGCAATTTTGCTAAGTGATTTCAGAATAAACTACCGAAGATGGGAAACACGACGAAAAACATTCCGTTTATTAACAAGATGTTCGCGCATATTTCATACGCATTTTCAGTACAAAAAGTGGAATGGGACTTACACAACAATAACAGTTGTAAAAAGCGCCACCTTATTAGTAATGTGAGATACAAAAATAGTTAATATTTTTCTAACTAAAAAAGTAATTAAAAGTTTGGAAAGATCAGCCGATTAAAGCGTACTCTTCCCCATAAGGAGATAAACGTTGACCACTGGGTCTATTTAAGTTACGACAACAGAGCCACGTTTCACAAGTTTCTTTATAATGGCGTTCTATAAGAAACTGACTTTTATGAAGGATTCTTGTCGTATTCCAATGGACTCTGTGCTTAGTGGATATAACATAATAGAGAAAGTCCGGATTGTTTAGGTTCTTGTTATTTACTATAACATTTCTGCTCTTCGAGAAGAATAAACAGATATTCCAGTCTGTCTCCGTAATACGATAAGCCAGGAGAACGAGGAATCTGCTCTGCTGATCATCCATCCGGAAAAGTAAGAGGAGAAAGCTTGTCCTTAAGCTTTGCGAGAAAAGTTGAGATATTTCTGACAACGAAATGCAAAAAGAAATGTTCGGTGGTTTTAAAATTTTCGCCACACGTTCGGAAATTCCTTGTACATAACTAAGAGGAATACGAGTTATGCCCTCTTGACCTGATTAGGCAGGAATACTTTAAATGATAAACTTTTTTTTCGACGAAGATATCACTAAACCCATTTGATGAAACTTACGTTAAAGCACTGTAATTCTTTCTGTAGAAGTTTGTTCGAAGATCAGAAAGAACGGGCAGGATCTATTAAGTTTTTGATAACTAGAGTTACTATTATTATTATTACCTATAAACCAAGAGGAACTAGCAGACGATCAGCAAAATATTACCAGCAAAAAGTCAACAGCAAACCATCTATTTACCACCCGTAACAAAACAGGAACTGAAGTAAGCACACTTACAACTAAAACCAAAGACCACTTCAGGAATAGACAAAATAAGACTCATAGTCCTTTGAACACACTTTGAACAAATACATCCAATACTTTTGACTGTCGTGAACATAATATATGACAATGGCATTATTCCACAACAACTAAAAACTGCGATAATTACGCCAAATTACGAACATGGTAAAATAAAGGATAAACAGACCAATAGCTAATCTACCAGTCGTCTCAAATATTCTTGAAAAAAATCACACACACCAGACTACAGAGCTATTTACAGAAGTTCAACATCCTTTCACAAAACCAATACGGCTTTCAGGAAACAAAAAGCACCATTACTTTATTAGAAGACATCGCCGACGCCATAAACAAAGCCCTCGATAAAAAACATGTACGCTATCCTCATGCTTTTTGACTTAACTAAAGCTTTTGATACACTTGAACATGATATACTGCTAACCAAACTACATTCAATCAGAATATTGCATACCTGGTTCAGAAACTATTTGTCAAACAGAACACAATTAACAAAAATAGGTACATGTCACAGCCGTGGTATACAAAAAAAACGGAGTCCCACAAGGCGCGCTATATTATCACTTACTCTGTTCAAAGATACATTAACGACATTTACAATTTGACCATCGAAGTCAAATATATCAGTAAGCAGATGACATCGCACTACTAACAATCCATACAGACATCAACACGGCTCTCTCCAAAGCACAACAAGACCTAAATGAAATCGCAACATACTGTACTTCTACCAAAATGCAATTCCAATCAATGGCACCAAGACATAGATGTTAATTATACATTATGTTAATTATGATCTCTACTCAGGAACGGTATAATGGTCTATGCAAACACAAAAAACAGCCACCTAACAAAATTAGAAATATTACACAGGAAAATCGTGTCAACAGTGATTTGGAGACCTTATACACAACATCCAATATCCGAAACGCTTATGGCGACACACGGAATCCTGAGCATTAAAAATCTGAAACATTACATAATGTTACTAATAAATTACGTCAACATCGCTTATCGTAACAACACAGACACATATCGCATAACACGACCCACAACAACTCTTTACATCCTTAGATCCTTCAACAACTCATACGGTTCTTTTGTGAGATCGCATCTGATATCCACACTGCTCAACAACCCGATCAAGAAATTTAAAACACATAGACAACTACAGAACATTAAAACACGAGCTCTGGAAACTATACCATCACAGTTAATATAGCATTAACACTTATATACACATCCCAAATCACCAGCATCCAATGCAAAAAGAAAATTGTAATAAACCTACCTTCGAAGTGGATGGGATTAGCCCACCTCAATCAACTAATCCTCATAATAACAGACTGCAAATGATTGTAATAGATATGTAAATACGGTGTATAATAATAAATGATACTGATATGAAAAAAATTATGTATATTATATTCAAAGAAAAAATGTTAAAGAGAAATTATTTACTCTAAACTGTGTACAGAATTTTGTACAGAGTAGAAAATGTAATATGTCTTAATGTATAAATGGAAATACTCTGTATGAAAATAATAAAAAAAATTATTATTCAAAAAGTATTAGATAATATTATTATCTAATAATAGGGAAATTATTATCTATTGTCATAATGCATATATACCGTAAAATGCAAAAATCTGTAATAATCATCATTGTTAATATTTTAATAATATATGTTGTAAGTAATAATTATTATTATTTAAAAATATTGTGTACATGTAAGCTCTGTTATGCACAATTGTGTTCATGTGATGTATCAGAAATATTATTTATAAATAATAAAGTTTGATTGACTGATTGAAATAAATATTATTATTAAGATGGTGATGTTACTCTGTGTGGATATAACTGCCTGTATGTGTCTTTTCCGAAATATGAAAATTGTAGACCGCCATCCTATTGAGGAAGAAGTAGTAGATTCAAAAAGGTAATTTGATTATCTTCTTTTTCTAAGGTGGAAGTTCCTGGGATGAAGTGTATTTATTTTGGATAGAAACTGCTTCATCTCAGAGAGGAGCCTATATATACTGGGAACATATAATCTCCACAGCTATATTAATATGCCAGTGTAGGTGAAATATTATCTAAAGGATGTCCTTCAAAGATTAATATAAAAAAATTGAAAATACTTGTAGAAAGGGCTGTACATAGCTGTCCCTTCAATCTGTGATAAAAATTTTGAAAATTTAAATATTCATGGTGAATAAGAAACTCAAATAGTTATGCATGAATGGTACAATATATGTGCCTGTGAAATAAGATGTTTATTATCTTATTGAAATGAATTATTATTTATTATTATGCATCTCTTGTTAATTTCATAATTAACAGCCTCGTATTATGAAACGTGGTGTCAATTGAACAGCAGTTAAAAGTGTACGTGTGCGTAGCGGAAGGGCGTATGTCGTACGCGTATAAATAAAGTGTTTTGCAGGATTATGGTGACTCATAGCGAAAAAAAGAGGTACGTTTGGTCGACTTCCTTTCAGCTCTTAACATTTTTCGCACGATTAAATCCAAGTGAAGGATGAGGTGCACATCAACTTTAGAAAAATGCCGTTTTGTGATTTATTTATAAAAAGCGTTGTACAAATAATATAATGGTAGTTGAATGAAAAATATTATTTTGTTTTTAAACTTTAATAATAACAAAAGATATTTAAAAATTTTACTGTAATATTAAAATTACAATATTATTTTATACAAAGATATATATTTTCTATAGACAATAATGAAGTTCAAAGTGACTATGTGAAGAAGTTTTCATATTTTTGATTGTTATGCATGAGAAAAAAATTAAGGAAAATGTACATACAGTATATGGGCAAGGCTAGTCGACAAACACGAGGCACCTTGCCTCGTATTTGAAAGCTGGCGACAAATTCAGATTAGACAAATTATTATTGTTTTATTTAATAAAAATGGCTTTGAAAACAAAATAATTTTTGAACTTTAAGAAAACACAGAAGAATAGGTGTAATTAAAAACAGACATTCTAGTAACAAACATTGATGTACCAAATTATATTTCAAAAAAAAAAAAAACACTAACAAAAACAGCTCTGTTTCTCGTCGCTAAAAGGCGCGACGAAAAGTCGCGCTACAGAAAGTTGTGTTTTGCTATAGCTACACAGAAATAACCACTTGTTAACATCACTTTTGCTACGAGAACCTATGCAGCTCAGTGGAAGTGGCATTTTTTCTCCTCAGTGCTAAACCGCCCGATGATAAACTTCGAGTTCAAGTCTAGTCGCTGACTAGAGTTGAACTAGAGAGGAACTTTTACTAAGCATTGTTTTCAATTGGTTCCCGAGTTAGTCGATCTCTGGCAGGGACAAGCGGGTTTTTTTCCTCCAGAAACTTGGATTTTTTGTAAACTCAAGAAAATCGCCCGTACTATTTCAGTCCAGAAATAGTTTCGGTTCTACCCTAACACAATATTTTTAATGCATTAAAAATATTGTGTTAGGGTTATGGACCACGAGATGGAGGCAATTTGTGAGCCGAATCTTCACTACTGGCTGTTTAATCAGTGATAGAAATACAGCCACTTAAGGAGAAAGAAATCTCTCGCCGTTAGAAGACAACACGAACGCAGATAAAAGTATTAAAGACTTCCTGAGAAGTCTAGTGAAGATTCAACTGAAGCAAGTCCTGTTGAAAGTATTTCTGACCTGCAGATTCATTTGCTGGAAACGATGAATCATAAGATTACTCTGAGAGGTACAAACGAGAGATTTTGTTTGTCTTTAATTATCCAAACATTTGTAGGATAGAAAGAAAAAAAACTCATGATATGAATGAAGCAGAATTTATTGAGTTGTTGCGAGACAACTTTCTCAAGCAGCATGTCAAGGAAGGAAATCGAGGTCAAAGAGGATCATGTTAGATCATAGCGTCAGACAGGGTTCTCAATTAAGAATATGGCTAATTTAACACCAGATTCGAACCCTCCCATATAAGACCTTTATCGTGTGTTTGAACCGAACCTGAGTTAGCCAGTCTCACTTGGTTGGACGTTTATTTCATGAAAATTCCGATTTTTCCTCGCTCAAAATAAACCTCTGATAGAAAGAAAACACGCAGTGAACAGATAAAATATATTCGAAATACTTTTTAATATATCGACCGATACATGAAAGGTCGAAGGTCTTATAAACACATTACTGCCGTATGCGTGGGGGTTGATGTGAACTAAGACAGTAGCTTATTGATGTTTTTTTTTTATTCCTTCCTTTTTTGAACAGTTGCAGGTTTTAGGTGTTTGCAAACATTTCATTAAGAAGTTTCTCCAAGAGGACTCAGGTAAATGGAATAAAAGCCGAAGAGGAGAAGCAGGCTCGATATATTTGCAACTGCACAGTAAACGAATGCTGGACAACTGCTATCCTTGTATTAACAGGTGTAACAGACAGAGGAATGATGGTTGCCATTTCGTTGGTGCAAACATCATTGAAGTACCCGTGGAATAAACCCAGTGCTAAAACACTGCGTCTGTCGGATAGAGGTTGAAATGATGCTGATCCCTCCTCTGGATAGCGTCAGGGATTTTTAGAGAAGGTTTAGGTGCACCATCCTAAACGGGTGAGGCTGCAATAATTGATGCTTCCAGAGCGAACGATATTTGACCACTCCTGAGCGTTAAAGGTCCGAGAAAGTCTGAAGATGAAGAAAAGAAAGACGCTTGAAATCCTGTTTATAACTCATGTTATGTATAATGTTACTAGTGAGTCTCTGTTAATACATCATTTTGTTTCCAATCATTTTAATTTTGCTGTTTAATAGATAAAGCAGATAATGAGAAAATAGCGAAACGCTTGCTTTGTTCTCTCATAAATCGCTGCAGAGAAATGATTTTCATCCAACACAAGAGTGGCACTATCAACCAAAAGATATTTAAAATAACAACTAAATCAAAAGCGTGCTTTTTTAATTGTGGAGAAGAACATTTGAAGGCGAAACATTCATTGCTGTACGGGCTCAAGGGAATGCAGATTCCCTCATCGTTACACTGCTATTGAATAGTAACACGAGTATGCAATGTGTTCTGACAGTTGATGATAAGGAGGAATCTGCTAAAACGTACGTCACTATATTCCTCTTGCTAACAACAATAATTCAGATATTGAAGGAAATTTATCTTAAAATCAGGTAAACGGAATTTGATGATATGGCTATATACCCGACTTTAAGTGTTAACCATCATGAACGTATTTTGATGCACATATTCTGTGGCTGTGACACCTCATCAGTCTAATTCGAAACAACTAATAGGTTGCATGAGTGCAGCCAATTAGTTGTTTTTCGAATATGATAACGCTTGTCATTAATTGTTTCAGATATTTTTTTTACTTAAAACAAATTCTTATTATTGAAAAGATATCATAAATTTATTTCATCTGATCTTGGAGTAGGCCTACTGGGGACACCACGTTAAAAAGGAGCGTCTAATACTCCTCAAAGGTTGTGTCCAAAAGAGTACATCAATTCAGTTTCTGTCTAATAAAATAATAATAATTACAAAAATGGAAATTTCACGTTTAAAATTTATTTATTGTAGAATTGTCGCCTAAGTGACATAACCATCTTCAGTACAGGATTACAGAACGACAAACAAACAATAACAGACAATTCTACAAAGCCTCGACTGAACAGCTGATTTAAGATAACTAAAATGGCCAATAATCTCCTAAATAACGTTATATATGTGAATATAAATATAGCTAGGAAAGAGTAGCAGATTTAAAAAGTAATATCTCCCGGATATGAATGTTTAAGTTAGGACGATGGAATGATGTTTCCCACGTTTGTTAAAGAAGACTTTCTATGAGGAAACGACTTTTATGAAAGACTCTTGTCTTTTCCACCGAACCCAAAGTTTAATGCAGATAGCATGCTCAACAAATCGAGACTCTTCAGACTAATCATATTTAAAATCAAACTTGTGTTCTTCTAGACCAGGGGTCGGCAAACGTTTCAGACGAAAGAGCCAAACTTGTCCCTCACAACAATTTAAAAATTATTCGAGAACCATAAATATATTTTTACAAATAAGGAAATTTTAAAGTAATATTATAGTTAATTCATAGTAATATATAAAAAGTTATAATATTAATTACATATTTATTAAATGAAGAAAAAATCACACACAAAATTGCTCTCATTGGTTTTAATCAGTGTCAGCAATGAGCGTGCATTTCCTTATAAAGTTTCTGTATGTCCGGTTTGTCACTAGTCGTTTTTAATTTAAGGCACGATTCGAAGTTGGCATCAGTAATTGTCTCCCCAATTTGCATTTAATGAAATTTATGTTGGAAAACGATTGCTCACATAAATATGTATACCCGAAGATGTACATACAATGAGAACACCAAATGCAAATTTTTTCAACTCATGATATGAATCTGTAAGACTATTCCATGTATTGAAAATCATTGAGTCTGCCTTCTGTGGTTCTTTTACAGCAGTCTGCTTGTGCTGGGAAATCAGACTGCATTTTCTGTTTCCAGTTCTTCTATTTCAGTACCAAGAGGTGCAAATTTGGGGGTCCATATAAGTCTTTGCTTGTCAAGTCCAGCAATTCTATTTCAAAATTAGCCGTGATAATATCAAACGGAGAAAAATTTAATCCCTTCACAATGGCATTAAGAGGATTTGTAATGAAAGCTAGAGTCGCTTTATTATTTCTGAATTCCTAAAACCTTTGAAGAAAAGATTCTCTCATATTTAAAACTGCTGTCTTGAAATAGTCTTTCTTAATGAGGGCATTGTTTTCTCGGCGATATTGAGACAAGTTTGGGAAATGAACTAAAGTTCCCCTCTCTAAATCTTCAGCGAACAGAATCAATTTCTTTTCAAACGAAATAACTTCCTCTAGCTTTGAAAAAGCAGTATTTCCCTTGCCTTGTAATTTACGATTGAGCTGATTCAGTTAATTCTGAATCAGCTCAATCTTCTTTTACCTGTTAATTCTGGATATTGAATATCCTTGTTGTCGAGCAATAGTGTGCTCAACCATCCCCTCTGTTACCCCCTCCACGCTCGCCTTCCCCCTCCCTGACATCGTGAATCTTAGTGCCACGAAGTTTTGCGAGACTTATAAAACAAATGAAATCACCATTATATGAATAAAATCCTTTAAAAAGTTTATAAATGAAACAATGATAGCTTTATTTTCATTTTCAATTTTACTTCAGAGCCACATGTACGTACCCAAAGAGCCGCATGCGACTCGCGAGCCGCAGTTTGCTGACCCCTGTTCTAGACGAATAAAGCAGACCTTCCGGTTGGTCCAAAAGAAAATAAGCCACAAGAGCACGAACATTTCTGTCTCTCTTTAAAGCTGCAATTTCAACGGAGAATCCCTCATGTGATTGTTTGCGTCCGTAGCAAACAAATCGCAAATCTGCTACAGACTAAGGACTGAAAAACTGGCTGAAGAACTCAATGCATTGAATGCTTTAAACTATTGGCCTCATGGGATTAGCTTGTTTGTCATTGTTTTAGGTTTGGTGCAATTGTAGACAACCTAAACTTAAAATCGAATCGTACAAAAGTCCGCTTTTGTTTTGGGCTCCATAGTACTATTTTAGACGGTTACACGATCCTCGGGAAGAAATAGCAAACGCCAATTAAAGCAATCATAGAAATCGGAAGGCATATTATTCTAGGCAGTTCCATTTCTCTATAACTGCGTAAATCTTTATTTGAGCCTGTTTTGAGAGACGAGGAGTTTCAGTGCATTGCATTAGATAGTATAAAAGCTGATTAACATAAGATGTTGTTTGGACCACCAGTAAAGAATTGATACCATGAGCATCGGTGTATTGCACGTGATTTATGAGATGAATAATATAAACACAAGCATTTCATCTTTACGAACGATTTAAAAATTATATTCTTGTTTCGTCATATACCCAAGTATAAGAAAATAGTTTTGGGCGTGAAGTATCTTCAAGCCTAGTCCACTTGTTTTATAGAGGTTGCTGATGTTTAATCAATTGCCTCAGACTCTGTATGCACGTAGAGCAGTGGTGAAGATACTTCACTCACAAACGTTGTTTTGATTGCAGTTGAGTATGGAATAAAACAAGAATATAATTTCGTGGCAAGTATAATAAATATTACATTTGTTACTTAACGCTGTCGTGTTACGAGAAAACATTCAGTTCACTTTGAACAGGCAAAATATTGCTCAGTAGAAGCGATGCACTATCTAACACTTACAGAAAGAAACAAGAGAGAGAGAGAGAGAGAGAGAGAGAGAGAGAGAGAATATTAATTTTCTTGTACCACAAGGAAATTAATATCATTTAATCAAATACAAAATATATAAATAAAAAATAAAACATTTAGTTCATTTTAAGCTAGAAAGTGAATTAATATAAATTAATAATACATTTTTTCTTAAAAATTATTGGATTTTATTTAAAGTTTTGTAAGAAGCAATGATGTTCCATTTTACGATTTTAACTTAAACACAGTAAATAATGGAAGACACATTCAATAAAACAAACCAAAAACAACCACCTATCTTACTGGAGCGTTAAGCATTCCGTCCATATTAGCCTCGAACCCGAAAGAAGCAATTTGTGATTAAAAAGTCTTCGATTTCATTACAGCGTCACAAGGAATCTCCAATTCAGGACATGTTTTTCCAACAACAGATAAGAGAAATAATGCCGCGCTGAACTGAGAAGTAACAAAGTTATGCTCTGAAAGTTTATATGCTAAATTAAAAGCCTGGACATTATGACTAACATAACAAATTTTGAAGCTGGTGTATTATAAGTTAGTAAAGGTAAAACTATTGGCGCAATACTGGAGGTTCCGGATGACAACAAACCAAATATGTTCGTGTTACTTTAGTGGTATTGATCATTTTAATCGTGAATTATATAGTGCCTTTTATGACTATGAGCAGAATAAAGTTATGTAAAGTAAGCAAGTTACTCTTATTCATCTAGAAATATGCTCACAAATGTAGAACAACTTAATAATAGAAGTACACAACCAACACTGTTTACGTCCATCTTGTGGATGAGGTCTAATTTTTCAGAATGAAACGGGAACTGTGAGAAGTGATGATGATGGTGGTTGTTGTGTAAATGCGTTAAAAGATTAGAAGAGTGCAGAAATTTCTGACGATAGTTCAAATGAATTGCAATCATGGAAGTCCTGTGCATCTATTAAGGTTAACATTAAGTCAAATGGCAACTGGAAGTTGAGCTCCAGCAACTGTTGAACAGTTTAAATGCTCTTCCCAAATGTGTGAAACCACACTGGTCGCATATACTGGGTGATGAAAATTAAAGTAGTCTTGTATTAATGCTTATTAATAGGTTTGGAGCCCAACCCACAACAAACTGATAAGGAAAGATACTACGATTTTCAGTTGTCGACATTTTGGCAGATTAACCAGTTCTACTCGGTGGTAAGGTAAACCTATAGAACTGCCGCTGAGTGATTGAGATTTAATGATTTAAATGATCGTTGGAACCGATCACCCAACATTGAGTGACAGGAATACTTTAATTTTCATCACCCAGTATACGACCGGTGTGGTTTCACAGATTTGGGAAGAGCATTTAGACTGTTCAACAATTGCTAGAGCTCACAATGCAACCTAATTGCAATGCACATTCGTTAATGTGATTAAAATTAAACTATCCCTCTTTAAGTCCTTGTGGAGCGCCACCCAAATTTAAATGCTGCAAAACTTTTCAAGAATAAAGTGTGCGTCATGCTGAAGAGATATCTGAGAAAGAAAAAAAAACTTAGTACAACAATCACCACCAGGGCCCTATATGATGCGCCGAATAAATGTAGTAATGTTTCTGTGTGTGTACGACACAAGCAAAAATAACACATTTTTATTCACTTCCATTATGCATTCTCGGGCTGTACTGTTCAATGTGCTGCCCTTCCCGGTAGGACATAAACTGCATCCTTTCCACTATGTGTTCAACGCCAAAACGCAACTGGTCGGGACTGATATTGCACATGCTACGTTATGCTGTCTTTCAGCGCTGGCAAGTTATCAGGATGATCCCAATAAACTCTGTCTTTGAGAAATCCCCAGAACCAGAAGTCACAGAAAGTGTCAATTTCTCAATTTTATAGAAAATTTTCTATTCCTAAGGAAGTTCGCATATGCACTAAGAAAGATGTAATAACATGTTTACAGTTATGGCCTTATTATCGCAAAATTATGTCCTAAACCTTTACAAATAATCAGTTTACTGAACGAATGCCCTTTTTAGCTGAACTTGGAGGTGTCATCCTATCTAAGATAAACAACTCGTTCTCACTAATGTTGAGATCAGTTTAATCCTGTTCCAATAATTGAAATGTTAACGAAGGTATTTATTAATTTATTTATTTATCACGTGGTTTCATCCAGAAAACCATAATTTGATCAGAGACTGAAGGACGTTTTACCAAATACTTAACACCATTTTAATCAGGTTATTTCTTTGTTCTATGACGAAATTCCGATAATCTTATTTTGTAAGGAATAGCGGATAAAAATTCCTCTATATTTTAATTAATAATAGTAAATAAACATTGTTTTAGTAATTAATGTTCGTACGCATAGTGCATAGAAGTGGATAATATTTATTACATTTATTTGTCGTAAGCCAAATTTCAATCACACTGCTAAACATGCGAAAACAACACGTTTCGTCTTAAAAAATAGTAATTTATATAAAATAATCTTGCAAATAAATAGAAATTAGAAAAAAGAGACTGTACTCTCGTCTCTAAAATTTTAATACATAATATTGAATTCTGTAATTTCCCTGGGTGTCTTAATAGACACCCACTTTTATTCATGATAATTGCTTTATACGTTTATCGTTATAGTCCTTTTGTTTGTTCCTGTTCATGAGTGAGCGTTGCCAGGAAAATTTCATCGTTATATAAGATCATTACAACACTGAAAACAAGTGGAAAAATTAAATATTTTAATTTAAAATTTAATATGAATAATCACTTTTTATTGATGCACAGCGTAATTTGGACCAATTGGAAAGAGAAATCCAACCGACAATAGTCAGTTTTTAGATAGAAAATGTATACAAAAATTGGTAATCTAGGAGACTGTAGAAGCATTGAAAAAGATGAAGAATTCATGTTTTTTTGGAATAAAGTTTTTGAAATAAAAAATGTTGCAGGAGATCAAATGATTCCTAATTTAGCAACATTAGTTAAAGCTGTGATGTTACTCCCTTATTCATCAGCAGCAACTGAAAGAATATTTTCAGCAGGGAAAATAAATAAGAATAAAATTAGAAATCAACAATAAACTCTCTTGATGAATGAACTCATTTTGACAAAAGAAAAATTTAAACATTCAACAGCTAAAGATTTTACTATTTCTGAAGAGTGATTATTTAGTAAAATCTGCTAAAAATAATGAATAAATATTTCTAATATGTTTCTTGTGAGTGAGAACCCCATATAAATGTAACTAGCATATTAAATAACTGCAAATTTAACGTTACATTATTTTAAACACTAAAATCAGACAAAAATTATATTGTAAATTAATACACATGTGAAGTGCTAGATATACAATTGGGACTTGTGTTATGATGATTGACAACTGCAGCTCTTGGACTCATAGATGACTACAGTGAGGTGAGTTTTGATATCTTTTTTTTTTTCATATTTGTCGTACATGTGTTAATTTAGCGGTTTTACATTTCATCTATGATAATAAGGTAGTAATACCATAAAATGTCCAAAATAGAGTAAAGGAAACGAAAGCAAATAAAAATTTAGTACTTCAATAAAATTTAGTATTTAATTTCATCTGTCATTCTTTTTAATTTTATGCCTTGAAGTGTTAAGGATTTTGAGATTAGGGCGAACAGCACAGATTTTTGAATACGACAAACAAGGAATAATAGAAACAGAGAAGTTCTTCCAACGTAGGCGTTGTTGATATCGTGGACGAATACGATGTGATACAAACTGATTTTCAAACATAAATTACAAATCTGAAGTTAAATTAAAAGTATGCAGTAAAATAAAGTTTCGTATTAATTTCGCCATAAAGTAAGCTGCACGCTACCTGCGGTGTTATTTGTAACTTATGTGGAATTCATTTTTACGGGAAGCGATACTAAACGTGGAATTCAAACAAATGTTAATATCCTTCTTAGTTATCATCTGGTATTTGAATACGAGGTCTTAATTCTGTGCAGATGATTTTGTTTGAACTCCGATGAACCAGTAGCAATCATTTAAGGGTCTTTATCCAAACGAAGTAATATCTTTAACTAATCTGCGTGAAAATCTGCAATAAAAAGAATAAAACAATGAACACAGCTGAGAAACGTCATCTGCAATCTTTATCAGCTAATATTTCGTTGCATTTCAGAGATCTGAAAAATAGCAAACTAATCTGAAGAAATATTTGGTCGGAAAACCCGTTCAGGTTTTAGATTGAAATAATACAACAGTTTTTGAGAGGAGAATATTGCAGAATATGATTTTGATAACGATGATATTAAATACTCTTTAAAAAAGTAGAGATATTTTATGTTGATGTAGGCAGAACCGTAAATGTAATAAATAGGTAACATAAGCCACCATTTGTATTAAACACACCACGATGTTTATTTAGTCAGAGTAAGAATTAAACAAAATTCTCTAAAAATAAATGAGATGGTTTGAGTAAAGCAACTTAAGCTTGGTCTAAGATTGTGAGGAATCGATTCAGGAGTTTAAAGATCTCTCTCATGTTATGGTCCGTATTGTCTATACCAAAGTTGCAAAAAAGATGATTGAACGGTATTTTTGTTTAAATACTTAAGCGGCATGAAGGAAGATTCGCCTACCTTTGAGCAACCTGCTGTAAAGAGAATAATTTGAAGAATGTATGAAAAACACGAAAGGAATTTCAGTTTTCGGAAGAAGAAGAAAAACATCTATTGAGAAAACTAACATTCAATAAATTGCCTGCGAACAATCTGCACGTGAATAATTGATGTCCTTGCAATATCAAATCAATTATTAGTTTTTACAAAGGCATAATCTAACAGAAGGAGTGGTTAGGCCAATTGGTAATCTCCAAAAGCATTTTGAAAAATTCTCAAAAATTGAAAACAAACGTTTATTTGAAATGGATTCAATTCAAGAAGGTACTTGCCTGCCTACATAAAAAAAAATTTCTGAAGGCAGTCGAAAACCATTTGGAATTTACTAACAGCTGATTTTGGAAAAATGCAAACGTGGAATTTTCCGACGTGAATCATTTTGAACTGTTCGTTCATTCTACTGAATCGTCATCACCTTGTTCGTTATTCCCAATTAAAGGGTGATCATATTAAAGTATCCCTCTTTTAACCCTTACGTCACCGAATGATCCAAATGCTGTGGAATTCATGGGTGGTCTGAAGAAAGGAATTTATAATTTCAAAATTATTTTCATCTTTCAACATAATCTTCCTTAAGACTAATACATCAATTCCAGCGCCATTATCCCGTCCGTGTATGGGTTCTCAGTAAGATCTGCAAAATACCCCTCTACAGCTGTAATCACCTCTTGATTCGAGGAAAAAGCTGACAAGCAAGGAAATGTTTTAGTTCTGGGAAGAGTAACCTGTTTTGTTTCTCGGATAAGAAGTTTTATGTCCTCTGGGAGGCCATTTGGCGGTGTATGGGTGGTTATATTTGTTACCTGTGATATTTCTGTTAATAATTGCATTTCAAAAGATGTCACTTCCTTTTCTATTTCTTCAGGAGATGTAATATGTGGTACTGGGCCAAGGGTGTGCTGAAGGGCTGAGGGAAGTCGATTCCAGTTAATAGTTGTGTGACATTTTCAGTTAACTCTTGTATGGTGTCTAGTTGCAATATGATGGGGTTGTGGTCAGAACTGAAGTGGTTAATTACTTGTATTGGTAGTTATGCGCTATATCTCTTAATATAGCTATATCGAGTACATCAGGACGGACGGTTGCTCCGTATTGTGTGGGTTCTATGGGTCCAATTACTGTTATATTTCGTGAAGTAGTATAAGAGTTCGGTTCTTCAGGTGACATTTGAGTTTCTGCTATTCCAGATTGAATATTTGGCATTAAAATCTCCATCTCTGATTATTTCTCGGCCTGCGTTTAGTATCACATCTAAGTCTAATTCAAGGAGTTTTTTTATTCGGGGGGGGGGGGGTTGTAGGCTGCTGCGAAGATCGTGATACTGCTTGTGTTTTCATATGTATTTCTATTTCTGTGGTTTCCCTGTGTTCTGTTTGGGGTTCGGCTATTCTCTTATGCTTTATGTTTCTTTTGACAAAGATGGCGGTGCCTCCTCCTCTTGCATAGCACCTGTCTGTACGGTATGTAATTCAACTGTGGATTCTGACCTTGTCACTTGGATGGAGGTGTGATTCATTTACGAGAATGATGTCTGCTTGAGTTTCTGCTGCAAACTCCTGTAATTTTGTTGTATTTTGTTGGGAAGACCGTTGGCATTCCAGCTGACAATCTGTAATGAAGTAGGTTTTCTTTTAGACTTACCCATTAAGGATTTCAAACAAGAATGACTGTGTGTGTGTGTGTGTCTTAGGATATCTTTGGCTTCTTGAGTTGGGTTGGTTTGCCGGAGTTCAGCAAGCATTTCTCCTATGCAGCTTGTTATGTTCTGTAGGATAGGTTTGCTTGTTTTCTGTGTAATTGTTTATTCTTGGTTTTCGGTCTTTAAGGTTGGTTGGTCTTACTAATTCAGCGTACGTCCTTCCGTCCGTTGTGGAGATGGTGGCTTGATGGGAGGACGTGCCTTCTTGTATGGGTCTGATGTTTTGGAGTTGTGTCTTCAGGTTTTGAGGAAATGTTATGCAGCCCCTGTAGTTTGCGGGGTGTGGTCCTCCTCAACTCGCGCATTTTGAAGGTTGTGTGCGCGGTTTTTGGTATTCATTTGGTTTCATGTTTGCCACTACATCTAACGCATCGATAATCTGCTTTGCAACGGCGTTGTGAGTGGCCAAAATTTTGGCAGCGATGATATTGTGTCGTTATTGATTTGTGTTTTAATGATTCAATCTTTATGACTAAATCACGGATAGTTTGAAGATCGTAGACACGCTTGTGATCTTTGCTGATTTCTACCAATACTACAGGATATTGTGTTTTATCAGCTCTATGCATACGACTGATTTTGGTAGGTCTGAAGCCTGTGTTTTGGAGATCTGCTTGAACTTAGTCTGTTGTAATTGATTCTATTAACATTCTGAGCACAACTTTGAGGTTTTTTTCACTGAGTGCAAATGTATGGTTAGGGAAGGTTGCTATTACCAGTAATTTGGTAAGTTTTCTGTAATCGGTAGAAGGTTTTGGTTGAATGTGAATTCCTTCTGTATTGTTGGCTTTCGTAAATGATATTTTTAGAGTTCGGAGTGAGGAGACAATTGATGTCCAGTGACGTTTGTCTCTTAGGATGACTGAAGGTATTCTTTCTTTTGGATTTGTATTATTATCAGTCTCCATTTCCCCTGTTTTGGGTGTGTCTCTAGTAGCGGATATTTTCCTTTTTTTATTTTGTCGTATCTTCGGGATTTAGTGACTGCTGTGAGACCTCTTGACTGATGTTTAATGCTATCACATTCTTTTGGTTCAGACTGTCTTCTGTGATAATTATGGGGGGAAACCTGTTATACAGCTTTATTCTTCCTGGCCAGTGATTATTAATTACTTCCCCTAATCTGATGAACTCCAGATATACGTCTTTAAATTTTTATCTTCTCGTTTCTCCATTTCGTTTTTCCAGGTCAACGATTCCTATCCGTGATATTATTTATTAAGATTAAAAACGATTTTCTTACCAGCGTTTATCGCAGCTACTCATCTAATGCGATTCACAATTTAATCACTTTAATTGTGAACGAATGAACGAACGAACAGTGACGAACGAATAACGAACAACGTTTCCGGTGAGTAGGGTGAAGCAAAATTGCTTTTCATATTCCCCTTTGTCTTGTAATAAAAGAACTTTGAATGGAGTGTTTGTGAGCTGTATGCTCGCCCATTGAGGGCAGTGAAGTTAGCTGTGTTCGGCTGGGCGTAAGATTGACTTGGACCTTTTATATTTGTAGCTTTCCGCTTCATTATATTCCGAAGCTTCCATGATCAACGGGTTTGGGTGGTTGCTTGTCTTGGTAAAGAACTTCCCAGCTAGTTCTAGAAGACGGGAAGAGATATAAGGAATGTTGACTTCTGCATACAGTGACGCAGGACGCAGGACATATATGGCGCAGAGGGTGAAGCTTGACGCTTTTTATATTCTCTGTTTTCTGGTTCGGGAGCAGTGATGGGAGAGGTTTGTAGGCTATTTTAGCTCGCCCTGAGTGGGCAGAAGTGGTTATATGTCGTCGTTGGGTATTAGGATGGCTTTTGGTCTTTTGTATTTTCCAGTGGTCATTACCATCATAGTTTCTGGCTTGCTGCACTGGTTAGTTTGGATGCGCAGATGTCTTCATGAAGAAATTTTCTACTAGGGAACGTAGTAGTGGAGTGAGTAGGGGATATTTATGTCCCGGTGGATCTTGGTGACATACCAGTGAAGAATTGTCTAAACATTTTACCTAATAGTCAAAGAAATTTCAAATAGGTGTAATTATTTGTAATTATACGTGTAATTATTTCGAATAGGTGTAATTTAAATATTTAATAAAAGTTCTTTGAATATTGTATTAAATATATCATTTTACAATTTATATTTATTTTATAATCAGATTTTTTTTTAATCTATCTAAATGTCTCGGCTGCTTCTAGAAGTACTCCGGTATTTTTGATTTTTACAAGTGAAGTTTGTTCCTTTAATAGAGAGAGAGAGAGAGAGAGAGAGAGAGAGAGAGAGAGAGAGAGAGAGAGAGAGAGAGAGAGAGAGAGAGAGAGAAATGTATTTGAAAAGTCAGTAGAATGCAACTCAGATTTTCATACCGATTTAATTGGATAGCTGCTAGAAATAAAATCAGGCTTGCTCGATCGCATTGCGAGCACGTCCGCTGTTCAACCAACACACTGTGTGCATTCGTATTTCACTGCGGCGGCATGGATGATTGTGATAGCCTTTGGAGATATTCTTAATAATTTTGGCATAGACAGCTGCATCTAATATAATACCTGAATGTTAATAAGTAAAAAACCAAGAAACGTGAAGGTTCGTGTGTTTAAATGACCGCTTAGGTGAAATGTTTACCGAGAATCAGACATTTTGGAGGAAGGTCGGGTCTTTATAGTCACTGGCCAGCACGCGTGCACAGAATTCTGCTGTGCAACGTCGTCCGTTGCAATTAATCACTGACCACGTACGAAAAGGTACTCAGCTCCTGCGTAGTAACCGCCTTGCTACTCGTAATTGTAATTTTGAATTTATAAAAGTTAAAAACAATGAAAAGATTGTGAACTGTTCACGATCTGAGAGAGTGCGACAACCTAAGAGATAAGAGGAAATAGAAATCATTGAATGTTGACATGGCACGCCGTTTCAGTTACGGAATATCTGTAAAAGTGACAAAATAGTGGATGCTAGTTTAATTGTACGTAAGTGAAATAAAAGCCAAACTCCCGTAACGACCGCACAAATGGATTCAAAATGCTTTCTGAACAAAGGTTCCGCTATGAAAATCTTCCTTCTTCTTTCGATCGAAAGTAACACACAGACGGTTATGAGTGTACGAAAAACAAAATAATGAAAAATAGTTTTGTTCAGAAATAAACCTAACATTATTTCTAAAGAGCAGTGGATTTGAAGTGCCTTGCAGGACTGAGTCGAAGAGCCTATTAAGGTTTAGTAATGAGCACGAGCCCATCACGTTTACTTACTTACTTGAATGTGCGGCTGAGTACAGTTCAGTGATCACGTGTTTACTTGCCTGTACGACCAAAGAGTACCAACAAGATTCAGAAGATTAGATTTGATTAGAAGACAACTTTAGATTCAGAAGATTAGATTTGATTAGAAGACAACTTTAGATTCAGAAGCTTTTGTTTACTTTGGATCGTTCTTTATGTGACAGCTGCACTGATTCCGTACGTTTTTCTCAATTTGCACTTCTGTGAATAAAACCGATGTTAGTGAGAATAGTGATGAGCTGCAATCATTGAACACATTCAAAAAACACATTTTTAATGAAGTTTTCGTCATTCTAATAATTTTTTTATTACTATTTTTTATGTTCCAACCAGTTATTCAGGCAACCAACTCTTCCATTCCTATGAATCGTGTATGCTTACATTAACAGGCTTGACTGCGATTATTTTTCTTATATATAATCGAGTCTGAAACAAGATATTTAAATAAAAAAAAATTCGACTGGAAAACAGGAGACCATATCTAAATTACTTCTCTCTCCATTTGTATTTTCAGGGATTCTTACGGGCAACCTGATGATTAATTAATATTTTATTGATCAAACAGTTGAAGTTAATACCATTCGCCCGATAAAATATTGCGATGCAAAATCTAATTGGTTGCTTTAAATGATTCTCAAAGACTCTTTAACAATCAAAGAACCAACAAATAATTCTTACAATATTGTCATATTCCAACAACTTTCCTGCAAGAATTGTCAATCCGTTTCAGGCTTAGCGACAGACGTAAGCCTTGTAAAGCAGAAGGAATCTGTTGACAAGATAATCCTCGACTCCCTGCGATAGACAAGATGTTTGAGGCCAAACCTCTGAGGTATGTAAGAATTATTTCATTTATTTCTTTTATTACTTTTCTAATCTATTCCTTAATTAATTACATTTTTATTATTCTTAAGCATATTTTGGAACTAGTTTGTGGGGTTATTCGTTCTGACTTTTCTCAAGAATCAACCAAATTCGTATTTTAACATCATTTTTTTCCGAAACAAGAATCCTTATCATTTATGCTACGAGATTATTAATTCCACATACCACTCTGTGATATATAAAGAAAAATCTACAATTCGATTATACTGTATTTAGTTCGTAGTTTACTTAAGAGGTGGCGCTTATGAACAACGAACGAATAAACGTCTTAAGTTCTTAAAAGAACTGGGCGATGGACTGAGTCCTTGACTCTTTATCCCGTCATCTGAATGAAGAAAATCTGAGTGGATGGAGTGCTATTGAGCTAAAAAGCTCTAATCATGGCTGGGTAACGGCAATAGTCGGGCCTCAGTTAAAACTTCATTGGCTACAGCATTGCCATTTGTTACCCTGGAAGTCCTAAAAAGGGTCTGGTAAGAAATATCGCAGATATTTAGCAGTGATCTTTAAATTTGATTTGTGTTTTAGCTAAAGTTTACTTCAATATATTTGCAGAAGAAAGAATTTTTAAAATAATTACAAATTTGTTACTAAATAAAAGATACTTTCTTTAATCTTTTAAGTTTAGTGAACACGCCTTTTTAATTTTTAAATAACCAATATTGAATTCTATTTGTAAGTAAAGAATGTTGTGAAATGTAACTTAATTGTATTCGTGAATTCTCATGAATATTTCTTGAATTACATTTCTTCAAGTTTATCTTCAAGTATATTTCTTCATGTAAAAGTTTATGCGGTTAATAATAATATTTGATTATTAATTATTATTAATAATATTTTCTACTACTTTCGAGGGAGAAAGATTCGTTTTTTATAGGAAAGTGACCGGTGGGGAGAGAAAGAAAAAAAAAACCGATATCATACAATAGGAATCTACTTACGAAAGCTCTGAGTATCCCAATGAATCACCTGGATGAAGTCTCGAGAATTATTTCCTAACCAATATCCATCATCCCTTCCCTTATCAAGGTCAAATATTTTTCCTTCTATGTTGAGTTCTGTAGCCACGTTTTCAAACGAATTAATTTCAAAGATCCTGTATTAAAAAGGTTAGCGATGCTGAATCCTGAAATGTGCAAATCACACTGTTTTTACAGTATAATGCCACTGAAAACAATAGTTATGAAGACCTCGATAGAGAATGGCAATTATTGAAGACTGTAGAAGCATTGAAAAAAGGTCAAGAATTCATGGCTTTTTGGAATAAAGTTTTTGAAATGAAAAATGCGGTAGGAGAAAAAAAGTTTCCTAATTTAACATTAGTTAAAGCTGTACTGTGCCTCCCGCATTCGCCAGCAGCAACTGAAATAATATTTTCAACAGTGACAATAAATAAAAATGAAATAAGAAATCAACTACAAACTCCCTTGATGAATGGACTCCTTTTGACAAAAGAAAAATAAACATTCATCATTACAGACGTAACTATTTCTGCAGAGTTAATTAATTTAGCAAAATCTGTTACAAATAATGAATAAATACTTCCCGTGAGTTTCTTGTGAGTGAGAATCCCTGTATATATGTAAATAGCATATTAAATAACTGAAAATTTAACGTCATTATTTGCATGAAATGTTACATAAAAATCTAGTACTTTTTTTTTTTTTCAGATTTAGTACCTTTTTTCCTGCATAAGTCGGTATAATTTTTTTTTTTTTTTTTTTTTTTGTCTGGTGGTCACCCTGATCTAAGTACTGCAAATTCTAAAATAGACTATCCACTCATTATATTATTCATGACTTATTTTTAATAGTATTAAAAACACCAACCGAACTATTTTATATAAAATGTGTTTATTAACAGCTTATATTTCGCTGAATTTCGAATCAGCATCACAGAGCACAAAACGGCATGTATACACGACAGTAAGTGAAATAATACAAATTGTAACCAACAAAAGTCTGAATTAGGCACCCTCTAATGTTGCAAAATCTATTACAGCTATGTGGGAGTTGTTATTAAGAAAGCAATCCACAAATTTGTGGCAAATGAATGCAACCATATATATTAGGGTTAGGAGATTTCTTCATAGCCATGGGTAATTCAAAAAAGAATGTTTCCTATCTGTAACGACTTCTAAATAGCACATTCGTTTTTTCTTCCATGTAATCCTAATTCCAGAGCTCTATCATTAGAACAAATAATTTTTTTAAAAAATTACACTGTTGAGCTGGATGCTGCTGCAGATATCTTCCTGTGTAAGTTGGCTTTTCGAAAATGGAAAACGATAGCAATGTATAATAGATATCTGAAAGTCTGGTGATTATTGTGTCAAGACGAGGTAAACAGGTATTTGATTCTTTTCCTACTGTAAAGTGAATTTTTGGGTGTTTGCTGTGTAGGTAACTGATAAAAATATTCAAAATGTCTTATCCACAGGGCCAAATGGAAACACTTCATCAACAAAGCGTAACCCACACTAGGGGCTTGTATGCAGCTGCGGTAAGTATTTTGTTTTCAAAGTGTTCCATATAAAGGTTTGCTAAGGGGTAGAGATGAGGGGGAAAGCCATAGAATTATCATTAATCAGTTTGTAGATTTTTTTCTCTCCATGTAAACTCACCACCACGTAAAAGAATGGAGTCTACTGGCATTGGCAAAACTATGAATAGGATTGGAAGTTTGTGAGAGCAAGTAGTTTATATACAAGAGGAGGAGAATGTTGAAAGAATAGAACCCTGGGGTACTCCTGCATTCGTGGGGAAATATGAGGAGTGTAAACCGTCCACCACGACACATAGTGAGCTATCAGTGAGAAGGTTGGCAATCCATTTGCAATGTGGGGAAGGGAAGACCATAGGATGGCAGTTTGTTAAGTAGGCCCTGTGCCCCTTTGAATCAAATGCCTTTGAAATGTCGAGGGCAACCACGTGAATTTCATCACATTTCTCCATTAATTTCTAAATTTATAAATTAATTTCTAAATTTATAAATTAATTTCTAAATTTATAAATTAATTTCTAAATGAATATCATTCGACCAATAAAATATTACGATGCAAATTCTAATTGCCTCTTTTAAGTGATTCTTCAATGCTCTTTAACAATCAAACAACCAACAAATAAGTCTGATATTATTGTCATATTTGCAACAATAACGAAAGATTTCCCTCTCGGCATTGTGAAGCAGTTTAAGTTATAGCGACAGACGCAAGCCTTGCAACACAAAAGGACGCTCTGGACAAGATGATCTTGTCGACTCCCTACAGTACACAGGCTTAATATCTCAAGCATGTAAAATTTCTTTCATTTATTTCTTTTGTTAGTTTTCTAATGTAGTCATTAATTTAATTTTTATTATTCTTATACATCTTATAGAACTGCTTTGTGAGGTTATTCGTTCCGATTTTTCTCAATAATCAGTCAAATCCTATTTGAATTTCATTTTTTCCCAATAAACAATAACACTTATCCTTGTACTTAGGTTTATGCTACGAGATGATTAATACCAAATACTACTGTGTGATATCTAAAACAAATTTACAAATCGATCATATTTAGTTTGTAATTTACTTAGGAGGTAGTGCTTAGGAACAAAGAACCAATAAACGTCTTCTAAGAAATAGTAGAGATAATTAGCAGCGATCTTTAAATTTTTTACTAAATTAGCTAATCTTACTGAAATACTTTTGCAAAAGAAAGAATATTTAAAATATTTACAACTTTTAAACTAAATTAAATAAATTCTCTTCAATATTTTAAATTTATTCAATACACCTTTTTATTTTTTGAATAACTGACATTGAATTTTATTCGCAAGTGAAAAATAATTTATTTGATAAGCGCTGTTAGCGCTTCTCAAATAAATTACGCACTGCAGTTGAAGTAGAAAGAATGGACATGGCTTCCTATTGGTATGCGAAAACGGTAAGAAAGAAGCACAGTTTGGCTCATTCCTACACAATGTTTTGGCTCACATCTACTCTAAACACGCAATCAGCTTCGCTTAGAAATTCGAATGTGTTGTCTGATCTCTCCCAAACCAATGGGATTGGATGGTTACAGCTTGGTAAATCCTCTCGATCTGATTTTGTTTGTGTGTGGGAACAGGAAACCCTCGTTTTTTTATTACCACGATTCACAACACTGTGTGTGCAGAAGACTTTTTGCATCGAATCAGCCTCCGTTGAGAGATCCAGAAATGTATAATAACAATAACAGAAGTAACGTCCTTCAATACTAATATTTCTTTCAGTCATTTGTGTGGTTTGCCTGAGTGTCTTTCCACAGTCTAGTCTCGTCTTTTAGTGACGTCATCCACAAATTATTTCAAAAACGCTAATTGCTCAGACATTATCCATGTGATCTAATCACGTTGAAGTATGCTTGAAGATTTACAGCAAACTGCACTTTGGGCTTCAAATATTGCTGAAAAGTTACAGGTCACTTTTCGTATGCACGTAATAAAATATAAGCTACGAACTGTCCGCTCTTTCAAATGAGTCATTATCCTTGTCTGACATGAACACTTTTAATGTGGGTAGTAAGCATTTGTCATAAGTGGCATACTTTTATATAACATTATGAAGCTAAAAGTCATAATACGACTCAATAAAATCGCGGCGCAGGTTTTTTTTACTAAAATATTTTAGTAAATAGTTTGTATATTTCACTAAAATATGCAAACACTGTCGAATGAGATCACTGTTTAATACTTTATGCGCATGCCCATTTAAGATCGCTGTTATTTTTAATGAGATGTTTGTAAACAAATATCAGTAAGTCTTTCAATTTTATAATAAGCATTAATTTCAGCTTATATCGATATTACATCTAATGCTGTAAAAACATGAATCTCAATAAACAAAAGGATAATACACTTTGATTTTCTTAGACAATATTTTCATTTATATCGATATTAAATCTAATGCTGTAAAAATATGAATCTCAATAAACAAATAAACAAAAGGATAATACACTTTGATTTTCTCAATCTTTATATATTACTAAATTTCATGCGTTTTATTATTGTTTCCAAGCTTATTCCATATCACGTAAATATTGAAGCACACTTTCCTGAAAGGGATATTAACGAAACACCGAATAACACGTGCCAATTCAAAGCTGTGTATAAAGTCCTTATCCTTATAAGGACTGGCTTAAAGGGGCGAAGCAAGAATGCTTTTCATCTTCCCCGTTATCTGTAGAGGACAGTGTAGGGATAAGGTGTTATTGAGCTATTAAAGCTCTGATCATGGCAGGAGGGTAACAACAATAGCCGAGCCTCAGTTAGAACTTCATTGGCTACAGCATTGCCATCCATTAACCTCCAAGGGTATTGGATTGAATGAATCAATCACTACATCTCCATCTCGCTGTGTATAAAGCTGACATTTTTAATATATATATATATATATTAAATCCCACATTGTTTCAAAACCGAATAAGAAACTCAATGATCGGAATCAAAGAATTTCATGGCGAATATAGTAACTATAAAAGTATCGGCGACTACTAACGTAAGTTAAAGCACGTAGTCCAAGTACGTAGTACAAACTAGGGCAACTGCGAAGGTGGACTAAGAATAACGATCAGAACTTTCTCCACCTTTGCTACGAGTTGCCCTACTTTGTTCTATATATAAATAAATTCTATATATAATAAAGTGTTCTCCGGCACGGATCGGTGAGGGGCTTTGTCAGTAAATGCTTTTCTTCGGAATTGAGCGGTTTTGCTCGGTGGTGGTGGTGGTGGGTGGAAGGCCACCATTGAGTGGAGCCAACGCTGAGATGACGGTCTTTCTGCCACTATTGAGTGGTCTAGGGATCGTCTTAATTTTTAGAGATTGGCTTTACTTACGTATCGCCAATGAAGTTCTAACTGAGACTCGGCCATTGCTTTTATCCTCCTGCCATGATCAGAGCTTTAATAGCTCAATAATACCTTATCCCTACACTGTCCTCTACAGATAACGGGGAATATGAAAAGCATTTTCTTATTACATTTCTGGAAGTATATTTCTTCATGTATAGGATTATGCGATTAATAATAATATTTGATTATTATTTATTATTATTAATATTTCTCAAAACTTTTGAAGAAGAAAGACGTTTTTTACATGAAAGTGAGCAGTTGGGGGAAAGAGGGATAGAGAAACTTGGTGATGTCACAGTTTGAAATCTGAAAATATGTTTCCCAAAATATATAAAAAAATCTCATGATGTTCCCCAAATACATTTCCAGTCCATTACTAAAAAACAGTAAATATTTTTCCGTTTTTATTTTTAAAAACTGTCATCTGTAGCTATTTCTGCTAAGAGTTTCGAAAGAGGCATTTTAAGAATAAATAGAACAAAATAAATACAAATCAAAATGATAATTCAATTTTAATTCAAATTTCTTATTAATTGAACCTTGCAAATGTAATTAATACACCCGTTTATAGAATCAATAAAGAAAGTAGTCATTCTAAATTGGTCGATGCTAGTGTGGATAAGAGAAGTTTGTTCATATTCATATTTTTATCCTTTCTTTGACAATCCTGCTTGCATTGCTATTTACCACGCAGTCCTTTAAAATCACATTTCTTTCCTTCGTGACTTTTAATGAATCTGAATCTCTGCTAGGGTAATGAGTTCATAACGAAGTTTCCATTAGTTCGGGACATTACTACTTTATTATTCGCGAAGTTGGTTACTTTTCTGATTTCGTATTAAAAAAAGTATAAAATGTTAAACAAAATATAAAACTTCAAATGAAATTGAATAATAGTGAAACTTGTCAAAATATTTTACTGAAAAAGCTTAGAATATTTTCTCACACCAATTCATTTTATTCTTAAATTTCTCATAGCATTTAAATAATAAGATCCTGAAATAATAATAATAATAATAATAATAATAATTTAAGTAATAATAAATAATTATGTGGCGGCTGCAACGATTTTGTCTTCTGTGAACAAAATCCACGTTAATGGTAATAATGATGGACAGCAATGAGAAAACTCATTCAAAAATTCATTTTCATTGAAGCTTCCGTCATTCTAATAATTACTTTTAATTACTCTTTTATTTTGTTTCAACCAGTAATACAGCTCGTCATCTCTTCCATTCCTGTGAATTGTGTTTACTTAAACTAACAGGTTTGTTTGTGCTTTTTTATTTTCGATGTGGCTTCCTATTTTCGAATCGAAAACAGGAAACCATAATAAATAGAAAGTACTTGCCTCTTTGTATTTACACTTGCGGTGATACTTACGGGGCAACAACTTACCTGATAATTAAGTATGATTTTATTAGTCAAATGGTTTAAATTTTTTAAAAATATAATGTTCAATTTAGACTTATTGCACATTAGAGTCGTGTGTTGGAAAGAGGAATCAGTTCATAATTTACATGAACAGAGGGTTGTAATCTGAAGAGATTGTTCCAAAGGACACAAGTAGATGGGATGAAGGAGGAGCCAGCGAAATCGGTTCGGTGAGTTTCGAGATGGACTGTAAAACGATTTTGGTTGGTAGTGGCTCTTGTTTTAATGATTTTGGAGGACAGTGGAGGAATAATAGTGGCCAATTCAGAAAAGCACTGTCCATGACAGTAACTGTTGAGGAGGCGCAAGGCAGAAACCGAACATCCGTGAGAGAGGGATTAAAGTGGATATGTGTGAGAGAAGGGCCATTGCTGAGCCGCATTGAGTTTGGGTGGCATTGAAGTTTAGACGGTTGTACTTGTCCCACCGGGATATAACTAGGAGATCTGAGTTGAGGTCACTGGTCGTGGTAAATCTTGAGGATTCTAATACCTGAGTGCTAACAGGTTTGTGGAGTGAATAGGAGGAATGGGATTTACTGTTGTCAGTAAGTCTATGGATAGGAATGGAAGTTTGTGAAAGCAGAGGCCATTTATATACAAGAGGACGAAAGTTCGTGAAAGACAGAACCCTGGGGCACTTATATATTGGTGAGGAAATCTGAAGGGAGTAAACCGTCCGAGATGAAACGTAATGAGTGACCAGGGAGAAAGTGGCCGATCCAGCTGCCGGGTGGAGAAGAGAGACCATAGGGTGGCAGTTTGTTATGTGGACTCCTTGCGAAAGACGATCAAGTATCTTTGAAATGTAGAGGAGAACCACGTGAGTTTCTTTAAATTGCTCCATTAATTTCTAAATTAGTATCAATTGGCCAATAAAATATTGCTCTTCAAAATTGAATTGCTTGCTGTAAATGATTCTGCAATTCTCATTAACCATCAAAATAGCAAAAACAAATTCTCACACGGTTTTCATATTTGCAACAAAAACGAAAGATATCCCTGTCAGCATTGTCAACCAGTTTCAGTCATAGCGACATACGCAACAATTGCAACGCAGAAGGATGCTGCGCAGAGGATAATCTTGTCCACTCCTTGCAGTGGACAAGACATTTCTGGCTAAACCTCTCAAGTACGTTCGAATTATTTCATTTATTGATTTTTATAAATTTTCCAATGTTCAATAATTAATTTAATTTTCATTATTCAGAAGCATTTTTTAGAACTTATTTTTTAATGAAAGAGTGATATCATAAATATCACTCTTTCATTAAAAAAATCTACATAATGCTGTTAAATTTAGTTTGTAATTTACTTTAAAGGTTTTGCTATGAACAACGACTGAACGACTGCTAACAATTAGTATAGATAATTAGCAGAAATATTTACACTCAATTTGTAAATTAGGAGTAGTTGAGAGTCCCATCAAATTTTCTTTAATTTTTTTTATATTAACATTTCAGTAAGCACACCTTTTTTGTTTATGTAAATCAACATAGAATTATGCTAGTAAGTAATAAGTAATGATTTGTTTTTGTTTATTTATCGTAAGAGTTGCTAGCGAGATAGTAAATTAATGGCACATACTAAGCAAACCGCTCGTAAGTCTACCGGAGGAGATCAATGATTGGATTCTGCTTTTGGCTTTTGATGAGAATGGACATGTTATTTTAGCCTGAGCCTGATTACATTGCATACAAGGTTTCTCAGTAATCTCACATTGCACTGGCGCTGACACAGTTTAATTCCTGTTGTCTCCCCCTCTGCACGAAACATGCTAGAAGTCAAATGGCCGGTAGACCCACCCGCCAGAGGACCATTGGTGGGTATAAGGTTTTATAGGGCGGTAGGTTTCTAAACTGTGGCCAAGTGAGATATTGATACTCCTTCTCCCCAATTAGTAGGTTGCAACAAGACTTAATTTGCTAGTAGACCAACGCAGTCTACAGGACACTTGCTGGCAGGCTTCAAGCCTTGCGGGATTATCTGTACTGCTGTCAACTAATTTCTGCTGGCAGTACATCGCCACTTTGATATGGAAAACATCAAAGACCAGATCCAGATCCTTAATAAGGAGCAGTCCCTAGAGGTACTGAAACTCATAATAGGCAAGCTAGAATTTGACTGGCCAGGATTAATAAAGCAATATATTCACTCTAATGATCGGGATAGAGAGGAGGAGGAGGAGAATGAGATATCACAAGATGAACTCATTGCTGCTCTGACACCAAAATCCCCCTGTAAAAACAACTCTCAGGGAGAGCACTCTAACAAAAGAAGAAGAACTATAGAAGACCAGATGGATGGAGACATACCAACATAAGTGTCCCGAGGAACACCGAAAAGGTTCCACCTGTTATACTAAGGGACAAGGACAAATGGACCACTGTCACATCAGCCCTTAGGAAATATAAAATCTCATATTCCTGGGCTAAAATCAAGATGAAGCAGTTAAAATCCAGCCAGCCTCAGTCACTGACTACAGACAGATGACAAGATTAGTGGATAACAAAAGTCTTCCATATCGCACTTTTGCTTTACCCAGTGAAAAGAATCTCAAAGTAGTACTTCGCGGGGTAACCGAAGGTGTGACCTGTGAAGAAATCACTGCTGACTTTATGAGTCGGAGCCTAACACCAGTGAAAGTGAGCAGGATTCTCAGGGCAGATAAACGGCCAATGCCACTGGTACTCGTAGAAATTGACAAGGCATAGAAAGAAATATATGAACTGACTGCGATCTGTGGCCTCAGAATTTCTACTGAACCACTAAAGAAAAAGTCGTCAGTTGGGCAGTGCCATAGGTGCCAAAGGTTTGGCCATGGCCAAAAACTTTGCAAGGCAAATTACAGGTGTTTAAAATGCGGCGAGGGCCACCAGTCCGTCATGTGTACAAAGCCAAGATCCACACCAGCTAAATGCGCCAAATGTGGAGGACCCCACCCCGCTAACTACAAGGGATGCATTACATCGAACTCAAATAACCGAGGGTCAGCAAAAACTACCCTTCTAACACATTTCAGCGATGCTCAAGACAGCCGTGAAAGTCGCGCCGTGGTCCAAATTATCTCCAGCATGACAACTCAGGAAAGGAAAGAAATGCCCAAAACTTATGCAGAGGCAGCACGAACAAAAGCAGCTCCATCACATGATCAAACAAACTCAAATCTAACATCAGTACTAACTGCTTCACTAACTACCATGTTACAAAAATTCAGTATGACAAATCCTTCGCCATCCTCCATGAAAAGATTCCTACAAGGTACCCTCTCAATTCTGACAGCCCTTAATAATGAATAAAAGAAATTCCATCCTAACTCTCTCATGATCACTGCATGGAACGCCAATGGACTGAAGAACAAAATCCTAGAACTTCAAGAGTTCACTCACAGACACAATTCTGACATAATACTGGTAAATCAAACACATCTCAGGCCAGCTAATAACCCCAAGTTACAGAACTATATTATGTACAAAACAGCTAGACTCACCAGCAGCGGAGGAGGACAGCCATATACATTAAAAACAACCTAAGCCACAATGTTCTGACCAATCCAAGAACCTGGAGATAACAGGCATTGAAGTTCATACCAACAATGCTGGCAGTATCAAAATCTGTGCTGTATATAATTCACCCAGCATTCCATTACTGGTATCTGACTTGGACGCCATTCTCGGCTTCACAGACTCCATCATCATGGCTGGTGACTTTAACGCCAAACATACAGCCTGGCATAGCTCCACAATTAACGACAAAGGTCGAACTCTAAATCATTACTCAACATAACATTGTATTGTTGTAACCGGACACACGGAGCCCTACCATCACAGCTCAGATGGAAGTTCAGATGTACTTGACATAGTCGTCCTCAAAAATATCAGATACCAATATCAGCTGGAAACAATAAATGAACTTTCGTCCGATCACAAACCTATTCTGCTTCAACTCGGTACACAAGAACAATTCTCCTCTCCCCACTCTTTCATGTCTTGGGACAAACTCTCCAGAATCCTACCTGATCACATTGGCCCAATCCCTGCTATTCACACTAAAGAGGAGATAGAATTGGCTGCAAATAACTTACCAGTCAAATCAAAAAAGCAATAAAGTCAATTAACCAAACTACAGTCTTTCACTCAAGTGGTCGGATCCCCGAGGAAATCATGGATTTAATCAGATTGAAAAACAAAACCCAAGAGCTCCTCAAGATAAAACAAATTTAAATAAATTAAACAGACCAGTCCGAGAAGCCCTCCAGAAACATCGAAACCAAGAATGGGAATATATGATAACGAAATTAAACCCAAAAGAAAACTCCTTTGGAAGTTCCTGAGAACCTTCCGCACTAAAAGGCAACTTTTATACCCAATTCAGACCACGAATGGAATAGCCCATACTGACAAGGAAAAGGCAGAGGCTCTGGCTGACAGCATGGAAACTCAATGCAACCCCTCTTATGAAAATTTGAACATCAATCTCATCTACAAGATTCACCGCCGAGTCAGACAGGCCATAACACAACAAAAAGATGACATAGACCCTCTCACAGCCACTTCTCCAACAGAAGTTATAAATGTCATAACCCACCTGAACAACAATAAAGCTCCAGGTTCAGATGAAATTACAAACAAAATAATCAAACTACTCCCCAGAAAAGCCATTGCACATCTAGTATACATAATTAATGCCATCCTCAGACTCAAGTATTTCCCCTTAGCATGGAAGATAGCAGATATCATCCCAATCAAAAAGATTGGAAAAAACACCCAACTCCCTCAAAGCTACAGACCTATCAGTCTTCTGTCTGCTAACCTTAGAAAGATCGCAGAAAAAGTAATCCTCACAAGACTTCAATCACAAACGGATAAACTAGGTATAATCCCAAATGAGCAATTTGGATTTAGAAAAAAACACTCCACCGTTCAGCAGATCCACAGGCTGATCGAATTCATCTCCGTAGGTTTCAACCCGAACCTTCATACAGCTGCAGTCTCTTTAGATGCTGCAAAGGCTTTTGATAAGGTGTGGCATCAAGGTCTTCTCTACAAGTTCATCACATTCAATATACCTACTAATCTAGTTAAAATAATTCATTCATACCTCAGAGACAGATATATGCAAGTGAAAATAAATGAAACTGTGTCAATCAGACGCAAGGTTCTGGCGGGATTGCCGCAGGGGTCAATCTTAGCCCCCTTGCTGTTTTCTATTTATATTGCTAATATCCCTCAAACCCAAGCCAAAAATTCGCTGCATTATGTTCAGATGATACTGCATTATTAGCAAGATCTATCAGCCCCAAACTAGCTATCAAAAAACTCCAAAAGAGTATTCACACAGTAAAGAAATGGTTGACGGACTGGAGAATCCAAGCCAACCAACAGAAGAGTTCAGCCATGCTGTTCACTAGAAAAAAGCCTCAAATCAAGGAAGATATACATTTACTAGGAATTAAAATCCCATGCAGAATACAGTCAAATATTTCGGCGTAATTCTCAATAAAAAACTTCAATTCACCAATCATATAGAACAGATTAGTTCAAAGACATCCAAAGTAGTAGCGCAGCCCTACCCCATGATCAACAGAAAAAGTAAATTCTCTACTCAGAACAAACTGCTCATATGCAAGATGGTAATACGCCCAGTCATCACTTATGCATCTCTTGCATGGAGTCATACCTCGAACACAAATATTCAAAATCTGCAGAGAATATAGAACAAACGTCTGAGAATGAGATTGGATGCCCCGTGGCTTATCAGAAACTCCCAGATTCACAGAGAAGTCAACATTCTCTACATCATGTCCCTCCTTCACGACCTAGCTGAAAAGTTCTTCATCCAGACAACTAATCATCCGAACCCACTGATCAATGAAACTTCAGACTATAATTAAGCAGATTTCTGCAGATACAAGAGACCCAAATCAATTCTATGCTCAGCTGAACACAGTTAATCTCACTGCCCTTTCAGGGTGATCTTAAAGCTCAATAATTCTCCACCCAAAGAACTTTCCTTTTCAGATGGAGGGGAATATGAAAAGCATTTATGCTTCACCCATCAAGTCAGTATCGTTCTGCGAAGTAATAATTTCTCCCCGTGTGGTTGCCGGGATAAGAATAGTACCAATGTAGCTCATGCATGTCGTACGAGGCGAATAAAATGGGTACCCAGGGAGGGTAATGGATGGCAGTGCTTTGGTCAATGAAGTTCTAATTGAGGCTCGGTTATTGCTGTTACCCTCTTGCCATGATCAGAGCTTTATAGCTCAATAACACCTTATCCCTACACTGTCCTCTACAGACAACGGGGAAGATGAAAAGCATTCTTGCTTCGCCCCTTTAAGAAGTTATAAGAAGTAATAATTTTACAGATAACGGGGAATATGAAAATCATTCTTGCAATAATTTTCTGAAATAGAAATTCATTGCCTTGTGACTAGCTTTCTATAAATTTTGACTATCAGACTTTAAGTCATTTCTTGAAGTGTAAAGGATTTTGTGATTAGTGCGAGCAATATAAATTTTTAAATGATATTAAACTAGAAATAACGGAAACATGATGGATATCGTCTACGGATAGGATGAGATTCAAATGGACTGATACAATACTGAAATTATAAATCAGAAATTAGAATTAAAAGTACGCACTGGAAGAAAGTTTTATATTAAATAAGATATAAGCTAGAATGTACGGTACTTACAGGGTCTTCTGTAACTTATACGAAAAGGTTTTAAGGGTAGTGATACTAAACGAAGTACCCAAACACGTTAAGATCCTTCTTAGTTATAATCTCGTATTTGAATACGAGGTCCCAATTCTGTGCAGATTAAAACTGTTTGAACCCCGATGAACCAGCTACAATCATTGAAAGGTTTTATCCAAACGAAGTAATATCTTCAACTAAGTTGGTGAAAATCTGGAATAAAACAATGCAAACAGCTGAGAAATGTCATCTGCATTCTTTATGAGTTAATATTTTCTTGCATTCTCAGAGATCTGAAAAATGGCCAACTAATCAGAAGAAATATTTGGTCGGAAAAACCCATTCAGGAAATATCCTGTTAGACTGAAACAAAACCTGCAAGAGATTTTGAGAGAATACAGCAGAACGTGATGGTGATAACGATCCTAATGAGTACTGTTAAAAAAAGAAGAGATATTTTATGTTGATTTATGCAGGATCGTTGAAATGTAATAAATAGATAACATAAGCCTCCATTTGTATTAAACGTACTACCATGTTGAATTAATCATAGTAAGAAATAAAAAAAAATTCTCTAAAAATAAATGGGATGGTTTGAGTAATGCAACTTAAACTTGTTATAGGAATGTGAGGAATCGATTCTGGAATTTAAAGATCTCCCGTGTTATGATTAGTATTGCCTACACGAAAGTTGAAAAACAGATGATTGCAGGATTTTTTGCTTAAATACCTAATCAGCACTCATTCACGATTCGCTTACCTTTGAGAAACACACCGTAAAAAGAATGAATTGAAGGATGTGTGAAGAAAAGAAAGGAATTGCAGATTTCGAAAAAAAAAAAGAAAAACGTCTTTTGAGAAAAATAAGAGTCCAATAAATTGCCTGCGAACAATCTGTAAAGTGATTGATTGATGTCCTTTTGCAATTTCACTTGTTACTTTTTATGAAGACATAATCTACCAACTAACAAAATCATTGTTAGACCAATTTAATCACCAAAACCATTTTTAAAAATTCTCGAAAATTGAAAACAGACTTTTATACGAAATGGATTCAGTACAAGCGAGCACTTGCCTATCTACATAAGAAAACTGCCGAGGTCAGTAGAACCATCAGGAAATTATTAACAGCTGCTGATACCCCATGGAAGGCAAGTATTGTGGATAAATGCAATAGTGGAATTTTCCAAAGTGATTCTTTATGATAAGTTTCTTTGATTCATATTACTGCTTTGCATCACTTCGTTCTTTGATGCAATTTGTAAGGTGAACAAAATTAAAGAATCCCTGTTTAAGGCCTTGTGGAGTGCGACTCAGTGATCGATACTGCGAAACTTTGAAGGAATGCATTGGGCTTCATGCGGAGCAAGTATCTGAGAAAAAAAAAATGTAATTCCAAAATTCCCCATCAGGGGCGCTATATGTTGTACGGAATATACATGTAGTAATTTTTCTGTTAGTGCAAAAAGGAAAAAGCGACACAAGTATAAATAACACTTTTTATTCACTTCCATTATGCATTCACGGGTTGTACTGTTCAATGTTTAGTGCCCTTCTAGGCTAGACACAAACTGCATCCTTTGCACAGTGTGTTCAACTACAGAATGCAGCTGCTCGGGACTGATCTTGAGCACAAGCTGCGTTCCACTGTCTTTCAGGGGAGGCAATTTATCAGGATGATCCCTATAAACCCTATCTTTGAGAAAATCCACAGAGACAGAAGTCACAGAGGATAAGATGGGCGAATGGCGCAGCCTTGGAGTGGGAAAGGCAAGGCTGATCACTCTAGTTTCAGTAAAATGTTCTTGATGATCGTCTTTCTGAGTCGTGAGGGCGCAACTACTGGGTCAAGTTTATCTTCAATGGGTTGAAATTCAGAATTTTCCAGACAGTTATGTAAGGCACATCGATATGTCATGATACTGCACGTGCACGGTACAATCAATGCTCCAAAGGAGCAGAAGCAACTTCATACACGTGTAAGGGGAATGGTTTGTGACCTCTGCCTGGTGTAATAAGGATCCCGTTTTTAAAAGCGACTAATTACTAGTTGGATTTAATATCCACTTTGCCCATGTAATTTTACATCGGCGAAACGAAGCCGTCTGGCTCTTTCTTTTAGTAATAGACCATTCGGCTGATCCCAGAAGTAGTCCACCACCAGGGCAACTCGTTGCAAAGGCGAAAAAGCTACACGCCCCTTGCAGCCTTTCGGAAATCAGGAATATCAGGAATTGCACGCCGTTCCGTGTAGATCTCGGCTATCAGATCGACTGCCGCGGTATCGCAGTGCTTGTGTTCAAGGAACCCTTATTTTACTTAATAATGGCCGCAAAATGCAAGGGTGGTAATGCTGGCAATTCGGAAACGTGTGCTAAGGTTGCTCAGATACCATTCACATTCAGGTAACTTTATCACAAACTGTCGTTATAATTGTTCTGTTTTATTTTTAGTTATTGTTGCTAATCTCTTACTGTGCCTAATTTATAAATTAAACTTTATCATAGGTAGGTAGGTATCGTAGGTATAGGAAAAAACATTGTGCAGATAGGATGTCCTGGAACGTATCCCCCGCGATAAGGGTGCGACTACTATATATATATATATATATATATATATATATATATATATATATGTTAAAGATACCAAGCTATTTTAAACCTGTTTTACTCCATTTCCCAAGTAAGCAAACAAACAAGTCAAGTTTGCGCCTGCAAGTTTTGCAAGTCTAGCTGACCCTGCACGTAGTGAAACACCAAGGCAACTCATGGTAAGAGTAGAATAAGCTCTGATCACTAATCTTAATATTTACCCTTAATGCAAAGCACATCTCCTGGAGGAGATGTATGATGCTCTGTAATAAAGGCAAAGGACCACTACCCAGACCGGTTTCGACCTTTATTGAGGCGCAATGTGTCGATATTCTTCTTCAAAGACTGAAGGTCGTAGTGCATGGCGAATAATTTATGGTGAAGGCCGTTTCATAGAACTGAGGTAGTTGGAAGAAAAGACGACTGGGAGTAGCAGGTTCGGTGAATCAGCAGTTCGTCTGTAAAAGGTTGCTAAGCAGAAAGGAATCATCAGAAAGTCTTCCTAGAAGTGAGATCTGGTCATGAGAGTTAAGTTGAGCATTATGAGAGATAGGTGAGAAAAAGAGTTTTTTTTTTTTTTTTTTTTTTAATAGATTTGGGAAGAAATGAAGCTGACTTCATTGTGACCCCAATGAACTACTGTGTGAAAATCAATGGAGATTTAGATGTGATCAGGTAAGATATACAGGATATTTTGTCAAAACTCTTCCTCTGTGAAGGCAGGTGTGAGACCGAGATATGCGTAAAGATAAACGTAGTTTCTCTTGACTAAAGAATAAATATTTATCAGATTGTGTGAAGTAATACTTTCTTTTAAAATATTGCAAATGATTCAAATATATATATAACAATAAAATACAAGAATAAAGAAATAAAAGAAAAAGTAAAAAAAGCGAACAATAGATTTAGAAAATGGATAACATATTTTCTAAATCTCTGGACTGATGATAAAAAGAAGCAAAATTATGATTGAAAATATCGCAATGTTAGAATTTAAAAAATGCTAGAAAAAGATGAAAAATGGTGAAACACCAGCAGAGGACAATATAAAAATCGGAGGATTGTTTTCCATATAAACATGGAAACAAAAATGCAGATGAAGAAATTAATGAAGGATTTGATAATCTTGACCTATGGTGTGACTTGTTTTTTAGAGAAACTGTAAATTCTTGGAAAAAAGCATTGGTTATTCCAATTTATAAAAAAAAGGAAATAATGATGGCTGCAATAACAGTAGGGAATTCTGTCTGCTAAATGGCTAAATTCAATATGCAGAATATTCAATGAAGAGAAACTAGTAGAAAACCAAAATGAAATCCGAAAATCCCATCTTTTAAATGCACTCAATTTTGACTTGAAAATTATGAATAGTTTCATGTAGTTGAAAGCAATAATCTGAAGTAATTTATCTACGTAAAAAATTAAATAAATATGGTTTATTTATTTAAATTAAGGGGATATTAAATCCCACATTGTTTCAAAACCGAATAAGAAATTCAAAGATCGGAATCAAAGAGTTTCATGCCGAATATAGTAACTATAAAAGTATCGGCGACTACTAGCGTAAGGTAAAGCACGTAGTCCAAGTATGTAGTACAAACAAGGGCAACTCGTAGCAAAGGTGGAGAAAGTTCTGAACGCAATTCTTGGTCCACCTTCGCAGTTGCCCTAGTTTGTACTACGTACTTGGACTACGTGCTTTACCTTATGTTAGTAGTCGCCGATACTTTTATAGTTACTATATTAGGCATGAAATTCTTTGATTCCGATCTTTGAGTTTTTTCTTATTCAGTTTTGAAACAATGTGGGATTTAATATCCCCTTAATTTAAATAATGTTTACATCGCCGAAATAAAACCTATTGGCTCTTTATTTAAAAAAATTTTTTTTGCTATTTAAAAAACTAAGGTACACTTTAATATCTCTTTAAAAAATATTTATTCATCCTCTTTTTCAAGATTTTATTCTGTAAATTAAAAAATTATTAATACACCATGAAAAAAATTACATATGCATATTATAATTATCTGCTTTATACAAAGCCATTAATTGGCGAAGGGGGTGAATCAATCGACCGTGAGATGCGGTGATTGATTCATTCAATCCAATACCCTTGGAGGGTAATGGATGGCAATGCTGTAGCTAATGAAGTTCTAACTGAGGCTCGGATATTGCTTTTACCCTCCTGCCATGATCAGAGCCTTAATAGCTCAATAACACCTTATCCCTACACTGTCCTCTACAGATAACGGGGAATATGAAAAGCATTCTTGCTTCGCCCCTTTAAGCCAGTCCTTATAAGGATAAGGAGCCATTAATTGGCATGCGTCAGAACAAAATACGTGTGTCTCTTACAATGAAATAAGCTTGAAAACAATAATGAAACGCATGAAAATTAGTAATATATAAGTGAAAAGATTGTCTAAGAAACTCAAAGTGTATTATGCTTTTATTTATTTGCATATTGAGATTCATATTTTTATTTTTACAGCATTACATTAGATGTAATATCGATATAAGCTCAAATTAATGCTTATTGTAAAATTGAAAGACTTACTGATATTTGTTTACAAACATCTCATTAAAAATAACAGCGATCTTAAATGGGCATGCGTATAAAGTATTAAACAGTGATCTCATTCGACAGTGTTTGCATATTTCAGTGAAATATACAAACTATTTACCAAAATATTTTAGTAAAAAAACCTACGCCGCGATTTTATTGAGACGTAATATGACTTTAAGCTTCATAATGTTATTTAAAAGAATGCCACTAATGACAAATGCTTACTACCCAGATTAAAAGTGTTCATGTCAGACAAGGATAATGTCTCATTTGAAAGAGCTGACAGTTCGTAGCTTATATTTTATTACGTGCATACGAAAAGTGACCTGTAACTTTTCAGAAATATTTGAAGCCCAAAGTGCAGTTTCTGTAAATCTTCTAAGCATATTTCAACATGCTTAGATCACATGGATAATGTCTGAGCAATTAGAGTTTTTGAAATAATTTGTGGATGACGTCACTAAAAGACGAGACTGGACTGCGGAAAGATACTCAGGCAAACCACACAAAATGACGAAAAGAAATATTAGCACTGAAGGTTTGCTAATCCGATGGTGAACGATTCACGTCAGTGTTGTGAATCTGTGGTAATAAAAAAAAAACGAGCGTATTCTGTTCCCACACACAAACAAAATCAGATCGAGAGGATTTACCAAGCTGTAACCATCCAATCCATTGGTTTGGGAGAGATCAGACAACGCATCTGAATTTCCAAGTGAAGCAAGCTGATTGCCTGTTTGGAGTAGATGTGAGCCAAAATATTGTGTAGGAATGAGCCAAAATGTGCTTCTTTCTTACTGTTTTCGCATACATACCATTAGGAAGACATGTCCATTCTTTCTACTTCAACTGCAGTGCGTCATTTATTTGAGAAGCGCTAACAGCGCTTATCAAATAAATTACCTTCTCACAAACCTAGTGAACGAATCCTAAAAGAACGAAAAGAGAACAAAGTTCAAGCATATTAAATCAGAGCGTCAATGGCAAGCTTATGGAAATTACATTTCTTAAAATCAAGAATTAAGAAACTGAAGCGACGATCTTCTCGTTGGATGTTTTTTCCTACTTGGTTACATTATAAATTAAAGATGCCAAGAAATTATATTCTTATTTTAATCCTTTATCCACGTGTAAGCAAACAAAATTTGCGACTGAAGTATTTTCACGAATGGGGCTACTCGTATAAGGAAGCTAAGACTTCACATCACTTGCCTTAGTATCCCATAATGCAAAGTATATATCCTTGCCGAAATGTATAATGCATAGCATTATGGGAAGGGTCACTACACAAACCCGTTTCGCTCTTTATAGGTTTCATCAGTGCGAGCCAGACCCAGAGGTGATACCAAGATTTCAATAATGGTTGAAACCGGTCTGGATAGTTTTTCATCTCCACATAAAGTTTTTAGGTGGGAAATGAATGCCATTGCTGGGTGTGAGACCACCGCCCCGCTTGTCGGAGGCCTGAAGTGGCTCGGAAAAGTTCACGTTTGACTCTCTAGAGGAGTATTCCAGGATAATTCAAAAAATATGTTTAAAAAAATACAAAACAAATTGTAAACATCGATAAAAAAATATACAACATTCCCTAGCCCGTTCACGGTTCAAAATATTCTATAGGATTACAAATAACCCTCGTGGGTACGAGCACATAAAAAAAAATAGCAATACTTGTTAACGTAGAATCTTTTTGACTAGCGATATGTTGTTTCGTTGCTATAGAGATATTCCACAAAAAAAAAAAAAAAAACATATTTGCAGTTCTAGTTCTAGTTTTTTTTCTATCTGAGATGGTTTCATCCCTCTTTACGAAACAATTTCCCATTGTTTCAAGGAGTCTCTCTCTCTCTCTCTCTCTCTCTCTCTCTCTCTCTCTCTCTCTCTCTCTCTCTGTTGTTCTATCTACAATCTCCTTCTGCACACTTCTCTATTCTATTCTTCAAAGAAATCTCTCTCTGAGCAATTCTATATTCCATTATACCGAGATATCTCCATCGTCTATCTCACTATCTGTCTTCAATTGTTTCAAAATAATCTGTCGCACTATAAACTTCTGCACAGCACAGTTCAAAAAACATCTCTCCCTTCATCTCTCTATCTCTCACTGGAAATTTATAAAAATAAATAAATGAAATAATTCTAAGGTACTTGAAGTTTAGCCAGAAATGTCTTGTCACTACAGGGAGTGGACAAGATTATCTGGTTCAACGCATCCGTCTGCGTTGCAACAATTGCATCTGTCGCTATCACTGAAACGGATTGGCAAAGACAGGATCAGCTTAACAAAATGCCATCCTATTTCAAACTGGATCCCTAACTTTCTCACTGGTCGCTGACTACGTTCCATGTTGGACAGAATACTCCCCTCACATTTCCCCACCGATGCAGGAGTGCCCCAGGGTTGTGTTCTTTCACCAGCTCCCTCCTGTTGTATACAAATTACCTGCTCTCACAGACTTCCAATCCTATCCAAATCTTTGCTGACGACAGTACAATCCATTCCTCCTTTTCATTCCGCCAACTTGTTAGCATTCAAGTATTAGAATCCTTAAAAACTACCTCGACCAGTGACATGAACTCATATCTCCTGGCTATATCCCGATTTGGCAAGGACGACCTTGTAAACTTCATTGCCACTAAACCTCGGTTCCGTCTGATCTCTCGCAAGAAAGACCTCGTTCAGATTCTGTCTTGCGCCTCCTCTGCAGATATTTTCATGGACAGTGCTCTTCTGAAGTGGAAACTATAATTCCTCCATTCCCTACAAAATTCTTAAAACAAGACCCACTGCCCACCAACATCCTTTTGCTCCAGACGACAGGAAATGCCTCATCGGCATAGAGGGCATCAAGGAACAGATCTGGACCCTGAAAAAGACGAGTAAATAAATGTGCTGAAGTTCGTTCCTTATGAGAAAGTTTAAGTCTGATTGGCTGAGTTTTTTAAACCTCTACGACGAAACAAACCATCCAGATGAGGATGATGAGGAAACTCAAGCAGAATATTCACTACTTTTCTGCCATTTAACCCCCCCCTGCCATAACAACTCACAAGGGGAGCATTCAAACAAAAGGCGCAGAACAACAGAAAATCATAAGGAGGAGGACTCATCAACACAGGACGTTCCGGGGAATTCGGAAAAAGACCCCCAATCATATTAAAGAATATGGATAAATGGACTTCTCTCACATCAGCCCTTAGGGAGCATAACATCACCTACCCCTGGTCAAAACACTCAGATGGGGGAGTCAAAATCCAGCCTGTTACTGTCACTGACTACAGGCAGATGACAAGCCTAATAGACAACAAAAATATTCCCACCACACGTTTGCTTTACCAAGTGAAATATCCTAAATGTGGTGATACGCGGTTTCACAGAAGGAATCTCCACCGAAGAAATCTCCGCTGATCTAATCAACCAGAGCCTGCCCTCAATCAAAGTGAGCAGGATGCTCGTATCAGATAAAAGGTCAATGCCGTTAGTACTTGTAGAGATTGATATCACTCAGAAGAAGATATACGAACTGACTCTATCTCTGGCCTCAGAATTACCACGGAGCCTCTAAGAAAGAAAGCGTCAGCAGGATGGTGACACAGATGTCAGCGGTTTGGGCATGCTCAAAAACTATACCCGGCCAACTTCTGGAACCTAAAATGTGGCGAAGGTCACCAGACCATCATATGGACCAAACCAAGATCTGCTGGCTAAGTGCGCCAATTGCGGAGGTGCCTACCCCACCAACTACAAGGGGTGCGTTGCACACCTAAAAAACTGCGATCAACAAAAGTCGCCTTGCAGTGATTCTCCGGACAACCCTGCAGGTCGACATCCAGTTCAAACAACCTCCATTTCGACAACTCAGGAAGGAAATAAACCTGAAATCCATCATCAAAACATACGCCTAGGCTGCACGAGCCAAGGATACTTCCTCGTATGAACTCACAAGTTCTAATATAACATCAGTTCTAACAGCTTGACTAGCTACCATGCTTCAGGAATTCAGAAAAACAAATACATCGCCATCCTCCACGAAGAAATTCCTCCAAGGTAGCCATTCAATTCTGACAGCCTTCAACATGAATAAAAGTAAACATAAGCCTAACTCCCTCATGATGAAATCATGGAACGCAAATGGTCTGACCAACAAGATCCTCAAGATGCAAGAATTTACTCACAGATATAACCGGGACATTGTCCTGGTTAACGGAACGCATCTCAGGCCAGCCATTTGCCCTAAATTTAGAGACTTTGTGATGTATAAAACAGACAGACTCACCGCCTGTGGAGGAGGCACAGTCGTATTCATCAAAATTATTTACGCCACAACGTCTTGACCAACTCACAAACCAATAACCTTGAGATAATATGTATTGAAGTTCATATTAACAATACTGGCAGCATCAAGATCTACATCCAAAAAACCCACCTAGCACCCCATTACTGGCCTGATTTGGACTCTATTCTCGGCTCTACTGACTTCATTATTATGGCTGGAGATTTCAACGACAAACATAGAGCTTGGTTCAGCTCCACAATCAACAATAACGGGCGTACGTCATCATCATCATCATCATCATGCATATCAAGGATTTAGGCCTAGCGTGGCGTGTTCGGCCTTAGAAGTCATCGTTGAATCATTTAAGAGGACGTCCTGGTTTTCTTTTTCCTAATGGCTTGTACTTTAAGGCTTGTTTTGGTAATCTTTCTGTTTTCATTCTTTGAACGTGTTCCATCCATTTATGTTTATATTTTTTAATTTTTTCTATTACTGATTCTTGGTTTAACTCTTTCATAATTTCCTCGTTTCTTTTGTGATCAAATAGAGTATACTTTGCAGTTTTTCTCATAAACTTCATTTCTCTCAGGGGGACCCTGTAACTCCTAGAGAGCGTGTATTGAAGAGAGCACGTACCCTGGGTGGCGGATATCTGAGCCCACCATGTGTGTGTGTGTGTGTGTGTGTGTGTGTGTATGTGTGTGTGTGTGTGTGTGTGTGTGTGTGTGTGTGTGTGTGTGGTGGTCTGAATATACTGAATAAGGACTCGTGGACCAACAGAGCCATAAGGGGCAATCATCTTGATTGCAAGGGAAGTGGCACTCCCATTCACCCATAGCTGGATCTATCCTCCTCTTCTTCTAGTTTGAGGAAGATCCACTCACTTTAATCTTTCCTATAAGGCCTCATCAGCCAACTATTCTTATTTTATGACCCTTAATGCTATTAGAGTACTTGAGGGCCATGGAGTCTTTTCATTTCTGGACTTACAACTATGCCTCTCTATAAACTGCTCTTTTCCCCTTCAATATACCCTATTCCTCCTATGGGTTTAAATTCAGAAGAAGGCTAGTTCAGAAGTCTTAAGGTAGCAGCCCTACAACTGAACTATTCCATCGTCAGGCTAGTCCCCTGACATGGAGAACATAATTCTAGTTTTAAACTGACAAAAAAGGTAATCGGAAATGAATCTATGAAAAACGACCCTGGAATGGAAAAGGTAAAACGAAAATGGAAACGGCAAAATATAATACATATAGAAAACTGGAATGTAAGAGGAATAGCATATAAATAGAATTAGACCAACTATTAAATGAAAGAAATTTTAAAATAGCAGTAATTACTGAAACAAAAAAGAAATTAAAAGGAACTATGAGAACCGAACATTTTAATACGATATACAGCGGAGTTGACAGAGACTAAAGAGCACAAGCAGGAGTCATGATTTTTATTCATAACTCCCTTTTAAAACAGTTGAAACATTATAAAGTATGGAATGCAAGAATAATAGAAGCTAGAATAAAAATAGATGGAGGTTATTTAACAATAATTGGTTTATATGCCCCCGAAGAAGGAAGAGAACAAGATAATATTGAATTTTATAATCAGCTACAAAATATATATAATAAAATAAATAAAAATGATTATGTAATTTTTGCAGTAGGCTTAAATGCAAGAATTGGAAACATGAAAATTAATAATAATATAGGAATACATGGAGAACATACTCTAAACAGAAATGGTGAAAAAACATTGATTGACTTTGTAGTTTATAATAACCTAAAAAGGTCGTACATTAAACGGCATTAAAGGTTATAGCCGGATCTACAGAGCCCACCCATCACAGCCCATATGGAAGCTCAGATGTGCTTGACATAGTCATCCTTAGAAACATTGGATACCCGTATCAGCTAGAAACATTAAACGAGCTGTCTTCTTACTACAACTCCATCCTGCTTAAGTTCGGTACGCTAGAGAAACTCACTCCGCCGAACTCCTTTATACCTGGGGACAAACTCCCTAGAATTCTCCAAGAGCACATCGGCCCAGCCCTTGTTATTCACAATAAAGAGGAGACAGACATTGCTGTAAGCAACCTAACCAGTCAAATCAAAAAAGCAATAAAATCAATTGCCAAAACTACAGTCTTTCATCCGATCAGTCGGATCCCCCGAGGAAATCATGGACCTAATAAGAGCAAAAAAAAAAGCTCGAAAGAGATATCACAACACAAGAGCCCCACAAGACAAAACAATACTGAACAGATTAAATCGGCAAGTCCGTGAAGCCCTTCATAAATACCGAAACCATGATTGGGAAAGGATCCCTCTTCAAGAAAAGGCAACTAATACCCCCACTGCAGACCAAGAATGGAATAGCGCACACATAGAAAAAGTAGAAGCTCTAATAGACAACATGTAAACACAATGTAACCCCTCTTATGAAAATTTAAACATCAACTTATCTACACAATTCACCGCCGTGTCAAGCAAGCCTTAAGACAACCAAAGGATAATTCAGAACCTATCACACCTACTTCTCCAGCAGAAATAACAAGTATTATAACTCATCTGAACAACAAACGGCTCCAGATCCAGATGTCATCACCGACAGAATAATCAAATTACTACCCAGAAAAGCTATAATTCATTTAGTCAACATAATCAACGCCACTCTTAGATTTCAGCACTTTCCCACAACTTGGAACACCGCCCTGCGGACATCATCCCTATCAAAACGTCTGGAAAGAATCCATATCTCTCAGAAAGCTACAAACCTATTAGTCTTCTACCCAGTCTTGGTAAGGTCGCTAAAAAGTTATACTCCCAAGGCGTCAATCTGAAACGGACAAGATAGGAATCATTCCAAACGACCAATTTGCATTCCGTAATGACCATAATACTGTACAACAGATACATAGTCTGGTTGAGCATATCACGAAAGGCTACAATTGGAACCTCCATACAGCTGCAGGCTTCGTAGATGTTGCAAAGGCTTTTGACAAGTGTGGCATCAGGGCCTGCTTTATAAACTCATAGAATTCAACCTATCAATCAAAGCTAATAAAAATAATCGATGCATACCTCAAAGACAGATATATGCAAGTAAAAATAAATGAAATTGCATCAATTGGCCCACCTGTTATTTTCAATCTACATACCTGACATCGCTTAAAACCCTAGTACAACCATCACTGCATTATATGCAGATGATACCGCTCTACTAGCGAGATCTCTCAGCCCGCAACTGGCAATCACAATATTCCGAAGCAGTATTCATATACTAGAAAAGTGGCTGATGGACTGGAGGATTCAAGTAAACCCCCAAAAAAGTTCAGCTATAATGTTTTCCAAAAAGAAGGTCCAGAGCAAGGCAAGAAAGACATACACCTATTAGGGATCAAGATTCCATGGCAGACTGAAGTTAAATATCTCGCCGTGCTTCTTGACAAAAATCTCCAGTTCAGCAATCACATAAAACACGTAGTCTCGAAGACATCTAAAGCGATCGCGAGCCTCTACCCCATGATCAACAGCGGAAGCAAGTTGACAAGATGGTAATACGCCCGGTCATCACGTACGCATCTCCTGCATGGAGCCATACCTCGAATACTAATATTCAAAAACTGTAAAAGATTCGGAACAAATGCCTGACAATGGTTCTGGATGCATCATGCTTTATCAGGAACTCACAGATCCATAGAGAAGTTTTCTACAAGATCCACGATCTTGTAGAAACGTTTTTCAACAAGGAAAGAAATCATCCAAACCCGCTGATCAAACAAGCTTCTGACTACAATGAAGCGGAATACTACAAATAAAAAAGACCCAATCAATCTCATGCTTAGCTGAACACAGCTAATCTCAATGCCCTCACAGGGCGAGCCTAGAGCTCAAAAGACTCCACTCAATGAACTTCCCTCACTGAAAAAGAGGAATATGAAAAGCATTTGTACTTCACCCATCATACCAGTAATGTTCTGTTCTGCGTTCTGCTTAACTAGACAAGGAATTGGTTGTTTTACTTCGAGCCTGAACTTTGTATAGTTTATTTGTAAGACCCGTTAAGCTGCTCCTGCAGTATTGATTACCAAGCAATCTTTTAAAATTGCATTTAATGAATCTGAATTTGTGCCAATGTAAAAGTTTCATTACGGAGTTTTCATTTGTTTGTAAGATTACTCAGATGTTGCTTTCTCTTATTTCGATTATATTAAATTATATTAAAAATGAGTATAAAATAGTAAATAAAATATAAAATTGCAAATGAAACTGAAGAATATTAAAAGTATTCAAAATATTTTACTGAAATATTTTAGAATATTTTCTCACACCAATTAACTATATTCTTAAATTTCTTGAAATATTTAAATAATAAGGGTCCAATTTTTCTTTCAGTGAATTGAATGCTTTCTGATGAGGAGCAGTACTTTTCATATTTTAGCATACCATAAATTGTAAAATAGACTATCCACACATTAATACTTGAAATTGAGAAATGAGTATTTTATCTTTACAAATTCTTTAGATGATATCTGATGTTGAGATTCGATATCCAATTTCTATGTTCAGCATTATTCGCCATAAATATCTCCGAAAATTCTTGATGGTCAAATGAGTCCAGTTAACTTTGCATTCCTTAGAGAAGCTATTTCTATACTCTTCATTGCATTCGCCACATAAAGAAAAGAGTATAGAAGGAGCTTCTCAATCTCAATCAGAAAGTGATTAATAATGAGGAATCTCATTGTGTGTGTGTAACAAATCAGTCCGTCTCTTCTTTAATAATTCCTCATAAAGGCTGTTGTAGGTAACAATAAAGAAGTATCGCTTGTGCAAAGTGTGTGTGTGTGTGTGTGTGTGTGTGTGTGTGTGTGTGTGTGTGTGTGTGTGTGTGTGTGTGTGTGTGTGTGTGTGTGTGTGTGTGTGTGTGTGTGTGTGTGTGTGTGTGTGTGTGTGAATGATAATGTTAATGTCGATGCTAATGGGAACAGCAATGAGAAAACTATTCGCATTTTTTTATTGAAGTTTTCGTCTTTCTAATAATTACTTTTTATTATTATTTTTCTAAGTTCCAACTAGTAATATAGTTCATCATCCATTCCATTCCTATGAACTATGTTTACTTATATTGATAGGTTTCATGGTGATTATTTTGTTATATACAACCGAGTCTGAAACACTATTTTTCTAAACACAATTTTGATTCAAAATCAGGAAACCATATCGAAATTACTTGCGCCTCTCTATTTGTACTTGGGGTCATACTTACGTGGAAACCCAGCAGATAATTCATTAATATTTTATTCGTCAAATGGAAGATTATTCGTTTTTAATATCTGATCCACGCACGAAAAACCTATAGCACATTAGTAACGTGTGTGGGCAAGAGGAACAGAAGAAAGGAGGAGTATGTTCACATTTCGCTTGAACAGCTGAAGGGTGAAATATTTGGGAAAGGCAGAGTGGGGAAAACTGTTCTAAAGGACAGAAGTAGACGGGATGAAGGAAGAGGAGTGAACATGGTTCGGAGAGTTTCAAGATGGATTTTAAAAGGGTGTTGGTTAGTAGTGACTCTTGTTTAAGTGATTGTGGAGGAGAGTGGAGGAATTATAGTGGCTCATTCAGCTGTCCACGAAAGTATCTTGAGAAGAGGCACAAGGCCGAAAATGAACGTCTGTGAGAGAGGGATTGAAGTCGGTTTGTGAGGGAGAGATAGATCATTAATTAGCCGGATTGCCCGCTTCTGGCTAGAAATGGGGAAATCCCAGAGATGAGTTTGATGCTCCATCCAAATACGGGAGCAATATTTCGTGGCTGGGCAGATTTGGGCTTTGTAAAGAGTTGGCAACTGTGAAGGTGCGAAGTAGTGTCTCGTGAGAAAAAGTCCACCAAAATCTGTCCCTATTAACGCTTCTATATTCCATCGTGTTAAGAAATGTCTCCCTCCCTCTCTATATTCCATGTTGCAAGTTTTTAGACGGCTGCGGATGCTATAGCTGAAATGTCAAGAAAGATCGGAGGTGCAGGTCAGTCCAATGAGAGAATTCTGATCTTGTCTGGACATCTCAGTATATTACTAAAGGCAAGGGGGAGGGATGTGAGCTCTTTCGTGCGAGAGATCAGAGGGGAATTAGTTTTGGTGGCATTGAAATTTCCAAGGTTATTCTTGCTTCATCTGAAATCTAGATAGATCTGAATTCGGGTTCCTGGTGATGGTAGAATTTGAGGATTCTAATACTTGAGCACTAACAAGTTTGTGGAATGAAAACGAGGAATGGAGCGCACTGTCGTCAGAAAAGCTACGAATTCAATTGGAAGTCTGTGAGAGCAGATTCTTTATATAAAAGTGGAGGAGAGTGGGTGAAAGAAGAGACTCCCGAGGTACTCTTACATTGGTGTGCAAATCTTAGCAGAGTATCCCGTCCACTCCGACACGTACTAAGCAACAATTGAGATAGTTGCCGATCCAGCTAAAGAGTGGGGAAGACAGACCATACGATGACAGTTTCTCCAGATTTCTTCGTTAATTTCTAAATTAATACAATTTGCCAATAAAATAGTGCGATTCAAAGTTTAATTGCCTGATTTAAGTGATTCTCCAAAGATCTTTAACAATCCAACAACCAACAAATAATTCTGACTCTATTGTCATATTTGCAACAATAACCAACGATTTATTTGCTAGCATTGTCGACCGGTTTCAGTCATACCGATAGACGCAAGGCAGAACGATGCTCTGGACCTGATAATCTTGTCAACTCTCTGCGGTAGACCAGGTATTTCAGACTAAATCTCTCAGGTATGTTAGAATTATTTCTTTTATTAGGTTTCTATGTAACAGCCAATTTAATTTTTATTATTTGCGAGCAGAACTTCTTTGAGAGGTTATTCGTTCCGATTATCAATAATCAGTCAAAATCGTATTTGAACTCTATCTTCATTATTTCCGAAATAAAAGCCCATATCATTCTGCTTTGATTTATGTCACGAATACCACTCTGTGAATTTTAAAATATCTGCATAATGCTGCTGTTATATTTAGTTGGAAGGTTACTTAAGATGTAGAGCTCATGAACAGCGAATCAAATTCTGCTAAGAAATGACATAACAGAATTTGATTCGCTGACAGAAATGGCAGACAGAAACAAATTACGTGGGTGTAATTCTCGACAAAAAAAAAGCTATCTTTCAATCAGCACACCAAGTCTGCCTGCACAAAGGCATCTAAAGCCATAGCCCAGATCTATCCGCTAATTAATAGAAATAGCAAGCTCAGCAACATAATCAAATTGCAACTATACCAGATGACGATTCGTCCTATAATTACCTACGCCTCTCCAGCCTGGAGCCAGACCTCTAATACTAACATTATCCAGATACAAAGAGTGCAGAACAAGTGCTTGGGAATGATTCTGAACGCTCCGTGGTTTGTTAGAAACAATCAACTTCATAAAGAATCAAATATTCCCTATAGTTTATCTTTTCTACAATCCTTAGTTGATCCAAGTTTTTCTTAAAGACGTCCACACACCCCAACGATTTGGGTCAGCATGCTGCAGCATACGAGGCAACGGACATATTCAAATATAGAAGACCAAAAGCTAAGCATCCCATAGCGATGCATAATCTCCATGCCCATTCAGGGCGAGCAAACTGCTCATAAATTTTACCCTCACTGTAACCACAACAGATAGCGGGGAATATGAAAAGCATCTTGCTTCACCCCTAAAGACATAAATGTCAATTGTTTTTACCGTGAGATGCGGTGATCAATACCCTTGGAGGGTAATGGATGGCAGTGCTGTAGCCAATGAAGTTCTAACTGAGGCTCGGCTATTGCTGTTACCCTCTTGCCATGATCAGAGCTTTAATAGCTCAATAACACCTTATCCCTACACTGTCCTCTACAGATAACGGGGAATATGAAAAGCATTATTGCTTTGCTCCTTTAAGCCAGTCCTTTTAACGACTTTAAGATAAGATTTTATGTAATACAAATTGATTGTATTCATTACAAATGTTTAAAGGGTTTCTTGAAGTTATAAGATTAAGCAATTAGGGTGACACGATAAAGTAGAAATGATCGAAACCTGATCGAGAAGTTATCATCACGTATTATTGATATCTTCGACGGATACGATGAAACACAAGTAGACTGACGCAAAACTTAAATTGCAAATCACATGCTAGAATTAAAAATGCGCAGACGAAGAACGTAATGTACAGGTTTATTTGTAACTTATATGGAGAATATTTTTAAGTGAAGTGTGCTAAACGTGGTCTTCAAACAGATGTTAATATCTGGCTTTGTTGTCATGTCGTATTTGAACACGATATCCCAATTCTGTGCAGTTGACATTGCTTGAACTCCGATGAACCAGCTGCCGGCCTGTTTGGCAGAGTGGATAGCGTATCTCCTCTCCAGCCAAAAGGCTGCGGGTTCGAAACCCGCGTGGGCATGGATGATTTTGATTTTCTGTGGAAATACTACTGGTGGTGGTCGGCGGTAGATGTCGTTGATGTAGTTACGGTCAGTTGGTGATTGAATGGTGGAGACGGAGTTGTAGAGCAGGTGCCCTCCCTCGATGAGTCCTTGGACACTCTGGAGGTGTCAAATAATAATAATAATAATAATAATAATAATAATAATAATAATAATAATAATAATAATAATAATTTAAGGATCTTTATCCAAAGGAAGTAATATGTTCAAGAAGTATGGCGTGAAAATGAAAAGAATCTTTCATCAGCTAATATTTCCTCACATTCTAAGACCTAAAAAATAACAAAGTAATCTAATGTCAGCTTGGTTGGCCGAGGGATTAGCGTATCCGCTCTCCGGCCAAAAGGCTGCAGATTAGAACCACCCCGTGGGCATGGATGCTTGTGATTGTCTGTGAAAATACTAGTGGTGGTGTGGAAGTAGAGGGTATTGCTGTAGATAATATGGTTTGATGTAGTTGTTAGAAACTTGTCCTTTTCAATGCCTTTTGTCTAAAGATGGCGAAGATGTCTAGGATATGCCCTGTGGTAAAAGTGAGGTTGGAATTCATATCGGTGATCGCCAAGTAACTAACTGGTTGAAAGGTAATAAAGAAGTTATTCATTAATAAAATTTTCCACGACTTTCGAGGCAGAAATCTCTCATATTGGTTCAACGGTAGATGAAAGTGTACAGATTGATGGGTGGAGAGAGAGAGAGAGAGAGAGAGAGAGAGAGAGAGAGAGAGAGAGAGAGAGAGAGAGAGAGAGAGAGAGATTTTGAACAATGGAAGATGCTAAAAATCGATTATTTCAGAAATGAACGATTAAATAATTCCAACGTTGAAAGATGAAAAGGACAAAATTATACAGAGAGAGAGAGAGAGAGAGAGAGAGAGAGAGAGAAACCAAAATGAAACATTTCTAAACAGAGAAAAATAAAATAACACTCTTGGAGAGCATGGGAGAGTGAGAAATATTTCCTGAAACAAAGGAACTTGAAGTCTACAAAATCAGAGAGACATTTTTTGGAACAATGGAACATACGAATAGAAAAATAGAAGATAAACATATCCTGGGATAATATGATATACAAGTGTACAAAGAGAGAGATCTTTTTTGGTCCAATCGAATATGGAATTTTCCATAGAGAGAGATTTCTTCAAACACTGGAATACAGAAACGAAAATAAAGAGAAAGAGTGAGTGAATGATAGAGAGAGGGTTAGCAGGAAAGACGTTTTTGAAACAATGAATACGAAGAATGGAATATAAAGGAATTCCATTGTTGAAAGAACGGAAGTTGGAAAAAGAAGAGAAAAAACGAAACTTCCTAAGCAGTTGAAGATGTAAGATTACAAAGTGAGAGAAGAGAAAGGTTTTTCTACAGACGATTAAATATAGATATGCACTTCGAAACATTAAAAATAATGACATCATTATGATTATTGTGATTATTAAGAGAGACCTCCACGCACTCAGAGACTCATCGAGGGCTGCCGCATGCTACACGCACTAGTTATCATACTTATTCTTGAATTCATTCACACTGCTTGCACTCACAACATCCAATGGTAATCCATTCCAATCACGCACCGCACCACCCTCTGAGAGAACAATCCAGTTCTCACCCCTTCTTAGCTGAATTCATTATCAGCTTCCAAATATGCCGTCTTGTCCTTTCGCCACCTTCCATAAATTGAAATATTCCATCAATCGAAATCCTGTGGGACCCCTTTCAGAAGTCTGCACGTCTCAATTACATCACCCCCTCTTTCTCCTGTTTGCTAGTGTATGCAGTCTACAAATTCTCGACAGAATCGCGGAAACCAGGAAACCAGACCTGCGCACAATAGTCCAAGTGAGGTCTTATACAGGCCTTGTAAAGAAGAAAAATGACATCCTAATCTTTACATGTGAACGTTCATTGCAGCATTGCAATTATCTTTTCAGGTGTATATGCAACCTTTGCTACATGGGCCCTGAACATCAACTTCCTATATACTAACACTCCAAGATCCCTAGTCTCATCAGTTTCTTTTAACATAATTCCACTAATATAATACGACATTGGATATGTATCACGCCGAAGTGCATGACTTTACATTTACTGACATTGAACTAACATCATTTTTGCCATGCCCACAATTCCAGGTTATTCGAATCAATCTGCAAGTACTCCATATCAGCAGTATTCCTGATGACCCTACCTATCTTTGCATCGTCAACAAATAGCTGTATGTCGGTTGTCAACTCATTCCAAATATCATTAATGTACAGATTGAATAATAATAATAATTATTATTATTATAATTATCGTATGATGATACAACTGCCGTGAGTCCCCTTTACGGAAAGGTACGGCACCATCTCAATCTCCCCAAATTTTATCCGGGCTCGGAACCAGAATATCTGAAGAATCCGGCCTATGGCTGCGTCAGTGTTCCTGACCGTAATCCGTGTCTGTTCACGGTGCCGGTTTGCCTGTTTCCGGAATGAAAACCCCCATTTCAACTGACGGGAAAAACCCTGCTGTCCACGCCCAAGACCGGCTAACTTGGCTATGGCTGAGGAAGATCCTTAAGCTCTTAACGTCGTCAATGGGAATCGAACCTAGGACACTCCTCTCCCAGGCATATGGTAGCGAAGAGCAAAGCCACTAGGCTAACCTCGCGGGACACAGGTTGAATAACAGTGGACCAAGCGCTGATCATTGTGATACACCACTTGTTACCCAAAATCTTACAGACTCACATTCCCCCATATACGACTGTTTGATATCTGTCAGTCGGTTATCCTCTTATTCATTCTATAATCCAAAACCATTTTCACCAATTTATGCAATAGTCTTGCTGTATTCTGTCAAAACCCTTTGCAAAATCCAAAAGTATCATGGTGTATCCATTTCCCTTGTCTAGTTCAATGTTACCATTGAACTAGACAAGGACTGAAACACGACCTTCCCTTAGTAAACCCATGTTGCTCATTGCAATGTGGAGATTCTCTGTGAACCTATTTCTGAATGCGAGCACTAACCAATTTTTCCAAAATCTTCATCACCATTCCTGAGATACTAATTGGTCGATAGTCGGATACAACGGTCTTTGCGCCACCCTTTCCCAATGGAATTAACATACATTCTTTCCATTCTTGAGGAATCTTCCCTGTTCTGATACTCGTATTAAAAAGCCTGGCCAAAGGAATAGTCAGTTCTGCTGAACATTCTTGTGCTGATATCCCATCAGTCTCTGTTGCTAAATTCTTATCCGTTTTGTGATGAAACAACTGTACATATAAAGAGAACGAGGGAGAGAGAGAGAGAGGGAGAGAGAGAGAGAGAGAGAGAGAGAGAGAGAGAGAGAGAGAGAGAGAGAAAAGAAAAAGAAGACCTTTTGTGTTTATCGTGTGCTTTAATCAGGACATTTCCATTTCCACCACCGGACTTCGGGATCGCACTTCTTCGATTTTGATTGCGGCCCGTGGAAATCCAAAACCGTTTGAAATATGTAAAGCAAAAACTACAACTGTAAACGTGGTTTTATGAAATAGATATTGTGGCGTATCTCTCCAGTAACGAAGAATAATTATTTAATTTATATCTTCAACAATATATGGCTACATTAATAATTTCCTTACTATTTAGGAAAAATTCTATAATTGCGTGTAATATTCGAAACGAAACTCGAACCAAGTACACACAGTCTTAATAAAGGAAAACATTGCTTCTTGCTAAGTCTAACTAAAAACAAGGGAAGAGAACTTAACTTTATTTTTAAAATCTTAAAATAAGGTTTCTTGTCAGTTGTCTTAACCTGGATTTTGATTCATTGTTGTATTTCTTATTTGCCTTTGCGAGAATTCCAGGAACCTTAATTTATGCATCTCGTTATAATTAAACGTCTGAATAAAGCATCAAAATATCGGAAATTTATGAAATCGTATCCACATCAGAAAATGTTGCCATCAAAATATCAGCTGGAGGATTTGTCCAATGTTACATCTGAACTTGCTTAAAAGGTTTCGGTTCACAATTCAGAAAAGTACTTATTAACAAGACTCTCTACAGCATCTAAATTTTACTTAATACTTAGAGTAACCTAACTTATATTTTTTTATTTTATTTAATATTGTAGAATATATTCTACTTCTCTAATTATTCATAACATTTTTCCTTCAGTGCAGTACACCTTCTCAAATGCGCTTGTTCTTATTATATTTCCCTTATATATAACGAAGCACTTCGAAATATCGTATTTCTTCATTTATTATTCAGAACTGTCTCTGAAAGCAAAGATAAAATGCAAGCTGAGAATTTCGTCGAAAGTCATTTTTATACCTTTTCACTCTGAAGAAAAATTCTACAGAAAAATCTCAAGTTTTGCTAAAATACGAACATATCATGTTAAACCCAGAACGAAAATCAACCTTCATCACGATGCAAGTGATTTCAGATGGGGTTCCTTAAAATCTGATTAAGAAAATGATGAACAGAAGTTAAGATCAACTCGCCTGACATCATCAAAATGCTTACTAATACAGGAGTGATGGTAATAATCGATCGCCATAGAAGAAAAGAAAACGCACATCAAAGACAGGGTTCAGTCCCCACACAGAAGTTACCCGTTGCCATCTGAAAACATTAAGAAATGCGGATAGACTGCATACCAACATTTAAAGGGAAAAGGAAATTGGAATGGTGGGGGCTATAAATTTTTGTGGTGCGAGTTCAAAATTTCCCTTATTGAGGACTCGAAATGATTTAAAATATTTCTGCATTTCTTCAATTAAAGCAGAGTTTGGTGCCCACTCAAAGTCACAAAATATGCCGCACTCTTCAAAAGTTTTCTAGAGAGGAATTCACAAGATTTGAAGACTCGTCATAGATAGATGTAAATTAACCAGGAGGGGATTTGCGACTTACATTACGATACTGTGATCCCCAGATAACATTTTTAACAGAGTATAGTCTACCACATTAAGCAATTAAAATGCCTTACTTACAAAGAAGTCAACGGACATCATAGGGCGAGGACAAACAGCCATGGCAACTAGCTTAATAAAATGTAGGACTCTCCCTTTATCTCAGATTAACGCAGAAATATTGCAAGATATACTGTAATAATGGGTGTTGTTTTCTCAATATTATTTGTATTATCTCTTGGTTTATTTTCTTATATTTTTATTTTATTCCTAATTCTTTATAACTTTACTCTAATGCACTTTTTCTCTCTTATCCTTTCTGACTTATTTTACTGCTTACTATGTTTATCTACCCTTCGCACTACGAGTCTTATGCCTAAGATACTAGAAAACTTATTTAATTTAGACTGTGCCACTAATATCATTTTATTAGCATAAAACTCAATAATACGGTCGGCAGAGTTTTCTCTCTAACACAAATTCACTCAATAAAACTTTACACAAACAGTCGTGGTCTATTCTTTTCCTTAACTTTACGCTTCGGCCATCTCACTTAGTTTCACGCTCACAAGTCCGTTTTATTTAGGAACTGTGCAGTTGTAGAAATAAACAATCAGGCAGCACTCCTTTAATAAAAAAATCATAACACATTTTATTTACATTACCATGAAATATACATGAATTAAACAATAGGGAGATTGCTTTCTCTATCCATCTATAAAAATTATTTAGCACAAATTGGAACCCTTTTTTACTTCAACATTAATTAATCTCTTCAACTCAAAAACCTATTAACTCTCTGCTTACAGATTTAACTTATTAAACTCCTAGTTTATTTGTAAAGAGGTTACAGTTATTTTTGCAAATTTGATATAAATTTCAAACATGCCAATTGACTCTCTTAAGGACACTTCTGATAACTAATAAACAAAAATATTAAACGTTCTTCTATAACAACTATAAGAGGGAATATACAAAAGTGTGTAACTTACAAAGGCATATTATCGCACATTCAGTAAAAAGTCTTTCACTAAAAGTTCTATGGCAATTCTTTCATCTCAGATCTCGAGCTTCCTTCAGAAAATTTGGCTTCAGTAGAATGTCATCGAAAAAATAACCGGCTGTAAACAGTGGCCTGTGATATAGCTCCGGCAAAATGTTGTTCACCTATGGCGACAGGAAAAACTTCCGAGCGAAGCTACTTCGGGTAATTTGCATCGCCTTTTCTCTTCTGCTTTGGATCGCCGAAATGCCTGGACGACTCTGGAGACTCGAAGCTTCCTCTCTGGCGGTGACCGGAAGCGGGGAGTTCCGTATGCTGCCTCTGGAAACTCTCTCTATGGCCTAGAAGTCGTCTAGGCCATAGACGACTTCTAGCGACGTCTCGAACCGAGAAGCTCCTCTCTGGTAACTGCTGGAGGCCTGGAACCTGGAAGCTTTCTCTCTCTAGTAACCTGGATCCGGGAAGCCCTCTATGCATGATCTGTCCCTTTTTATTATTCCTTCTTTGAGACCTCGCACGAAGTTTGTAACCTCCCCCAAAGAATTCGGCATGATTCTTTCATCTTCAGTTTCAAGTTTGGCCTACTCTTTGTTCTCTTCTGTGCCTTCCTTTGATTGTAAGTTGCCGCCCATCGGAAATTTGTTTCAACTTTTCTGACTGACTTTAGAGGTGTTTAAGTGCAGAGCTTATAAGCTTTTGTCATACTCACAAAGTTTATAAACACCCTTTTTTATGCCGCCATGTAGATCTATTAGATAAAAGCTCTGGCGACAAAACATTGCCTTTGTTTTTAACATTCTAAAATATTCTTATTAAAGCAGTATACACAGTTAATTTCTAGAGAGTTATTTACAGTAATATCTAATACAAAATATACAGAGACAAACAAGGTTATTTTTTACAACATTCTTATGGGACTTGACCTAAGTAAAAAATCGATGTAATGTGCTTTGGAATATTTAATATTTAAGCTACAATCGAGTTTTTAGAATACTACATATTTTCCACACTATGTGGGAACTACTTTCCACGCGATGACAGCAGCAATCGTACGGGGCTTTGTTTCCAAAAGCGTACGATAGTGACCAATAGGAACTTTGAACCATTCGTTCTGAAGGCATGTAATGAGATTCTGGACTGCTTGCGGGACGTAAGTCCCTTAACCTCACCTAACTGTCAGGTTCATCCTACAAATGTTTAATAGTGTTGAGATCAGGGCTTTGGGGAGGCCAGTCATTTCCATAAATGACGCAGTTACAGCAGCCTGGTTTGTGACACGATGCATTGCCACAAACCAGGTTTCTGCACAAGAGACAATGGTCTCTTGCCCAGAAATGTCACAAAATAAATGAAATGGATTGCATTGTCTAAAATGTTCAGATCTCTCTCGGAGTCCAATGTTCGTGACACTACACGTTTGAGACCAAACCAGGAAAAACGGGACCATACCATCACACCGATACCTCCGAATTTCTTATACGGATAGCGCACAATGGTAAGAGACGTTTCCTGGGCATCAGCCACACCCACTCTTCCTTCGGCTCGGTAGAGGGTGTAGTGTGATTCGTCGCTGATTAACACTGATTTCCAAGTTTCCACGGCCCTCTGCACACGCACTTTACATCACTGAAAACATGTTTATTCGGTAATGTTGGGCTTGCATAATGCGGTCCCACCATGGAAACCCATGTTGTAAGCTTGGGTTCTGGATATTCATGAGCGTATTGGTGTTCGAGTCGATGCCCAGAATTCCGAATTCAATGTGTCTGCCGGCTAATTATGGTTTCACATATTATCCTTCGTAGCAACCTACAATCACGTTCTCTGAGTGTGGTGGGACGTCCTTTGCGAGTAGCACTTGCAGGTGACTCTCTTCGCTTCCAACTCAGTATGGCAGAACTGAGTTTTTACCTGTGATGTCCCAACTTTTCTACTATTTGCCGCAAAGATAGGCTTTATTCATAATATTCTATCACAACGTCTTTTCGAAATTCCGTCAGTTCCCTTCTCGCAATCTTTTCACCTGGACACAGCTGCACTGACTTGGGAACATCCTCCACTTAGACCATTACATGGCATGATGCACCGTCCACAACTGGGTACCGTTAACTTCTTTCCAAACAGTGTACATGTTTAATATCAGAGTTCGCTATCTGTACACGTATTTATTTTCAATCCTTTATTTCAGATATTTATTTTATCCGAGGATGAAAGATTTATTTGGAGTGATTCAATAATACCGTGCGATGAAAAATTACATAGCATGTTTTTTACGAATTTCTTAAACAGCGAGTTTAATTTTTTTGTCCACTTTATTAATTTGACATCCATCTGTGAATATTCCATTCACAGATGGAGTTTAAATGAAATGCAATTTTAACATTAATGTGTAGTAACACAGGTGTTTTACAATAAGAATTTTGTGTTCTTTGAGTGCAACGATTAAAAGTTTGGCATCTTTTCTCTGTACACAAAAGATCGGTTATGACAAAATATTTCAGCGATTGGTTGTTTTCTAGTCTTCTAGAATGAAACAGTCTTGTTATTGCGTATCTGAGTGAGGTTTAGACTATATATTTAGCTCGTTCTTATCCATAGTTTCTGTGCACCCGATTTACATGTCTACTGCCATTTACATCGGCATTCAGGTGTAAGTGGCGCATTTGTGGTTGTTCAAGTAGATTCCATGTCTTGTATAAAGCGGAATGAATGTACTGATGTTCTGATTTTTGATGGACTGTGACTTTTTTTTTTTTAATATAATTAACTACACTGTTTTCAGAGTTTGTGTGTATAGCGTTTTTAATTAGCCAAATGGTCAAATCAGTGTTACCGCACTGATGTGTTGTGATGTAGATTGTGTTTGCATCCTTATGCATAGGTACCCTGGCATCATCACGTCTGCCTAACGAGAGAAATATTACTTTTAATTGAAGATGTTTATTACTGTGTAGGTATAAGTAAAACGGCAATCGCCATCCCTTGGTATTAAAGTAGAGGTATAAACGTCAGTAATAAACGTCAGTAATCTTCCTTTTACTTGGATTTGCACTGTGATGCTGTAGGTTATTAATTTACGAGTTTATATATTTGAAATCAATTAGTTTTCTCTCTGTAATGTCTAGAATCATAAAGAGTGGTAGATTATTTATAGATGCATTAAAGAGGATTGTTAATTCTTCGTGAAGTATCTAACCTTTGTATTCACATTAACATAAAAAAAGTCGAAATAAAGAAAAGAAATATAATTTTTAACTGACCTGATGGGTTAGATGGAAACACCCTTTCTACTGCACACATTTTTAATTTCTTTTGTCCAGCACTGGGATTTGTAAACAAGGCTTACGTGAATGTCGCTTGTTATATGCTAATGATGAAAAGTCCGCATTGTTGATAAGCGCATGAAAAACAATGTAACCCTTGGGTTCTCTGTTGGTTGATCAATTGCGAATTTGTTTTGGTAATCTGGTTCTGGTATACAAGAAGCATTCAGAAAGAGCTGTGATTTTTTTTTTTTAATTAAGAATGACTGACTGGATACTCGGAATTTGCATCCCATAATGGTTACTATATGAAATATTCACCTTCGGAGACAGACTTAATAAGGAAATATTCAGGGAAAAACATTTGTTCTGTTAATTTTCTGGAGAGGTGCCTCTAAACGAACATTGCCAAGTTTGTTTTTAGACAACCCCAGGTTATTATTCTTATCCTAATATCCAATAGGAAGGAAGGACAAACAGTTTTCTTTAATACTATTTATTTACACAATGAATCTTTATTTTATATATAAAACATTTAAGAAACCTATAAAATTAAAAGGAAATTTTTTATATTTTAAATTATAAAAGAAGTTTCAAATGACATAGCTAGAAAATAAAAGACACCTTTTTATTAATATTTTTATATTACCTGAAATAATTACTTGAATGTGATGTGCCAATCAAGGAGGGCGGGAACTGACTCCACATTTTCTGGTGTGAGGTTTCCGACACCATACTCTTGGAGGGTAATGGATGGCAATGCTGTAGCCAATGAAGTTCTAACTGAGGCTCGGCTATTGCTGTTACCCTCCTGCCATGATCAGAGCTTTAATAGCTCAATAACACCTTATCCCTACACTGTCCTCTACAGACAGATAACGGGGAAGATGAAAAGCATTCTTGCTTCGCCCCTTTAAGCCAGTCCTTATAAGGATATAAGGATGTGCCAATCAATTTCATTCGTTGGCTCTTAACGTATTCTAAATGTGAAGTGGATTGAATTTAAATTTGATTTAGGAAACAATTTTTGTTCAGGTTAGTCTTATTTTTGTAAAAGTCTTTGATCAACTCATCAAACTGTTTATTTACGGGGTTTACATTTCTTTTTTCTCTGTGATGGTAATATTCTTTCCTGAATTATGCTCACAAGTAGCCCCGCGCCCCGCATTTGACTGCGAAAATATTCGAAAACAAATCCGTGTATTCTTGTAGACGGTTTGTCTGTTTGGATGGATGAAAACTCGCGTTTCGTGATAAAAAAAATTCTCTACCACCATGTGAGACTGGCTTAATGATTCTAAACACCTGCTAAATGTTGCACGCATCATAGACGGGATTCGAATCAGTGACTTTCCGGCCAAATGGCTCGTTTAAACTAACTGAGCTATTCGGATAAAACCTAAAACTTGATGAATGATATTAAATAAATACTCTTCCTCGTTTTATTCTTCAGAGGATGTAGGCGATGATCCTTTAACCCTAAGTTTTGAAGATAGGTGGAAAGCCAGTCATCATTTCCTTCTGACTTCACTGAGCCCAAGCTGTCAATGAGTGACTCTTTCGGTAGAGAAAGTACGACAGACAACTGCTACCATCTCGGGTTACTTAACCCCAATTTGGCTATCACTGTGTGTCACATTGTAAGCTTTACGGGAGTTTTTGTCTTGTGAGAAACGCATTTAAAAGCGCTTTCTTAAAAAAAAAACGTACTTGTCTGTAATTTGCTAAAGAAAGGCCTAAAATTGTTACTCTATTTGGCGAATATAATTGAACTTAAATGGAACAAGTGTTATTTCTACATGGATACACAACCATAATGCACAACGTGTCTAATCTTATATCCATGTATTAGGTCAAGTGACAATGTCGTGGCTTGAACGGCTAAATTATTCCATGCATTACGTTTAAGAAACGCAATTTCTTTACGCTTGGACAAATAATACAATCTACCATTGACGCTCTGATTGAATACACGTAAACCTTGTTCTTCGTTTGGTTCTCTTATGATTCGTTGAGTGGCTGTTCAGTAGTGATTTTCTGATAGTGCTTCTCAAATTACTCACGTACCGCAGTAAAAGTAGAACGAATGGAGCTGATTCACTATACGCGAAAGGGAAAACCATCTACTAAATGGCGACAAAAAACGCAGTTATTTTGGCCGATTTTTTGGATGATTACAGTCTGGTAAATCATGTTCTCCTGGCAGCTATAGTGTTTGAATAATTAAAATCCCCTTGTCCTAATTTTGGAAACATGATTCGCTCGTTCTTTTATTAACGCGGATTCCCAACACTGACGTGACTCGTTTAGCATCGGGTATGCAAACCCAGAACTGTTTGAGGGAAGCGTTCAGCTTGTGTGCAGAAGCCTTCCTGCATCGAATCCCCCGAAGTCTTAGTTGAGGGAATCCACAAATATATAATAATAACAGCAGAAGTAACGTCTTTCAGCCCTAATATTTCTTTCCGCCATTTTGTGTCGTTTGCTTGGGTGTTTTTCGCAGACGAGTCCCGTTTTTGTCTTTTAGTGACGTCATCCACAAATCACCTGGAAAGCTCTCATTGCATAGACATTACCGATGTCATCTGCGCAAGTTTAAGAATGACTAAAGATGTACAGCAAAGTACACTTTTTTATTAGTTTCAAATAATGTTAAGATGTTTCAGATCACTTTTCTTATGCTCGTAATAAAATATAAGCTACGAACTGTCCGCTCTCTAAGCACTGTTGCAGATGAGGCGTTATCTTTCTTCTGACATGTTTTAATCTAGTCCGTATGCGTTTGTCATAAGTGACGTTCCCTTACATAACATTATAAAGCTTAAAGTCATAATAGATTTTAATAAAATCGGGGCGTTAATTTTTTTGTCTCAGAGTTCACTAAAATATGCAAACACAGTCGCATGAGGTCGCTGTTCGTAATACTTTATACGCATGCCCATTCACGGTGGCTATTATTTTTAATGGAAATCAATTTATTATTTTTACATGTGTATCCATGCAGGCAAATATCAGAAGGTCTTTCAATTACACATTCATTTTACTCTCATGTCGATTTACATCTAATGCTGTAAAAATGAATATAAACAAAAGAATAATACATTTTGATTCTCTTAGACAATATTTTCACTTATATATAATTCTTCACGCAATTCATTACCGCTTTCAAGCTTAAATTTAAATTTATTCAATTTCACATAAAATGAAATCACACCAAGAATACTAGTAGAGATAAGAAATAAGAAACATCTTTTGTTCTGAAGCAAACTGTTGCGTATAAACTGGCATTTTTAAACATTTATTTATATTTGTTTTTTATTTGGTGTTCTAATTACACAGGTCTGCGATGGAAAAGTTGTCTGAGGAATAATAATTGATTCTTGTAGGTTTTTAAGTGCTCAGTTCAGAAAAAACAGTAAAAAATTCCATCACCCACCAATTTTACTCAATTTCTAATTTTATCGAGTAGTATTTGGATTTAAATTCTGAGCATTGGTATTTATTTTCATTCTCCTTTATTTACAGCTAATTAGTTGTGTAAGTGTTTTTTTGAATTGCCTTTTTATGGTAAATAAAGAATTTCCGCGAAACTTTTCATTCTTAGGATAGGAGAGAGAGAGGTAGGAATGCTGACAAAGGTGCGGGTGGCTACTTTGAATATGATTCGCCGAATTAACCGATGACTTTCCTGTTGTCACAGACACATTTTCTTGTGTGATTCTTTAGTTGAACTTTAGTCGAGATGGTTTTCCACCTGAACGTTTTTCACAAATCTATTTAAACGACTTGGTCCGAGATTTGGGTCTTCCTAAGGAATCTGCAGAACTGCTGGGCTCTAGACTAAACAAAAAGAATTTGTTAGCCCCTGGCACTTCTTTCTCGTGGTTTAGATATTGAGAAAGTGATTGTATTCATTATTTTCAGAGGAAGATGATTTCGTTTACTGTAGCGATATTCCCGGTCTGATATGCTACGTGAAATGTGAAGTCATCAATTGCAGGTTATTTATCGATTCCTCAAAAAGAAGCCCGAAAGCTGTTTTTCTACATAATTATAATAAGTATGCTTCAGTACCAGTAGCACATTCCGTGCATTTGAAAGAACGATAAGAAACTTTACCCTTCATTCTCAGTAAACGTAAGTACAAATGATCATGGATGGACAGTTGTGGTGATCTTAAAGTCATATCTATGATTTTGGGAAAATAAAGAGGATACAACAAATACTGTGCTTTTTGTGCGAGTGGGACAGCCGAGATCGACAGCAACATTGGATCAAGAAGGAATGGCCAGAAAGAGTCAAATTAGAACCTGGAAGTAAAACTGTGTTACATGAAACTTTGGTTGCTCGGGAAAAAATCCTTTTATCCTCGCTTCATATAAAGTAGGGATTGATGAAGCAATTTGTTAAGGCTTTGTCTAAAGAAGGAGAGTATTTTAAATACATCTTTGCACAATTTCCGGGATTATCTACAGCAAAATTGAAAGAAGGTATTTTTATTGGTCTGGACATCAGGAAACTTATGAAGGATAAACTGTTTGAAGAAAAAATGGCAACTATTGAAAAGCAAGCGTGGAAGCTTCGAAACAGGTGATGACCAAATTTTCAGGAAATCACCAGGACCCAATTATAAAATGATTGTGGAAAACATGCTACAGAAATTCAAGGATTTGGGATGCTCCATGAGCTTAAAAGTGCACCGATTTTAAAAGTGCACACGATAAAAATGAAAAAAGAGAGAGATGAGAGAAACTAAAAGAGAGAGAGATGAGAGAAATCAAAAAGAGAGAGATCAGAGAAATGAAGAGAGAGAGAGAGAGAGAGAGAGAGAGAGAGAGATGAGAAAAACTAAAGAGAGAGATGCGAGAAATGACAAAAGAGAGAAATATGGAGATGAGAGAAATGACAAAAGATAGAGAAAAAGAGAGATGAGAAAAACTAAAAGAGAGATGAGCGAAATGACAACAGAGAGAGATTGAGAGATGAGAAAATGAAAAAAGAGAGAGATAGAGAGTGAGAAAAATAAACAAGAGAGATGAGAGAAATAAAAGAGAGACACAGATGAGAGAAACGACAAAAGAGAGAGATAGAGAGATGAGAAAAATTACAAAAAAAGAGGGAGAGATAAATGACAAGTGAGAGAGAGAGATGAGAGAAACTAAGACAGGGGGCAATGAGAGAAACTAAACGAGAGAGAGATGAGAGAATCTAAAAGAGTAAGAGAGAGATCAGAGAAGTAACAAAAATGGCATGATAACATGCTGTTTTTTGACCAAAGAGAGAGAGAAGAGGAAAATGAAAACAAAGAGTGAGATGAGAGAAACTAAAAGAGAGAGAGAGAGATTAGAAAATTGACAAAGAACAGAGATGAGAGAAATGGCAAGAGAGAAAGAGAGAGAGAGTGATGAGAGACTAAAAGAGAGAGAAAAAAACATGAGAAAAATTATAGAAAAGAGAGATGAGAGAAATGACAACATAGGGAGATGAGAATAACCTAAAAGAAAGAGATGAGAGAAACTAAAGGAGAGAGAGAGAGATGAGAGAAATGACAAAAAAACTGACTGGATTTAGAGAAATGACAAGTGAGCGAGAGAGAGAGAGTTGAGAGATATTAAGATAGAGAGTGATGAGAGAATCTAAAAGAGAGAAAAATGAGAGAAGTGACAAAAAAGGGCATGATAACATGCTCTTTTTTGACAAAATAGGGAGAGATAGAGAGAAGAGGAAAATGAAAAAAGAGAGAGATCAGAGAAATTAAAAGAGAGAGAGATGAGAAAAATAACAAAAAAAGTGAATGGAGAAATCACAGAGAGAGAGATGAGAGAAACTAAAAGAGAGAGATATGAGAGAAAGTAAAAGAGAGAGATGAGAGAATTGACAGAAGAAAGAGACTGAGAGTGAAAAGAAATGACAAAAGAGCATGATAGAGAGATGAGAGAAATGACAAAAGAGCATGATAAAGAGATGAGAGAAATGACAACAGAGTGAGATAGAGAGATGAGTAAAACAAGAGAGAAAGAGATGAGAGACATCACAAAAGAGAGGTGAGAAAAACTAAAAGAGAGAGAGAGAAGAGAAATGAAAAGAGAGAGAGAGGAGAGAAATGAAAAGAGAGAGATGAGAGAAACTAAAAGCGAGAGATGAGCAAAATTACAAAAGAAGAAGATAAAAAGATGAGAAAAATTATAAAAAAGCGATATGAGAGAAATGACAAGAGAGGGAGATGAGAATAACTTAAAAGAGTAATATAAGACAATTGACAAAAGACAGAGATGAGGAAAATGATATAAACGAGAGAGAGATGAGAGAAATGACAAGAGAGAGAGAGATGAGAAAAACTAAAAGAAGAATGATGAGAGAAATGAAGGAGAAAGAGAAGAGAGAAACAAAAGGAGAGACACAGATGAGAGAAATGACAAAAGAGAGAGATAGAGAGAGATGAGAAAAATGCCAAACAAGAGGGATGAGAGAAATAACAAGTGAGAGAAAGCGATGAGGAAAACTAAAAGAGAGAGAGAGCGATGAGGAAAACTAAAAGAGAGAGAGAGATGACAGAATCTAAAAGAGAGAGATGAGAGAAGTGACAAAAAAGAGCATGATAACATGCTCTTTTTTGACAAAGGAGAGAGATAGAGAGAAGAGTAAAATAACAAAAAGAGAGTGTGAGATAAACTGAAACAGAGAGATAGAGAGATGAGTAAAATGACAAAAAACAGAGATGAGAGAAAATAAAAGATCGAGAGATGAGAAAAATAACGAAAAACAGAGTTGAGAGAAATGACAAGAGAGAGAGATGAGAAAAATAACGAAAAACAGAGATGAGAGAAATGACAAGAGAGAGAGATGAGAGAAATTAAAAGAGAGAGAGATGAGAAAAATAAAAAGAGAGAGATGAGAGAAATTACATGAGAGAGATGAGAAAAAGTGAAAGAGAGAGATGAGAAATTACATGAGAGAGATGAGAAAAAGTGAAAGAGAGAGATGAAAGAAATGACAAAAGAGGGAAATATAGAGATGAGAGAAATGATAAAATGGAGAGATAGAGAGATGAGAAAAATGAAAAGAGAGAGAGAGAGATAGAGAGATGAGAAAAATGAAAAAACAGAGAGATGAGAGAAACGACGAGAGAGAAAGATGAGAGAAATAACAAGAAAGAGAGATGAGAGAAGGGACAAAAAAGGATCAGGATAACATGCTGTTTTTTGAGAAAATAGAGAGAAGAGAAAAATGAAAAAAAAAAGAGAGAGAGAGATGACAAAAATGACAAGAAACAGAGATGAAAGAAATGACAAGAAACAAAGATGACAGAAATGACAAGAAACAGAGATGAGAGAAATGAAAAGAGAGAGAGATGAGAGAAACTAAGAGAGAGAGAGATGAGAAAAACTAAAAGAGAGAGAGATGAAAGAAATGACAAAAGGGAGAAATAAAGAGAAAGAGATGAGCGAAACTAAAACAGAGAAGGAGATGAGAGAAATGACAAAAGAGAGAGATGAAAGAAATGTCAAGAGAGAGAGAGAGAGAGATGAGAGAAACTAAAAGAGAGATAGAGAGATGAGAAAAATTAAAACAGAGAGAAGTGACTAGAGAGAGAGAGAGATGAGAGAAATGACAAAAGAGAGAAATAGAGAGATGAGATAAATGAGAAATGACAGAATATAGAGATGATATAAATGATAAGAGAGAGATGTGAGAAATGACAAGAGAGAGAGATGAGGAAAACTAAAAGAGAGAGAGAAACGAGAGCAATGACAAGAGAGAGAGAGAAATGGGAAAACTAAAAGAGAGATAAGAGAAATTACAAGACAGATAGAGATGAGAACAGTAATAGAGAGATGAGAGAAATGACAAAAGAGAGAAGTGACAGAAACTAAAAGAACACAAGATGAGAGAAATGACAAAAGAGAGAGAGATAGAGAGATGAGAAAATGACAAAAAAGAGAGAGATGAGAGAAACTAAAAGAGAGAGAGACGAGAGCAATGACAAGAGAGAGAGAGAGATGAGAAAACTAAAAGAGGGATGAGAGAAATGAAAAAAGAGAGAAATGACAGAAACTAAAAGAGAGCGAGATGAGAGAAATGACAAAAGAGAGAGAGAGAGATGCGAGAAATTACAAAAAAAGAGAGTTGAGAGAAACTAAAATAGAGAGTGAGAGAGAGAGAAAGAAATGACAACATAGAGAGATAGATAGATGAGGAAAGGACACAAAAGAAAGAGAGATGTGAGCATTGACAAAATACAGAGAGATGAGAGAAACGTAAAGAGAGAGAGAGATGAGAGAAACTAAAATAGAGTGAGAGATGAGAGAAATTACAAATTAGAGTAATTAGTGAAACAACATGAGAGAGAGAGATTATTAAAAGAAGGGAAAATGGAAGTGTAGAATAGAGAAATGTTGAGGAAAGTTAAGGTGCAAATCTGCCTGCAGAAAGAAAGAAACAAATAGCGCATGAATGAATAAATAATAAGAATAATGACCGAAATACGAACGCTTAACCGAAAACTGGAAATTATATGAGAATTTAGGTACAAGTTTAATTATAAAATTGGTTGCAATTATATGCTATGCTGAAAATCATTTGCACCCTGCACAGCATCGCAAAGTTTCAGTGGATCTCTAATCCACAGTAATCATGGATGAAAACAGTTTGTTATCCGATTACTTGTCCAATGCAGATAGGATACTAACACCACTGGTCTTCAACATTGAACGTCTGCGGTTTGGATTCTGCGACGGTGGGATTATAAAATGGATTCACGTCACGTCTTCAAATTGCATTGCTTGGACAGAAGTCAACGGACACCATAATGTGACGAATAAAGAATAAACAACCACGGCGCCCACCTTCATAAGATATTTCACTTCAATGACTGCAGCAGTCCTACGGGGTATATCTCCCACAAGTGTAAGAGAACGATCAATGGGAATTTATATCATTCTTCCTGTTGGCATGTAATGAGGTCCTGGAGTGCTGTAAGGTGGAATTCTCTTGGCCTCACCCGACGCTCCAGTTAATCCCGCAAATGTTCAATAGGATTCACATCAGAGCACTGTGGAGATCAGTCAAATGTGGTGGCGTTCATTACCGTAAACCACGCAGGTATAGCAGCAGACTTATGACAAAGTGCATCGTCTTGTTGAAAGAGACAATGATTAGTTCCGTCTATCAGATTCACTGTTCTTGTGGCATCCGTTAGGTAGGCCAGACGGGAAGGTCAGGAGTGACCCGCATGGCTGAACATATAAAAGACATCGAAAAACGAAGGGAACACAAATCAGGCTTAGCATTCCACACAACCACTACTGGCTATCAAGTACTCTGACAACAGAGAAACATTTCATATGTTGATAAGAACTGTTTCACAAAAAAATTTAAAGAAGCTGCAAAAATACTTAGAATCCTTGCAGAGTACAATAAAAATCAAGGCTTGATTTTACCTCAAGTCTGGTCTGCCTTTATCAAAGATTTAACTGCCTCATACCTCCGATATAACACGCGTGATCCACAGAACGTGGCAACAACTAGTATTGTTCCAACAAGCATACAGTAATGAACGTATCATTTTGTATTCGGGTTCTCAATTAATGAACAGTTCAGAAGTCAAAAAAACATCTAATTGGCTATTAATTATCAATAATCTTTGGTTGTTGTGTTATACTTTTATACACTATTACCCTTGATGATGTAAGTCTTACGACGAACGAAACTTATCGGGTTTTTCATTCATTTATTTTTTTTATTGTTTACTAAACATGTGGTCTCAGTGCCGAAAAATATCTCCAGAAAACAATAATCTTTTTATTTCTATCTTCAACAATATGTGGCTAGTCAAAAACATTCTACGTTAACAATTATTAATAAATTTATGGCATTTTCGAAGAATTCTATAGTTGCGTGTAATATAAAAAACCAATGTTGACAGAATTGTACATAGGTTTATTAAACGAAACATTACTATCTACTAAAGCTAACTAAAAAAACTGGAAAAGAACTTGACTTTATTTTAAAAATCATGAAAACGATATTTCTTGTTAGTTGTCTCGAAGATGAATTTTGACTTATTAATTAATTTTTTGTTTACCTTTGCAAGAATCCCAGAGTCCTTAATTTCTGCAAATCGGATTATTCTCAATAAAGCATCAAAATTTCCAAAATAAATAAATTTAGGAAATCGTATCGACGTCAGTAAAGGTTGCAATCAAAATACGCATTCATCATAAAATGCTAAAACTCATCCAAGATGAAGATTTATTTCGAGGATATGTCAAAAGTATGTTCTTAAAGTTCTTAAAAGAACTGAGAGATGGACTGAGTCCTTGACTCTTTATCCCATCATCTCAATGACGAAAATATGTGTGGATGGGGAGTTATTGAGCTAAAAGCTCTAGTCATGGCTGGGTAACAGCAATAGCCGAGCCTCGGTTAAAACTTCATTGCCATTTGTTACCCTGGAAGTCCTAAAAAGGACTTTCTTTTTCTTCCATCTCCCTCTCAAAAGTATGTTACAACTGGTCTTATTTAAAAGATTTTTAGTTTATAATTAAGGAAACGGTGTACTAATAAAACTGTCTCCGGCATCTAAAGTTTACTACTTACTTAAATTATCTTAACAAATGATATTTTGTTTTATTCATTATTATAGAATATATTTTAATTCTCTAATTATTTGCATTATTTTGTCTAGAGCGTGCTATACCTTCTTAAATGCACTTGTGATATCAGTATATTTCCGTTAAATCTAATATAGCATATCGAAATATCGTCTTTATTCAAAATTTATCATATTTATTCAATCATATTTATTATTCTAAATGGAGTCTGTAACTAGAAATGAAATGCAAGCTTATGATTTCGATGAATTCCATTTTTGATGCGTTTTGAGTCTGTAGTAGTGTTCTACAGAAAAACCTTAAGTTTAGCTAAAATACGAACACTTCTTGTTGAACCCAGAAAGAAAAGCAACCTTCATCACTATGCGAGTGATTTCAGATGGTATGCCTTCAAGGCTGATTAAGGAAAAGATGAGCAGAAGTTAAGATCAACCCGACTGACATTATTAAAAGGCTTACTAAGACAGGAGAAATGGTAAGAAAAGATCAAGGAAGAGGAAGTGATGCTGTTAGGTTCTCCCCCTCACAACATTAAGAAACGCTGATAGATGGCATTCTCATTTCTAACTGCAAAATACATTGGAATAATGTCTCCAATAAATGTGGGTGGTGCGAGTCCATCATTTTTCCTACGGAGGACTTGAAATTATTTAAAAATAATATTTTTGTTGAATTAAAGCAGACATTTGAACTCACTCAAAATTAGAAAATGTAAAATACTGTTAAGAAATTTTCAGGAGAGGAATTCACAATAAACCAAAGGCATTTTACCAAAGGGAATACAAAGAATTCCAATGAAAAAATTTCGACAATGTTTACAACAAGATTTAATGAGAGTAACCTACAGTGTTCCAAGATACAGTAAGATATCAACGTCGTGTTTCAAATCCTTGTTTCATTAGAGACTTGAAGAGTCGTCACAGAGAGGTCTTAATTAACCAGGAGGGGATTTGCAAGTTACGTCACAATACTCTCACTCTAAGAGAAGATTTTTTTATAAAGAATAGTGTACCACATCACTTCTTCAAAATACGCTGCTTGAGCAGATGTCAACGGACACCATAGTGTGAGGAACAAACAGCCATGGTGCCCACCTTCGTAAAAGGCGGGACATCCTTTCGCTTCGATGACTGCAGCAGTCCTATGAGGCATATTTCCCACAAGTGTACGATAAAGGTCAATGGGAATTTTGGACCATTCTTCTTGTAGGCATGTAATGAGGTCCTAGACTGTTGTAAGGTGGACTTTCCTTGGCCTCACCGACGCTCCAGTTAATCCCTGCAATTTTCAATAGGGTTGAGATCAGAACTCTGTGGAGGCCAGTCAATTGTAGTGATGTTCCTGTCCACAAACGACCCAGTAACTTACAGTAGCAACCTTATGACACGGTGCATCGTCTTGCTGAAAGAGACAAAGTTCAGTTCCGTAGAACGCCACAAATTAGAAAGCAGTGCCTTATACATAATGTTGATTCAGGTACATTTCAGAGTTCAGTGTTCAAGGCATCACCAACAGACATCCGAGCTCAAACCATGATAAACAGGACCATACCATCACACATCTACCTCCGCATTTCATAGTTGGGGTTACGCACTCCGGTAAGAGATGTTCACCAGGCATCCGTCACACCCACATCTGTTCTTCTCCTCAGTGAGGGTGTAGAGTGATTCGTCGTTCCATAAAAGAGTCTTCCAAACCTGAACGTCCCACTGTACACGCTCTTTGCACCACTGAAGACGATTCCGCATGTTGGTTAGTGTAATGTGGGGCTTGCATATTGTGGTCATACTGGAAATCCACGTTATGAGTCTCGATTCTGAATGTTTTGGTGCATATTTTTGTTGTAGGCGATGCTCAGAACTCCTCGCTTATTGTGTCTGTCTACAGATGGCGGTTTTTACATATTATTCTTCATAGCACCATACCATATAGACACGTTCGGTGAGCGTGGCGAGCAGTGCATTGCTGGTAGCACTTATAGTTGACTCTCTGCGCTTCCCCCTCAGAACGATATCTTTCATTGATGACCTGGGATGGCCCGATTTGTGAACAATTTGGCGAAAAGATAGGAAGGCAATATTTCATCCTATTACAACACGTCTTACAAACTCCATCACTTTCCTTCTCGGATTCATGTCACCAGGACACAGTTGCACTGACTTGGGACCATTATATTCCTGTAATTTATACCGGGTTCAAACAAATGACTCGTTACATGGCACGATGCACATTGTCCATGTGGATATCCGTTAACTTCTTGCCAAGCAGTGTATTTAATATCAGTCACTATATGGGGAAGTATCTAATAAAGTCACCTGTATTCATTTTTAACCTTTTATCCAGATATTCATTTTATTCGAGGTTGGATATTCATTTGCAATCATCCTGTGTTGCCTTCGGAGGGATAAGTATGGTTTTTTTTTTTTTTTTTTTTTTTTTTTTTTTTTTTTTTTTTTTTACAATTTCATAAAAATTAAATGATGAGCTGGATTTTCATGTACTGTTTATTAAATTGAAAAAAAAAAACATCAGAAATGAAGAAAAAAATTCAAGAACATCAAAGCAACTGCTGAACATTCAAATCTAGAATAATAATCCCAACACCTGAGAAGATCAGAATCCAGTCTTCAAATCCAATGCTTTCTTCCAATGTGCTTTTATACCAAATATAAATAACATCGAACATCGATGATAGTTTTCATTTATTTTGTTCATGAAGTATTTTTACTAATATAATTTATTACCAGAATTATAAAATAAAGTTGGCTGAGATTTTGTATAATTATAAAAATACAATAAGATGTGGCTGTGAGTCATGTAACGCTTCTTTGGGTAAAGAAATATTACTTATGATCTTCCTTTTAATTGAGATGCTTAATACTGTGCAGGTTTGGGTAAAACGATGTTGCAGGAATTGCATCGAACAGGTAATCGCGATCCCTCAGTATTTAAGTAAAGGTATTTAAATAAACGTCAGTAATCTCCATTTTACATAGTTATAATTTTCCCATTTCATGATTCGAATTATTAATTTACGAGTTTATATATTTGAAATCAGCCCCTTCGCCTCTTTAAGCCAATTCCTGGTCAAGTATCTAATATCTAACATTCCCATTTTCATTAACATTAAAAATTCGAAATAAAGAAGAAAATATATGATTATTAGCTGACCTGATGGGGGTTAGGTGGAGACACCTTTTTCCACTGCAGCCATTTTTAATTTCTTTTGTCCGGCACATTCATCACTCATTGTGATTTGCAAACAACGCATCTGTGAATGTCGCTTGTTATGTGCTAATAATGAAAACCTCGCATTGTTGAAAAACGAAAGAAAAACAAATATGGAACTGTTGGTTTCTGTTGATTAATTGTCTAATTTATTTTGCTAATCTGGTACGCAAGAGGTATTTAAAAAGAATTTTGATTTTTTTTTTTTAAAATTAAGAATGGCTGATTGGATACTCGGAATATGCATGCCAGAATGATTACTTCATGAAAGATTCACCTTCGGAATTAAGAATGAAACATTTACGCAAAAACATTTGTACTGTTAAATTTCTGGAGAGGTGCCTCAAGGATCTGAATGGACATTGAGAAGTTTGTTCTTACAGACCCAAAAGTACTCATTATGTGAAGCATATTTACCTCTGAAGTTACAAGTAACGCGAGTAACGTTAGCAGGTACTTAAATCCATGAGTGGTCTTAACGAATGTAGATTATATATATAGATCTTGTGTTTGTGTGCAGATCGAACGACAATAATTATTTTCCTTATTCCAATATTCAATACGAATGGATAATATTTTATCCATTATACTAAAAATTTCAAGTTACATAGTGAGAAAATTAAAGACACCTTTTCATTAATCTTTTTATATTATCTGAAATACTTACTTGAATGTTTACATCTATCGACCGTGAGATGCGGTGATTAATACCCTTGGAGGGTAATGGATGGCAATGCTGCAGCCAATGAAGTTCTAACTGAGGCTCGGCTATTGCTGTTACCCTCCTGCCATGATCAGAGCTTTAATAGCTCAACAACTCCTTATCCCTACACTGTCCTCTACAGATAACGGGGAAGATGAAAAGCATTCTTGCTTCGTCCCTTTAAGCCAGTCCTTATAAGGACATCTGAATGTTCCCTGCGTGGTGGACGGGTTAAGAATAGCGCCAACGCAACCTATGCGTGTCATGAGAGGCGACTAAAACAGACGCTGAGTTTCGAGAGTTTCGCTCTCTCAGGTTTCATCCGGAATTTTGCTCCCGGTGAGAGAGGGAGTTTCCCCTGGGAGAGCATTTTGAATCTCTGTGGAAGGTTCTCCGGCGTGGCCCGTGAGACGTCTCGTCAGTGGACGCTTTTGCCTGGAATATGAGCGGTTCTGCTCGGTGGTGGTGGTGGTGGTGGTGGGGCATCATTGAATGGAGCCAACACTGAGTTGGACGATCTCTCGGGCACTATGGAGTGGTCAAGGGATCGTTCTAATTTTTAGAGAGGGTTTTACTTATCAGCCTCACTGCAACCCATGCATGTCGTAAGAGGCGACTAAAATAGGACGAGTTTCGCTCTCATAGGTTTCTTCCGAAATTTTGCTCCCGGTGAAGAGGACTTGTTTTGGGGGGTTTGTCCTAGGAGAGCATTTTGAGTTTCTGGGGAGACACAAAATGCTCAATTTTGATTAATTTTAGAGGTAGCTTTATTTATTAATCCCACTGCAGCCCATGTATGTCGTAAAATGCGACTAAAATGGGACGTGGAGTTTCGAGAGTTCGCTCTCTTAGGCTTCTTCTGAAATTTTGCTCCAGGAGAGCATTTTGAGTTTCCGGGAAAGGTCTTTTCCGCGGTGACTCGTTTGGGGCCTTGTGGGTAGACGCGTTTTCCTGGAATATAAGCGGGTATGCTTAGTGGTAAGGTGAGCCTGTCACTGAGTGGGACAACGTTGAGTCGGACGATCTTTCGGCCACTATAGAGTGGTATAGGGATTGTTCTAATTTTTAAACAGGGCTTTACTTAAAAATCGCCACTATAGCCCATGCATGTAGTAAGAGGCGACTAAAATGGGACGCTGAGTTTCGAGAGTTTCGCTCTCTTAGGTTTCTTCCGGAATTTTGTTCCTAGTGAGGGGAGGCTCAGATTTCTGGGGGTTTGCTCTGAGAGAGCATTTTGAGTCTCTGGGGAGGTTGCTGTCTGGCGTGGCCCCTGAGGGGCTTTGTTGGTGGATGCCTTTCGCTGGAATATCAGCAGGTCTACTCAGTGATGGTGGGGGAATCGTCACTGAGTGGAACCAACGTTGAGTTCGAAGGTCTTTCGGCCACTCCCTACGGAGAGGACTTTAATTACATACCACCCAATGCATGTCGTACGAGGCGACTAAAATGGGTACCCAGGGATGGGAATGGATGGCAATGCTGCAGCCAATGAAGTTTTAACTGAGGCTTGGCTATTGCTGTTACCCTCCTGCCATGATGAGAGCTTTTAGCCCTACATTACCCTATCCATACATTTTCTTTACAGATAACGGGGAATATAAAAAGCATTTTTGCTTCACCCATGTAGCCGGAAAAAAAACACGTTTGAATGTGATGGGACCTTCAATTCGTCCATTGTTTGAATTTGTTTTGATTTGATTTGGGAAACAATTTTGTTCAAGTTAGGCTTATTTTTGTAGAAATACTTGTTTATCTCCTCAAACTGCTTATTTATGGGTTTTGCATTTCTCTTTCTTTCTGATGGTAATATTCCTTTCGGATTTATGCTCACACGTAGAACCGCACACCTGACCTTGAAGGCATTCAAAACCAAATCAGTGCATTCTTCTGGCCGGCTTCTCTGTGCGAAGGGACGAAAATTCGAGTTCCGTGATAAAAACAAAATCTTCCATCACCATGTGTGAGACCGGGTTACCGATTGAAAACATCTGATAAATGTTCCTCACATCATAGACGGGATTCGAACCAGTGAATTTGCGACCAAAGGGCCCTTTTAAACCAAAGGAGCTACTCTCATAAATCCTGAAACTTGATGTATGATATTGAATAAATTCTCTTCATCGTTTTATTATTTAGAGGAAGTAGACGCTGATCCGTTAGCTCTAAGTTTTGAAGAAAGGTGGGAAGCCAATCAGTCATCGTCTTCTTCTGCTTTCACTGAGCCCAAGCTGTCAATGAAGTGACTCTATCTGGAGGGAAAGTATGAGAGACTACTGCTGCCATCTAGTGGTCCGTAACCTTAATATTCCTATCATTGGTGTGATAGTCTAAGTTGCTTTTTTCATTTTTCTTGTTAGAAGGGCTTTTAAAAACACTTTCTTGGAGAACACCCTACTTATCTGGAATCTGTTAAAGAAAGGCCTAAAATTCTAGTCGGCGACTAGAATCGAACTTGTGCTTCTAAAGCCTAGCTATAGAACAAAATACCATCGTCACATTGTTACACAGTCCTAATGCACAATGTCAATAATCTTTTATCAATTTTTTAAGTCAAATGACAACATCGTGGCTTCAATTCCTTAATTATTCCATACAGCCATTTCAAGAAACGTAATTTCTTTACGCGTGGACAAATAATACAATCTATCTACCATTGACGCTCTAATTTAATATATTTAAACCTTATTCTTCTTTTGGTTCTCTTGGGATTTGTTTACGAGCTGTTTTGTCATGATTTTCGGATAGTGCTGCTCCAATAACTGACGTACTGCTACCGAGGTAAAAAGAATGGACGTGGCTTTCTAATCGTATGCGAAAATGATAAACCATCTACTCAATGGTTACAAACAAGCACAGGTATTTTTGTTTTGGTGGATTTCTACACCATAATCGCAGTCGGCTTCAGTTTCAAATTCATTGTCTGATAATCGTCTAATCCGATGGGATGGGATGATTACATCCTGACAAATGATTTTCAGCCGCACAGCTTCACTAATTAAAATCATCTTGACCTGATTTCGCGCGCGCGCGTGTGTGTGTGTGTGTGTGTGTGGAAACATGATGACTCGTTCTTTTATTTCCACAGCTTCCCAACACTAACGTAACTCGTTTAGCATCGGATCAGCAAACCCCGAACTGGTTGAGGGATCACGTTTCGTATGCACGTAATAAAATATAAGCTACGAACTGTCCGCTCTCTTAGGGCTGTTGTAGATGAGACGTTGTCCTTGTTCTCACATGTTTTAATCTGGTCTGTATGCTTTTATCCTATTAACCAGACTAAGTGGTGTTCTTTAATATAACATTATAAACCTTAAAGTCGTAATACATATCAATAAAATCGCCACGTTGCTTTTCAAGGCTTCACTGAAATTTGCAAATGACTCCGTATGAGGTCGCTGTTCCTAATACTTCATAGGCATGTCCATTCACGTACGCTATTATTTTTAATCGGCTGTTCCTACGCAAACATCAGAATGTCTTTCAATTTTACAACACGCATTCATTTTACTCTTATATCGATATTAAATCTAATGCATTTAAAATATGAATATAAACAAAACGATGGATAGATTGGATAGATTTAGAGTCTTTCATGACGTGTTTTATGGTTTCAAATGTGGTGGTATTGGGATTAAGCCTAACATACCCATGAGGCTAAGTTAGGCTTAATCATCTCACTAGCCAACCACTAATAGCGTAACTATTTCTATAAAATGTCATTGTAACCAATCTTTTATGAACATAACAGTATTTTATCCGTTTTCATTTCATTTTCATTTACGTAATCGAACAGTAATATTTTCTCTAAACAAAATCATGTTATGATAATTAAATATCTTGAAACAGTAAGAACTGCTGATGTAATGGTGTTTGAGAAATACGTATGGATGTATTGTATTGAGAAATATTCATTTCTGAATCAATTTCTATATATTTACAAAGGCTAATATTTCAGCAGTGCATGTTGTATTCTTCTGGCCGGCTTTGTTTAGGAAGAATTCGAAATTTAGGAGGAAAACTACCCACCTTCGTGTGGGACCGGATAACGCAGCTTCATTCGAAAAAATTCTTTCCATCACAGATTTTAAGTTTGCCCGCTGAACCGTACAAGTAAAGCTACTTCTTTTTCTTGCATTTACAGTATGGTGATGGTGGGGAGGGAATAATTAACACTCTACAGGGACATTCTGATTCATCTCATGAGAGAATTGGCGAAATGAGTTTGAATGAAATATCAGCACGCGTGTTAAAGAATGTGTCAGAAAATTAACTATCCTGCTAATCTGGTGATTAAACTTGAGTCGTAGCTCGAACATGATTCCTAATCAGTGGAAAGTGAATTTTGGTATCTGTTAAGAAACGTCATTAATATATCAAAGAGCAGTTAATGATGACCAAAAGTAATATTTTTTTTTTCTAATTAGATATAATGTATTATCTATTTAAGTTACATTTTGAGAATAATCTATCATAATAAAATTTAAAAAAAAAACTAAAAGTTTGCAGAAATTTTTAAAAATCTTAACACACCATTCCTAATTCTCAATAAGTCTAGTATAAGTGAAAGCCGTAAAACTTCAAGGCATGAGAGAAAAATGCCAATTTTTTATTTTATTTTATGCAAGGTTAATTAAATGGAGAAGAGCTGCTCGTCTGCTGCAACCATTTTGATAGAGGATGCTACTGGACGACAAATAAGGTTAATTGAACTTGTTAACCTTGGATAGGAACTTTAAAGGTAGAGATAGTCACATTATCAATATGAGGAGAGAGTTATATTGAAATCGTTCACTAGTGGTAAGCCAACTATTAGTAATATGTTTACGAAATTTTGTCCGTTTTTAAATTTATTTCGACTCTTAGAAATGAGCAAAAAAGTAACTTTATGTAATAAATATTTAATATATATATGCATATAGGTGGCGAATGAGTTCTAATAAACTAATCAACGGAGTATGGGATGATAACCTTTTTGTTAAAGTAATTTATGCATGAAATTAAATATCACAGGTGCGAAAGACACCTAAAAACAACTAAATGTCAACCTAAAATCAACAAAACTTTACAATATGGTCGCATTAATAATCATTATTTTTGAACGAATGACAGTTGTAAATAATGGGAACTATTTTAACTGATTACTGACATGTTTCTGTAGAATTTAAAGACTGCTGCAGTGATATTGTTTATAAATAGATATTTCATCTCTCTTCTGTGAGTAGAGGATAATCTGTTCTATCGGGTGTAGTTTTTATTTGGAATACTATTAGAGAAGTTTGTGAAAATTAGACCAATGATATACTTTGGGGAAAAAAGTTCCTGTTTCTTAGATAAAGGTTTATGTGTTATCTTAATTTTCTGCTAGGCATTTTTTTTTTATTTAGATGCATGTCCTCAATCAACATTATTTGCAATGTATAAAATGTACTAATGCAACTAGTGGTAAATGGAATTCACACATACTGAAATAGATTTTGGAAAAGGAAATTGTCAAAGCATAATGTCTAAATTTTGTTAAGCCTGCCTAATTCCGATAGATAAGGTTCAGCAGCTATCTGTTGAACCACTTAACTGAATTAGACCGTTTAGCATAGCGGGAATTATTCAAAGAGGTCAAGAATTCAAGCGAACTGAAGCCTCAATTAGAAGTATAGGAAGAATTAAATTGAATATTGTTTTTTCGTTATCCATATTGTTCTTTTGCCTCTTTGACGATGTTCTCCTCTAGCAAAGATATTTGCTAGAAGAACATGCGATCAAATGTATTAAAATTTATCGATTTTTACTCTACCAAAATGAATTAGTCTGAAATAATACGCGGTAAGACATCAATGTCTTATTTGGCTTTATTGCTTCAAATACTAATGCATACTTTATTATAGATCAATGATGAAGTGGTCCTTTTGCCAAAAAAAACCCTTTTTAATGTTTGAAAAGCACTTCGTACCTTCACTTCCAGAAAGGAAGATGAAATCTCAATAATGGTACATAACTATGATATTTTTGTTTGAACTTCGAAATCAAAGTTGTTGCTGGAACTATGGAAAGCTGTATTCTGAAGGTTGCTGTCACTCCTCCACATTATCAGTGCCAAATAACAATAATGGAAACGGTGATCCGCTGTTCCGATTATGCCATACATTTTGCAACAATCAGTCGTTTGTTCCATTTTGCTCATTAGGACTGATTTTGGAAGATAATGTAGCAACGATAATTAATAGCAGTTTTTCTTAAAATGCTGATCTTGTAAATAAAGAATTTTCCAACTTTGTTTTTCCATGCTGTTTATTATGACGTCAATAGAAGCAATAAATTCATTAATTCTCTCATCACTAAAATGTATTTGTCAAAAGAAAGTGCCGTAATTGTTTGTATCCTTGCCGCTGTCTCTGTTATAACTGTAATCAGGTTGCTTCTGATCATTGAGAACATTTATTAAATATTATATGAGCAGAAAAGTAATTAAATTACATATATCATGTCAACCGTGAGATAAACGTATACGTAAAACAACCTAAATCTCTTCATTTAAATCCTTCTCGGTACCTTTTCAGGATTTTTAGTCAAAACAAACTCAACTTAACGCATTTATGAGATCATCAATCGTCTAGTTTCCATTCCTTATCAGACAGAATTGAAGATTATATTAAAGTATTGAAGTACTACAAGCGATGTTTAAGTAAAGCCAACTCTAAAAATTAGGACGATCCCTAGATCACTCCATAATGGCCGAAAGACCGCCCATCTCAGCGTTGATTCCACTCAGTGATGGCCTTCCCCCGCCTCCACCACCACTGAGCAGAACCGCTCAAATTCCGAAGAAAAGCATTCACCGACAATGCCCCTCACCAGGCCGTGCCGGAAAACACTTTCCTCGGAAACTCAAATTGCTCCCTTAAGGCAAAAACCTTAAGAGAGCGAACTCAAACTCTCGAATCTCTGCGTCCGAGGAGGTAACAGCAACAACCGAGCCTCAGTTAGAACTTCATTGGCTACAGCATTGCCATCCGTTACCCTCTAAGGGTATTAATATATACGAGGGTGGTCTGAAAAGATCTCGATCTCGACCATAGATGGCAGGACTATCGTAATGAGATTTTTTCTAAGTTGGTACATCTGTCATAAGCAGCCATGTGAAATTGCAAGTCATTCTATTAAGTAGTTTGTTTTAGACATCTGTCTGAAACAAAAGTGTTGCCTGTATCCTTTGAAATGGATAAAATTGAGGATCGTGCAGTTATAAAATTCTTTGTAAAAGAAGGTTTATCTTCAAAAAAAAATTCATTTGAAATTCATAGAAGTTTATGGGCACACTTCTCCTTCGTTTTCGACAATTAAGAAATGGGCTGTTGAGTATAAACGTGGCCGTACCAGCCTTGAAGATGATCCACGTGAAGGACGTCCAAAAAGTGTAACAACACCAGAAATCATTGATCAAGTGCACGATATAGTATTGGATGACCGCGAGTCAAAGTTCGTGAAATTGCTGAGACTATAGGCATTTCAAAAGAACGTGTAGGATATATTTTGCATGAAGAATTGTAAATGAAAAAGCTTTGTATAAGATGGGTGCCGCACTTGCTCACAGCAGATCAAAAACGCACTCGCATGAAAATCTCTGAACAGTGTCTGGAGCATTTTAACAAGAATAAAAACTGATTTTCTGCGTCAATTTATTACTACGGATGAGACTTGGATTCACCATTACAGACCAGAATCCAAACACCAGTCAAAACAGTGGACAGAAGCCGGTTGTTCAGCGCCCAAGTTGGTTCCATCACCAGGAAAGATCATGGCATCGGTATTTTGGGATCAAAAGACATTTTATTTGTAAATTATCTTGTAAAGGGTAAAAGAATAATCGGAGAATATTATTCCGATCTTTTAACCAGATGAGACTAAACATTTCATGGGAAAAGAACCGGTTTGCAGAAGAAAAAAGCATATTTCGTCAGGAGAATTCACCTGCCCACGAAAATGTTTTGGCCATGGGAAAATTAAGGCATCTGCACTATGAATTGTTGGAACCTCAACCCTATTCCCCAGATTTGGCTTCATCTGACATCTCTTCCCAACTAAAACCCTTCCTCGCTGGTCAGCGTTTTTCTTCGTATCAAGAGGTGATTGCAGCTGTAGAGGGGTATTTTGCAGATCTTACTGAGAAATATTCCATCTCACAGGGATTGAGCAATGGCGCGGGAGCATCGCTGGAATAAATGTATTAGTCTGAAGGGAAATTATGCTGAAAAATAAAAATAATTTTGAAATTATAAATTCGTTTTTTCATTGTTAGGCCGAGAGCT